>NC_134083.1:134184426-134496676 GCF_000715075.1 Nicotiana tabacum
ATCGGACTGGGATTGAAGTTTTGAGACTCTATATAGGTTTATTTTATTTATTAGGACTTGTGCATAAATTTTAGTCTTGATCTGAAATGTCTAAGTGTGATTCGGACGAGTTTGGCGAAGTTAGTATATTTGAAAGTTAAGAGATTGGTTTTGATCATTGATTCATGGTTTTCATGGGCTCGAGTATGACTCAGGGTAGTTTCAGAACATTTAGGTTGAGTTTTGCATAGATGATGTGCTGGTGTTTTGCAGTGCATCGTGATCGCGGAGCAAGGCTCGCGATTGCGGAAAACGATTTGGTCAACTAGGCATCGTGCTTTACATTCACGGTCAGACAAACACGTTCACGATGTGTGTTTGGGGAGTTGGAGATGTGTTTTTCACGATCACAAGGTTTCTTTCGCGTTCGCGTAGGAGTGGAGTCAGGCGGGAAGTTGGGTCATCGCGTTCGCATGGCCTTAGTCGCGTTCCTATAGAGTGGGAGCAGGTTGAGCTTCACGATCGCGAGGGTTCTTCCGCGATCACGAAAGAGGATTTGGGTTGGTGGTAGGTTTGTGCTTCCCGAACATGAGGCTTGTGTTGCGTTCCCGAAGGGTATCATTGGGCTTAGTACATAACTGTTATATTTCGGAATTTTTACCCATTCTTTCATATATTGAGTCCTAGACTTGGAGATGGGTTATTTTTCATGGGGATTTTTATAGAAGACAAGATGGTAAGTGATGTTTTACATATTTTTGATTATATTACAAGAATTTACTTGGATTTCTACACCTAAAATATAGGATTTTTAAAGAAAAATTAGGGTTTTCGTCTACACTTCAAAAGAGTGTATTTTTGGGTTTTGAAAATCGATTTGGATCCAGATTTGATAGCTAATTATATATTTGGAGTTGGAAGATTATGGGTCATCAGATTTTGGTATTGATTTCAGATTTCGGGCACGCGAGTCTGGGTTGAATTTTGGAAAATTCATCAAAGATCAAAACTTTATGGGTTAGGTCGCTTCCTATGTAATTGTTTGACTTACTTGGATGATTTTTGACTTGAATTTTGCGTGATTAGAGGGCTAGAGCGAGGTTTTGACATGATTTGTTTTTGGAGCTAGCCTGGGAAGAGGTAAGTCTCTTGGCTAACCTTGTTAAGAGGAAAACCCTAGGATTTGACTTGATTGCCATGTGTTCAAGGTATTGGGAGTGGTGTATATATGTGGTGTCAAGCGTATATGCACTTACCTTGTTTTTATTATGTCTCATCTTGATTCATAATTTATTTAGCTTATATGACTACGATCACTCTCTTATTCATATTAGAGATCATGTCAAGGTTATGATTATTTATGAAGGTATGGGAACTTGTTCTTGATATGTTGAACTACTTGAATAATCCATAGTCATGTGATGGTAGGCTAGGAATAAGTATTTTAGCCAAATTTTGCACTCTAATTACTGTTTTTTGAGTGTGTTTGAGCTAAAATGATAGTGATTTGTACTTATTACGTATTTTATGCTTTATAGGAGATGATATCGAGTTAAGAAGATGTTCTGGAGCTAAATCGAATAATTGGAGCTTTGAAGTCTGAGTAAAAACCAAGGAATTAAACCAGAGTCGGGTCCGGGGCTCGTGGACTGGCGTTGCATACAAAAGTTGGAAGAAAGAGCAAGGGCTAGAGCAAAATGTACTAGTGCGTCGCATAAGGCGTGGCATTAAGCATCGCATTAGTACAAAATTTCGTCAGAAGTTTGAGAAGTTCATAGACTTGGAGTTTTTGGGTCTGACAGAAAAATACACTAATGCTAGGCATAGTGAGTGACATAGTGCGTAGCATCAGTACAAAATTTTGTCAGACAAGCTAAGTTCGGAGAGTTTATAACCAAGCAAATTGCACTAATGCTACGTACCCTGCGTAGCATAGTGCGACGCATGAAGTATAAAAAGTTTGTAGGTTTTCACACTCGGCTCAAAGAGGGTAGTTTTGTTCGGGTTCATTCCTACTTGGTATAAATACACTAGAAACACGTTTTTGAGAGGATGTTTGACATACTTTCGACCTAAGGAAGCTACAGAGGAGTTGGAAGATTACAAGCACAAGGATTTCATCATTGATTTCTCACTCAAGACCCGAGTTTGGATCGAATTTATGTTTTTCTATACTTTAATTATATTTGTGATGAATTTTCCCATGTCTATGGAGTAGTTCCCTTTAGGATTTGATGGATTTGGCGTATTGATGATTGTTTGTGGATTATAACTCTAGTTTTATGTACTAAATTATTTTGAAAGATTTAATTGTTGCATCTATATTCACTAGTTCATGTAATCGAGAGAGGCTTAACTTGTGATATCTTTGCATTATATTATTGGTTAAGTCCATAGATTTTTCTAAGTAATCAAAAGGGGATAGTTGAATCATTGATTAAACCTAGTTAGGAGAATAATCGAAAGAGGTTTTCCTAAAGACTAATCTAGTACGCATTCTTGCATATCTTCACAACGTTTAATTTGGTTTGTCTAGAAAGGTTATGGCTTAATCGAGAGAGGAGTTTTTGCTGAACGTTTGAACCAATAATTGAATGAATTAGAGAGACTCACTTGAACATTAGAAGTGAATTATCTAGAATTAGATCCCGAACAATTATCTTGCACCTATCCTATAAAAAATCCTACCTTCTCCCATTGATAACCTTATTTGCTTATTCTTTGTCTCGATAGTCACTGGTCAATAGCTTTAGATTCTTAGTTAATTTTAATTATTAATAATATAAATCTCAACTGTTGATCAACCTGGATAGCAATCAAGCTAGAAACTATGAAAATACTGTTTAAATCCAATCTATGTGGATACGATATTATACTATACTATCTGTGATTAGCGAACATAATTTAAGTATGTGTTTTGCGCTCGTAAAATTTTGGCGCTGTTACCGGGGATTGGCAATCAATAGTGTTCAAAATAAATTTTGGTGCCAATTTAGGAATTGACTTTTATCTTCTTCTTTTTTATTTTTTTTAGTTAACTTGTCTTCGAGATTTCTTTTGTAGTACCTGAATAGTGCTAGGAAGAAAACTTAAAGAATTATTCCTAGTATTGAACTCTAATTGTTGTTGAAGATGGAGTACAACCAGCCTAAGAAAATGGTTGAATAGTTAGCAGCGGAATATTATCACAAGTATGCTACTAGTTTTAAATGTAGTGGAAATCATCTATGGGTTGACTGTCAAGCAGGTAAGTATTCCTTCTATAGTTCATATTTTGAAAAGTCTCACTCTATTTCTAGTCCGTACACGTATGACGTTTCATATGGGCATAATTTTAACTCTGGTTGGGATGAATACCATTATTATGACTGGAATAAAAGCGAAGTGAGACAACCACCTCAAGAGGAGAATGGTAGTTTAGAAGAGCTCATGTATAAGTTTATGAATAGTGTTGAAGAAAGTTTTACAAAAACTCAAGAAGGACTTATACAAATTGCTGAAGCTATTAAGAACCTAACAATGCAAGTGAGTCAAATAGTAAATATACGTTCAAAAAGCTCATTACACTGTGATAGTGAATATATGGAGGAGATGTCATGCGAGAATGAGTTTGCCCAAGAGAATGAGCATCTACAAAGAGAGATTTCCACTCTGCAAGAGCTATGATTCAACTGAGATGATTGAAAATAAGGTTTTGGTTGACTGTGAAGCAATAAAGGAAGAGTTCAAACCCCTATCCACATTTCCACATTTACAACCGTTAGTAGAAGAGAATGAGAAACAAATGATCTTGACACAGGAATATTCACATGACCTTTCTTCTTTGTTTTCTTATTCTAACATTGATCATGTGAATTTTATTTTTGGGGATTTACAGGAATATGCATGGATGGATCCTGTGAAGGAATGCAGGAAAAAGTTGAGGATCATCATGCAAGAACAAGTTACCGCTCAGAATAAGGCCAAGAAAGAAAGAAAAGAGCGGGGCTTACAGATATCCTTAGAGGACTTTGGCCTGATGAGCTCCATAAAGAATCCCAGGGAGCGAAAATGAGGAATGAATTCAGATTTAGGGATGGAGTTCATAAGTTCTCGAAAGCGAAAAAAATTCAGGGGAGTTTTCTTTACCTCTTGCTTTTTATTTGTGTGTCATGGGAACATGCCACAATTTAAAGTGTGAGGTGCGGAATGTATATATGTATATGTGTGTTTGTAGTTATTTCTTTTGATTGAAATTTATTTTTTTGACTTTTTCCGACGATGGATTTCCTCGGTTGTCTTCTTGAGGGATTAAAGTCAAAGAAAAAAACTTTACCCGTTTATTTGTGTTTTGTTTTCTTAGGTAGAGTAACAATTCCCCCTTGGTTTTTCTTTGTGCCGCGATTCGTTTTCAAGGGTTTTGCTTGAATTGGGTGTAGTTAATTTTTCTTTAGTAGGAGTAGTAAGTCTTGTGCTAGGATATTAAATGGAGATGACTTTCCTTGTCTTTGTTATGCCTTGAGAGTAGTAAGAGTCTTAGTTGTGATGCCTAGGCTCTGTTCTTGACTCATAGATAAGTGCCTTAAATTGTATGATCTTTACTTTTCTTAACTGCTATGACTAGAGAGTCTTGATGAGTCTGATCCTGAGTGAGTTATGTGCCAATGTGTATGTGTGGTTTTGTGTTATTCTTCGTATTGCATTTGATATCTAGAACTTGCCTCGTGTGTTTGCAAAGCGAAATAGTAGTTTTATTTAGTCTTGAAAGTGATATAGACGTTTCTTTGTTGAGCTAGTTATATGATTTTACCCACCTAATTGTTATGTATCTTAGTTAACCCTTTTGAGCATGTAATCTTGTTTCTTTTGTAACCACATTACAAGCATTACTCATTTTTTTAAATTGACCATTTATTTGAACCTTTTACCTCTCGTGAGCACTTGAATTTGTTATGAAGTTTGTAAAATTAAAGTGGGGGGAGGGGTGTTGATTTGGCTTTTGGGTGGCACTATTGAAATAGGAGAAAGGTGCATTATTTTGAAAAATGTAAGAGCCACTTGAATTGAAAAAGAAAAAAAAAGTAGTTGTATTGTTGTGAAAAATATTCCTTGATAGTGGTAACTCTTGATGTATTTGTGCTTAAAGAAGTTGGGCGTTGACATATATTGACGTGAAGGTGGAGTTTTCGTTTGACCTAAGTATGGGGTGTTAATTGCTAATGTATATTTATTACAGTGCTTAGGGAGGTGTAGTCACTATATCTAAATGTATCCTACCCATCTCGCAGCCTACATTACAACCAAATAAAATCCTACTTGATCCTTGACTAAATGAGCTCCATTAGTAGAGTATTACATTATGGGCAAGCCTATGGTACATCTCTTGTGGCATATGAATGTTATTTCTGAGAGTGAGTGAATTCTTTCTATATTGAGTTGCTAATTGTTCTTAATTTTCATTCTGTGTGGAACTACTCTATATTGTTGTATGAGGGAACTTGTTTCACGAAGGAAAGGTAATGTCGTTGACCTCTGTGTTAGAGTAAGTGAGTAGGCTGTGAAAAATGTGTGGTTCTTTGGAGTCAAATCTTGAGGCAAGGATGTTATATTAGGGTCCATGGTCTGTTCTAAATATTCTTGGTATAATGAGTTAGGAGAGTTGTGTAAAAAGGTCGTGTCTACGTGAAGTGTATTTTGATTGCTCGAGGACAAGCGATGGTTTAAGTGTGGGGTGTTGATAGTAGGCTAGGAACACGTGTTTTAGCTGCATTTTGCACTCTAATTACTGTACTTTGAGCGTGTTTGAGCTTAAATGATAGTGATTTGTACTTATTACGTATTTTATGCTTTGTAAGAGATGATACCGAGTTAAGAAGATGTTCTGGAGATAAATCAAATAATTGGAGCTTTGAAGTCTGAGTAAAAGCCAAGGAAGTAAATTGGGATCGCATCTGGGACTCCTGGACCGACGTTGCATACGAAAGTTGGAAGAAAGAGAAAGGGCTAGAGCAAAATGTACTAGTGTGTCACATAAGGCGTGGCATTGAGTGTCGCATTAGTACAAAATTTCATCAGAAGTTTGAGAAGTTCAGAGACTTGGAGTTTTTGAGTCTGACAGAAAAATACACTAATGCTAGGCGTAGTGCGTAGCATCAGTGCAAAATTTGTCAGACAAGTTAAGTTCAGAGAGTTTACAACCGAGCAAATTACACTAATGCTACGCACCTTGCGTAGCATAGTGCGGCGAATGAAGTGTAAAAAGTTTGTAGGTTTTCCAACTTCGGCTCAAAGAGGGTAGTTTCGTCCGGGTTCATTCTTCCGTGGTATAAATACACTAGAAACATGTTTTTAGAGGACTTTTGACATACTTTCGACCTAAGAAAGCTAAGGAGGAGTTTGAAGAACACAAGCACATGGATTTCATCATTCCTTCCTTGCTCAAGACCCGAGTTTGGATCGAATCTATGCTTTTCTATACTTTAATTATATTTGTGATGAATTTTTCCATGTCTATGGAGTGGTTCCCTTTAAGGTTAGATGGATTTGGTGTAGTGATGATTATTTGTGGATTATAACTCTAGTTTTATGTATTGAATCGTTTTGGAAGATTTAATTGTTGCATCTATATTCACTAGTTCATGTAATCGAGAGAGGCATAACTTGTGATATCTTTGCATTATATTGTTAGTTGAGTTCATAGATTCTTCTAAGTAATCAAAAGAGGCTAGTTGAATCATTGATTAAACCTAGTTAGGAGAATAATCGAAAGAGATTTTCCTAAAGACTAATCCAGTACGCATTCTTGCATATCTTCACAGTGCTTAATTTGGTTCGTCTAGTAAGGTTAAGGCTTAATTGAGAGAGGAGTTTCTGCTGAATGTTTGAACAAATAATTGAGTGAATTCGAGAGACTCACTTGAACATTAGAAGTGAATTATCTAGAGTTAGATCCCGAACAATTATCTTGCACCTATTCTATCAAAAACCCTACCTTCTCCCACTGATAACCTTATTTTCTTATTCTTTGTCTCTATAGTCACTGGTCAATAGCTTTAGATTCTTAGTTAATTTTAATTATTAATAATATAAATCTCAACCGTTGATCCACCTGGATACCAATCAAGTTAGAAACTATGAGAATATTATTTAAATCCAATCTATATGGATATGATATTATACTATACTATCTTTGATTAGAGAGAATAATATAAGTATGTGTTTTGCGCTCGTCAAATTTTGGTGTCGTTGCCGGGGGTTGGCAATCAACGGTGTTTAAAATAATTTTTGGTGCTAATTTAGGAATTAACTTTATCTTTGTTATTTTTATCTTTTTTTAGTACTTGTTTTCGAGATTTCTTTTGTAATACCTGACAAGTTCTAGGAAGAAAACTTGAAGAAGTATTCCTAGTATCGAACTCTAATTGCTGTTGAAGATGGAGTACTACCAGCCTAAGAAACGGTTAAAGAGTTAGCAACGGAATATTACCACAAGTCTGCTACTTATTTTAAATGTAGTGGAAATCATCTATGGGTTGACTGCTAAGTAGGTAAGTATTCCTCCTATGGTTCATATTTTGAAAAGTCTCACTCTATTTCTAGTCTATAAAGGTATGACGTTTTATATGAGCACAATTTTAACTCTGATTGGGATGAATACCCTTATTATGAATGGAATGAAAGCGAAGTAAGACAACCACCACAAGAGGAGAATGGTAGTTTAGAAGAGCTTATGTATAAGTTCATGAATAGTGTTGAAGAAAGATTTATACAAAATCAAGGACTTATACAAATTGTTGAAGCCATTAAGAACCTAACAATGCAAGTGAGTCAAATAGTAAGTATACTTTCAAAAAGCTCATTGCATTGTGACAATGAATATATGGAGGAGATGTCCTGTGAGAATAAGTTTGCCCAAGAGAATGAGCATCTACAAAGAGAGCTTTCCACTCTGCAATAGGACTATGATTCAACTGAGATGATTGAAAATAAGGTTTTGGTTGACTGTGAAGCAATGGAGGAAGAGTTCAAACCGCTATCCACCTTTCTGTGAGCACCTAATTTTTGCCCCACATGGGAAATTACTCCTAAAAATAAAAAGTCAAAAAATAATTTTAACTCAAATTTGATTTGATTTAGGACTTAATTTAGGTTTTCATTAATTTGGTTAGGATTTAAAATCAAAGAAAATCAAGAAAAAGAAAGAAAAGAAAAGAAAAGAGAAAGGTTTTGTTTAAAAGCTTTATCTCAACTGGGCCAAGAGCTTATCAGCAGCCTATTTACCTCACATTTTTGCCCCAACCCAGCAACCCGGTCCAACGACCAGCATACCCAACCCGCCTGACCCAATTCTCTCTTCATTAAAATTTAGCCCTCATCTCTCATTCTCACACACAGAAGAACGGATCCCCTCCCCCATTAGCAAAAAAAAACTAGCTGCTGCCCTTCTCTTTCTTTCTCTTTCTATCACACAAGCCCATTCTCACCTCACTATCATCAGGATACGCACACGAAATTCATCATCGGATATTCTCACAAACATACACGAAATAGCTAGAAAGCAAGTTTGAAATTCAAAAATCCAAGATGTAGAAAACCAAAAAAGAGAATGAAATTCCAAAAAAAAAAAACAAAAAAACAAAAAAAGAACAGTAGAGTTTTGATAGGTTGTTTCGGATTCAAATAATTCAAAATCAAAGTTGTGGTTGTTTGCTGTTGATTTCGAGTTAATTTGCCTGGGTTCGAACTTTCCTTCCTCTGGTTCGAGATTGTTTGTGTTGTTCATCACTATTGAACTTAACCAACTAGGAGTTCTAGATTTTTATTTGGTTTTTGTGCTTCTGTTCCCTGCTTTAGGTATATAAATCCACACTTGTCCTTTATTTCGAATTTATGGATAAAACCTTATTGTATTCCTGCTGAGTTAATGCTGATTTATATCTGGCTCGCCTAAGCCTCAAATTATGTTTGTTTCTCTCTTTTATGATCAATACCTAATTCTGAATGTGCTTCCACTAAAGGTTCAAGTGTTAGTGAGCTATCGATTAGAATTGAGTAATTTGAAAGTTTGTTTGGTCCTTTTGTAAATCTATGAAGGCTGGTTGAAATTTATTTAATTTCATATGGATATTTATGTTGGAGGTCGTATCTGGCGGATTTAAATATCATTCAAGTTGTTTGAATCATTCAGCTATTCCCTGTGGTTATTGTAGAAGCTGCTGAATTTTGGAATTCATCTTATAATGGCATTGAGGGTATTGATTGATATAGTGGTTGTATATGTGGCTTGTCTTGTTTTTGGTTAATACGTGAGATTTTATTTTAGATAGTCATGGTAGTCTTTATGATTATATGAATATCATTTTATCCTGGTATATCGTGTTAAAAGTATGACTGTAGAACATGAAAACAGTAGGAATAAATTAAATCTGGAATATAGACTGTTGAGGCAATAATCGAGCCATTGAATTTGTGTATTTGCAAATGAACGTTTGGGTCTAGTTAATTCAGACTGACATGCTCCAAGATAAAGTCATTGAGCTGGTCCATATTATTTATTTATTTTGTGCTAAGAAAAACTGATAATGTAATTAGATTGGATTTAGTATAGTTCGTAAGTATTTGTTTCCTTTAATTTACTGTATGTAATTACTAGTATTACTTTAATTTTCCTACTTCATTAACTTAAGTAAGTTATAGTTAAATGAATATGAAAAACCAAGGGTGGCCACAGATAACTATTGAAATAATTCTAGTTTTCATAACTTTGGTCCTTTACAATTAGCTCAAATTAGTATAGAATAAATAACTTGAACATCGTAGTTTGCTTTAGGGCGTTTCTAATCTACTATAGTGATTATGTACACGTTCGTGTGACATAATTATGATTCCAAAATTAAATCTAGGTATGCGTTCACGCGACTTTGGCCAAAAATAATCTTAATAACTAATAAAGCATTATTAATCATGTACACGTACGCGTGACATGATTTTTAGCGCGCTGAATAAAGCGGATTTATACACATTTGATCCGTTTTCAAAGATAAATCCATAACGCCATAATTAAAAGCGGTAAAAGGTAAAACGCACATAGGTCTTAAAAATAAGTAATTAAAAAAATTAATTAAGTCAGGTATGAGTAAAGCGATCGTGCTAAAATCAAGGAACTCGGGAGTGCCTCACACCTTCTCCCGGGTTAACAGACTTCCTTACCCGGTCTTCTATGTTCGCGGACCATAAATAAAGTCAATTTCCTCAATTTGGGATTTAAAAATAAACCGGTGACGTGGGACACCATAACAATTATCCCACGTGGCGACTCTGAATTAAATAAATAATCTCATTTCGAATAATATTACTTTAGTTGGAAAAACTCCCCTATCCCTTCGGGGAAAAATGAGGTGTGACAGCTCTGGCGACTCTGCTGGGGATCGAACCCATAATATCTGGTTCAGGGTTCAGAATTCGAGCTTGTTAATGTGATTTATACTTGGCTTTATTGATTGTTGATATTACTGTGTTTGTGGACCTAATGTGCAAATTGCCGCTCATTTACCGCTTTGATATTATTTGAACTGTATTAAACTATCTTCTTACGCCTTCCCTTCTGAGTCTTCTAAAATATGGTGCACACGTACGCGTGGCCCACTTTTTTGTTAGAGGTCGTACCAAATAGAACGAGGATGGATCAGCAACTAGGCCGGGTAGACTTTCGTGCTCCCGGTACATTGCCCCCACCTTGGCTCGAGCTGACCGTTTGGGTAAGCCATGTCAAGAATACACCCCCAAGTTTAAACCTAGAATAACATAGCCTTATGCCGGCTCCCTAGTAGGAACATTTGTTTGCATCATGTGCATTTGACTTTGGGGACCCAAGGGTCCATCTAGGATAGGTGTACCCAAAATTACAAGGCCATCCTGATGCATCCTATGTGCTACCTATGCATTTATTTATTTCGGCTTGCATGTTGATCGGCTAGGAAAAGAAAATCAAGAGAAAAACTAAGAGTGCGGTAGGAGAGGGAAATTTGCCAGGTTCTGTAAACCCTAGTATTTGGAAAAGTCCCGAAACTCTGCCGAAATTTTTGAAAAAAATGAAAAAATGAAAAAAAAAGTCATTTCAAAATGAGTCAATATCATGTTTTCCCCGTCGTGTCAAAACTGACCGAACTACGCGGGTCTGATTTTTACCTGATATGAGATACGTAGGCAAACCTCATCGGTTTTGGCCCCAATTTTCAAAAATATTCCCTTTCCTTAATTCCCTCTTTAGAATTCTTTCCTTAGAAAATCTCAACAAAAAAAACTACATCCAAAAATATTTTTCTTTTTTTTTCTGAAATCTTTCATTCGAAAAAAACAAATTCAAATCGAAATCCAAAAATATTTTCTTTCTTCTTTATAAGTCTTTCTTTCGGAATTTTTTTTAAAAAAGAAAAAGAAATAATTTAAAATAAAAAAAGAAGTTGGTTTATTTCCTTTATTCCTGATCTTTCGTGAACTACGTAATGATCTGATTCATGCGGCGTCATAATACATAGGCAATCTCCATCGAATTTGATCATAGACATAAACAAATAGAGTGAAAAATAAACCGAAAAAAGAAGAAAAGAAAAAAAAAGAGAAAAATTGAGTGAAAAAAAAGAAGAAGAAAAGAGTGACAAAAAATAACAGAGAAAATCAAAGAGTGAAAACAACAAAAAGAGAAAAAGCAAAAGTGAAAAATCTAAAAAGAGAACTCTGTGTCCAGTTTGACAAAGAAAACTGCGGAAAGTTTCCGTAAATATGTTGTCAAATGGCGCGAGCAAGCTGCCAGGGTAAAGCCTCAAATGGACGAAGCATAAATGATTGCGGTCTTCCTACAGGCCCAAGAGGCGGACTTCTTCCAGAACATGATGTCAGCTATGGGTAATCTGTTTGCCGAGGCTATCAAAATTGGGGAGATGATCGAAAATAGTTTAAAAACGGGCCAAATCTTAAGTCATGCTGCCTTTGAGGCCACATCACGGGCCGTTATGAATGGTTCAGGGGTTTTGATGAATAAAAACAAGAGAGAAGAGGGAGCCATGATGGCTTCAAGTTCAAGGGAGGCCCTCAGGTCATTCAACCAATCATATATGCTTCCTAAGGTTGCACAACACTATTATCCCCATCAAGATGCCGCTTATGCCGTGGCACCGCCTCCCTATGCGGTGATGAACGTGCAACCTTACACACGGCCACAACATTATACACAAAACCGAGCTCCACCTCCCAGAAATGCCCGTCCCTACCAAGCTCCATATAATTCCCAACCAAATGTTCCCAATACAATCCTCGCCCAAGAGAGCCCCTCAAAAGGAATCAGTCACCCCTATTAGTGAATCATATTCAAATTTGTTTCAAAAGCTAATCGGGCTAGGTCTGTTGCAGCCAGTGGCCCCGAACCGGCCAAACCCTGAGTCCCCTATGCACCAAGACGATGCTAGATGTGAATACCACTCTGGAGCAGTGGGATATGATACAGAGGACCGTTGGACCCTTAAAAGGGCAGTTGAAGACTTGATGATCCTGCACTAAAAGCCACAGTAGCCATTGTCGCGGCAGAAGAGAAACCTAAAAATGGGCGCCAAACTTTAAAAGTTCTCTGTCAGATGGGAGTCTCGGTAGCCGATCTTGCTATCTTTTCGGCGTCCGAATTATTTCAGGGTGTAATCCGGATGTTTTACTTTTATTGTCTTACTTTCTGATGTAAACCCTTCCATCTTTAAAAAATTTTAAAAAAAATCAAATCAAATGAAATTAATATTTTATTGTCCACGAATGTCTCTTTTCTTAATCTTGTCACTTTTTTTATTCTCTTTTCAGTTCTGTTAATGCAGATTTTAATGACATGACATGCTTGCGAACGTCATGCCCAGATCCTAAAACGCTGTCAGACCCCCAAATAATGAATCAATAAACAGAATGCTTTGAAGACAAGGCTTGTAAGAAAATAAATAGAAAATTAGAATGAAGTTGAGATTCCCTCTCTTCAGATCATTGTTGAAGCCCAGATTGAGGATAAAGATTGGGTCAAGAACCAATTGGAACAATTGACACTGATTGATGAAAAATAATTGGTCGCAGTTTGCCACGGGCAGTTGTACCAACAAAGAATGGCTTGTATCTACAGCAACAAGGTGCGGCCCAAGAAATTTGAAATAGGACAACTCATTTTGAGACGTATCCTCCCACCTCATGAAGAAGCTAAAGGAAAATTAGCTCCAAATTAGTCCATACATTGTAACGAGAGTACTGCAAAATGGAGCATTGTACCTGGGAAGCATCGAAGGAAATGTCTCTGAAACAACCGTCAATGTGGATGCAGTCAAAAGGTACTATGTTTGACCCTCTATGTAGCATTAATGTTCTCTGATTGGGATGACGAAAGCTTTCATTCTCGCTATCCAAACACCATCAACCCTTTGCTAACCATTTTGAGTCGGTTACCTTTCTTTGATTACCCTCTTTGGAACCTGAAGATGTTATTAAAAAAGAGAAAAGAAAAACAAAACAAAGAAAAAAAAGGAAAAAGGGGGAAAAAGGGAAAAAGAAAGAGAAAAAAAACAAAATAGAAGAAAATCAAAAACAAAGGTCTTGAACTACGTTCGACTTGATTCTGAAAGGATACGTAGGCAGCCTCTCTCTGGGGTTCAGTCACACCAAAACAAAAATTCACATTTCCCCAAAAGTTGAAACTGGGGCAGTGTTACAATGGTTCGGCGATGGTTTCCTCTGAAAGGTTCCAAAGTTGTAATTCAATCCAAATCCTTTTTACCCAAATCCTTTTCAAGTCCTTCCAATCAATCAATGGGAATGTTCAAGAATTAGAGGATATAGTCACTTGGATCTGATGCCATCAAAATGAGAGAAATAAAATGAGAGAGTCTTATTGGTGAAAATCCTCACGGGCACCATAAGACGATGGCGAGCAGAGAAACTAAAATGAGAGAGTCTTGTAGTGAAAACCCGCAAAGGGCACTATAAGGCGATGGTGAGAAGAGAAATGAGAGAGGTCAGCAAGTGAAAACCAGCAAAGGGCACTACTGACTGAAAAGAGGATGTTCACAGCCATTGGTATTGACAGTCTTGGGCAAGGTTTCTCGGTTTCGAGGCAAAAGTTGTGATTAATTTCTAAGAGTCGGACAGTTTACACATATCAGGCATCCAGTCCAAAAGGCATGTCATGTTCATTAAAGTCCGCATGTACTCCAGATAAGTCCTTCTTTCCTTTCCCCGAAAGGAATACTTCTTGTCTAAATTCATTGTCCATTCCATTATTTGTTTTTCCTTGAATCCCTTTCGGTCTAACTCTGTTCCAAAACTAAGGCAAAGAAGGGATGGTAAGACTGATTTACAGGGCTCTCGTTTGATACAGGCTAATATGTAAAAAAGAGGCACCTAACCTCGGCAAGGGCATCAGGTCAACTCCGACTGGCCATGGTGGCTGATGTTTTGAAATCAAAAACTCTCAAAAGGAGGAAATCAAATTGAAAGCGCCTACAAGGAAAAAATGAAGTTGAAAAGGTTAAGTCCCAAGTGGCTAACCATCTTGGCAAAGTTTGAAAAGCCAAAGGTTCCCCAATGCTCTGAAATTAAATTGGAAGAAGGAAGTCAAAGGCCTACAAAGGCAAAATAAAGTTGGAAAAAGGTTAAGTCCCACGTGACCGACTATCATGGCAAAGTTTGGAAAAGCCAAAGGTTCTCCGGAGACAGAATTGCAATCAGTATTCAGGAAACTAGCAGTTGCAGGTGAAATTATCATCAGAGAAGCCAGTCAAGATCAAGCAACTGAAACACTCAAGGCCGCAAAACCAACCATCGTTTCAAACTAACAATTGTTCTTTGTTTAAAAAATAGGAAACAGGTGCAACCCAAAATCAACCTTGCAATAAATAGGTGCAACCAAAAAAAAAGAAGAAGGAGAAGAAACCGCACGAATGCTAGAAACAGCTCTACAGTAGCAACAACTCCAAAAGGGAAGTCTACTTCAAATTCTTTCCCGCATTTACTCATTCACTAAAGAATAATTAAAATAATGAAAGAGAAAAAAACATTAAAATGATGAAAAAGAAAGGAAAAAACATGAAAGGTAAAAATCATGGTAGTATAGGGTACATGAACTCTCTAGTCGCATTTCCAACATAGGGTCTTCACTCCCTTGTTGATTTTATTTTAAACATAGAGTCTCCACTCCCTAGTCGCTTTTCCAACATAGGGTCTCCACTCCCTAGTTGATTTTATTTTATACATAGAGTCTACTCTCCTTAGTCGCTTTTCCAACATAGGGTCTCCACTCCCTAGTTAATTTTATTTTAGACATAGAGTCTTCACTCCCTAGTCGCCTTTTCCAACATAGGGTCTCCACTCCCTAGCTGATTTTATTTTAGACATAGGGTCTCCACTCCCTAGTCGCTTTTCCAACATAGGGTATCCACTCCCTAGTTGATTTTATTTTAGACATAGGGTCTCCACTCCCTAGTCGCCTTTTCCAACATAGGGTATCCACTCCCAAGTTGATTTTATTCCAGACATAGGGTCTCCACTCCCCATTTGCTTTTCCAATATAGGGTCTTCACTCCCTAGTTGATATTTATTTTAGACATAGGGTCTTCACTCCCTAGTCTCTTTTCCAACATAGTGTCTTCACTCCCTAGTTGATCTTTATTTTAGACATAGGGTCTCCACTCCCTAGTCTGCTTTTCCAACATAGGGTCTCGACTCCCTAGTTGATATTTTTAGACATAGGGTCTCCACTCCCTAGTATGCTTTTCAAACATAGGATCTCCACTCCCTAGTTGATGTTTTTAGACATAGGGTCTTCACTCCCTAGTCTGCTTTTCCAACATAGGGTCTCCACTCCCTAGTTGATGATTATTTTATACATAGGGTATCCACTCCCTAGTCATTTTTCCAATATAGGGTATCCACTCCCTAGTTAATTTTATTTTAGACATAGAGTCTCCACTCCTTAGTCTGTTTTTTCAACATAGGGTCTCGACTCCCTAATTGATGATATTTTAGACATAGGATCTCCACTCCCTAGTCGCATTTCCAACATAGGGTCTCCACTCCCTAGTTGAGTTTATATTAGACATAAGGTCTCCACTCCCTAGTCGCTTTTCCAACATGGGGTCTCCACTCCCTAGTTGATTTTATTTTAGACATAGGGTCTCCACTCCCTAGTTGATTTTATTTTAGACATAGGGTCTCCACTCCCTAGTTTATTTTTTTTAGACATAGGGTCTCCACTCCCTAGTCTCTTTTCCAACATAGGGTCTGCGCTCCCCAGTTGATGATATTTTAGACATAGGGTCTCCACTCCCTAGTATCTTTTCCAAAATAGGGTCTCGACTCCCTAGTTGATGATATTTTGTACATAGGGTCTCCACTCCCTAGTTGATGATATTTTAGACATAGGGTCTCCACTCCTTAGTCGTTTTTCTAACATAGGCTCTCCACTCCCTAGTTGATTTTATTTTAGACATAGGGTCTGCGCTCCCTAGTTGCTTTTCCAACATAGGGTCTCCACTCCCTAGTTGATTTTATTTTAGACATAGAGTCTCCACTCCCAAGTCTCTTTTCCAACATAGGGTCCCCACTCCCTAGTTGATTTTACTTTAGACATAGGGTCTGCGCTCCCTAGTCGCTTTTCCAACATAGGGTCTCCACTCCCTAGTTGATTTTATTTTATACATAGGGTCTCCACTCCCTAGTCTGCTTTTCCAACATAGGGTCTCCGCTCCCTAGTTGATGATTATTTAAGACATAGGGTATCCACTCCCTAGTCGCTCTTTTAACATAGGGTCTCCACTCCCTAGTCGCTTTTCTAACATAGGGTCTCCGCTCTCTAGTTGATTTTATTTTAGACATAGGGTCTCCACTCCCTAGTCTGCTTTTTCAACATAGGGTCTCTACTCCAAAATTGATGATATTTTAGACATAGGGTCTCCACTCCCTAGTCGCTTTTTCAAAATAGGGTCTCCACTCCCTTGTTGATTTTATTTTAGACATAGGATTTCCACTCCCTAGTCGCTTTTCCAACATAGGGTCTCTACTCCCTAGTTGATTTTATTTTAGACATAGGGTCTTCACTCCCGAGTTGCTCTTCCAACATAAGGTCTCCACTCCCTAGTTGATTTTATTTTAGACATAAGGTCTCCACTCCCTAGTCTATTTTCCAACATAGGGTCTCCACTCCCTAGTTGATGATTATTTTATACATAGGGTATCCACTCCCTAGTCATTTTTCCAATATAGTGTCTTTACTTCCTAGTTGATGATATTTTGGACATAGGGTCTCCACTCCTAAGTCTGCTTTTTCAACATAGGGTCTCGACTCCCTAATTGATGATATTTTAGACATAGGGTCTCCACTCCCTAGTCGCTTTTCCAACATAGGCTCTCCACTCCCTAGTTGATTTTATTTTAGACATAGGGTCAGCGCTCCCTAGTCGCATTTCCAACATAGGGTATCCACTCCCTAGTTGATTTTATTTTATACATAGAGTCTCCACTCCCAAGATTTTCCAACATAGGGTCTCCACTCCCTAGTTGATTTTATTTTAGACATAGGGTCTCCATTCTCTAGTCGCTTTTCCAACATAGGGTCTCCACTCTCTAGTTGAATTTTAAGACATACGGTCTCCACTCCCTAATCTGCTTTTCAACCATAGGGTCTTCACTCCCTAGTTGATGTTTTTAGACATAGGGTCTTCACTCCCTAGTTAATTATTATTTTAGAAATAGGGTCTCTACTCCCTAGTCATTTTTCCAACATAGGGTCTCTACTCTCTAGTTGATTTTATTTTAGACATAAGGTCTCCACTCCCTAGTCTGCTTTTCCAACATAGGGTTTGTACTCCCTAGTTGATTTTATTTTAGACATAAGGTCTCTACTCCCTAGTCGCTTTTCCAACATAGGGTCTCCACTCCCTAGTTGATTTTGACATATGGTTTTCAATCCCTAGTCTCTTTCCTAACATAGGGTCTCCACTCCTAGTTGATGATATTTTAGACATAGGGTCTACACTCTCTTGTCTCTTTTCCAACAGAGGGTCTCCACTCCCTAGTTAATGGTATTTTAGACATAGAGTCTCCACTCCCTAGTCGCTTTTCCAACATAGGCTCTCCACTCCCTAGTTGATTTTATTTTAGACATAGGGTCTCCACTCCCTAATCGCTTTTCAAACATAGGGTGTCCACTCCCTAGTTAATTTTATTTTAGACATAGAGTCTCCACTCCCAAGTCTCTTTTCCAACATAGGGTCTCCACTCCCTAGTTGATTTTATCTTAGACATAGGGTCTCAACTTCCTAGTCGTTTTTCCAACATAGGGTATCCACTCCCTAGTTGATTATATTTTTCACATAGGGTCTCCACTCCATAGTCACTTTTCCAACATAGGGTTTTCCACTCCCTAGTTGATTTTACTTTAGACATAGGGTCTCCACTCCCTAGTCGCTTTTCCAACATAGGGTCACCACTCCCTTGTTGATTTTATTTTAGACATAGGGTTTCCACTCCCTAGTCGCTTTTTCGACATAGGGTCTCCACTCCCTAGTTGATTTTATTTTTGACATAGGGTCTCCACTCCCTAGTCACTTTTCCAACATAGGGTCTCCACTCCCTTGTTGATTGTATTTTAGACATAGGGTTTCTACTCCCTAGTTACTTTTCCAACATAGGGTCTCTACTCCCTAATTGATGATATTTTAGATATAGGGTCTCCACTCCCTAGTCGCTTTTCCAACATAGGGTCTCCACTCCCTTGTTTATTGTATTTTAGACATAGGGTCTGCGCTCCCTAGTCGCTTTTCCAACATACGGTCTCTATTCCCTAGTTGATTTTATTTTAGACATAGAGTCTCCACTCCCTAGTCGCTTTTCAAACATAGGGTCTCCACTCCCTAGTCGCTTTTCAAACATAGGGTCTTCACTCCCTAGTTGATTTTATTTTAGACATAGGGTCTCCACTCCCTAGTCTCTTTTCCAACATAGGGTCTCCACTCCCTAATTGATATTATTTTAGACACAGGGTCTCCAATCCCTAGTCTCTTCTCCAACATAGGGTCTCCACTCCCTAGTTGATGTTTTTAGACATAGGGTCTCCACTCCCTAGTTTGGTTTTCCAACATAGGGTCTCCACTCCCTAGTTGATGTTTTTAGACATATGGTCTCCACTCCCTAGTTGATGATTATTTTAGAAATAGGGTCTCCACTCCCTAGTCTCTTTCCCAACATAGGGTCTCCACTCCCTAGTTGATTTTATTTTAGACATAGGGTCTCCACTCCCTAGTCTCTTTTCCAACATAGGGTCTCCACTCCATAGTTAATGTTATTTTAGACATAGGGTCTCCACTCCCTAGTTTGCTTTTCCAACATAGGGTCTTAACTCCCTAGTTGATGTTTTTAGACATAGGGTCTCCACTCCCTAGTCTCTTTTCCAACATAGGGTCTGCGCTCCCCAGTTGATGATATTTTAAACATAGGGTCTCTACTCCCTAGTATCTTTTCCAATATAGGGTCTCCACTCCCTAGTTGATGATATTTTGGACATAGGGTCTCCACTCCCTAGTTGATGATTATTTAGAAATAGGTTCTCCACTCCCTAGTCGCTTTTCCAACATAGGGTCTCCGCTCTCTAGTTGATTTTATTTTAGAGAAAGAGTCTCCACTCCCCAGTCTCATTTCCAACATAGGGTCTCCACTCCCTAGTTGATGATATTTTAGACATAGAGACTCCACTCCCTAGTCGCTTTTCCAACATAGGCTCTCCACTCCCTAGTTGATTTTATTTTAGACATAGGGTCTCCACTCCCTAGTCGCTTTTGCAACATAGAGTCTCCACTCCCTAGTTCAAGATATTTTGGACATAGGGTCTCCACTCCCCTGTCTCTTTTCCAATATAGGGTCTCCACTCCTTAGTAGATGATATTTTAGATATAGGGTCTTCACTCCCTAGTTAATTATTATTTTAGAAATAGGGTCTCTACTCCCTAGTCGTTTTTTCAACATAGGGTCTCTACTCTCTAGCGGAGTCTTTTGTTGGGCCTAGGCGATTGCTCAGAGACTTAAGGCGAGCTGCACCTCATGGATTCGTTTTGCAGTGACTGAGTCCCTGTCTTTTATTATCTCCTGTCTATTTTCTTTTTCTCGGACAAATTTGACTATGTATTCAAACTTGTACTTATTCAGTAGTTGAGTGTGTGCTTGTGTCACCTAGTTCTTGGAGGTTGTACTGTTTTGGTCGTGTTCACGCCATGTTCTGATTGTATCATATATTATATTGTATCGAGATCTTTTTCATATTTATTTATGATATGACTCCGTTAATTAAAGAAAATTAAATTTTATTCTATTGATTATGAGTTGGCTTGCTTAGCAAGTACGTTAGGCGTCAACATTACCTGAGGTGAAATTTTGGTTCGTGACATCCATAAATTTCTTTGCCAACTCCAAGAATTTTGAGATCGTGCACTGCCAAGGTAGTCAAAGGTCCGAATTCTTTTAAAAAAACAAATTAGCAACGATAATGTAATAATATAAACCTTTTTATATAACTCCCAATTGCTAGTTGTGGAAGAAGAAGAAGTAGGAAAACAATTGAGTTTTTCTTTCTTATTTTTGGTGAATTTTTAATAATTATACTTTGGATCAAATCGTATTTTTTTATAACTTTGAGGCTGATTTCGAATACTTCATAAAAAGAATTAACTTAATTAGCACTTATCATAAAAGAAATCTAAATATTTAAGAATTAAAAATTGAGGTTCAAATCCTTAGAAATAAACCTCTACTAAGTACTAACCTCCAGCTTATGTAGCCTTTAAAAGAGAGGGGGGAGAGAGAGAACCAAAGCAAACGTTGCTTTCCCATATATAACAAAAAACAATTTACTTGCTCTGCATCGGCATCGGCATCAGCATGCCTTTTTATCAAGTACTAGCAGACGAAAAGATATTTACCACCATTGAAGTTTCTTAAGCTCCATATTACTACAAAATTCTGAACCCAAAAAAAAAAAAAAAAAAAATGGAAGAAGCACATATATAGAGCCTTCATTTTCACTCCTTTTTCCTGCCACCCTCATTTGAAAATCTTTAAGTATAATCCAAGTTTTACCCCTTTCTACAGCTCTCTGAATTGAAACTACTCAACTTCTCGGATTTACTCCTTCTCGACTAGCCTAGTAGACTATATTATATAGTAGGTCATTGGAAAGGACCCCATCAAATTGTTATAATTTGAGTTTTCGCACTGTATTTTGATCCGTTGGTGCATACATATCTTGAAAATTTGCCAGAAAAAGCTGTAAAATGGAGTCAACCCAAGTTAGATCCGCAAGTTGCGGAGGCAAAGCAGGAGAAACGGCAACCGGGTTTCATCATATTTGCGGTGAAGGCCAGAGCATAATAATGCCAGTACCAACGGAAGCTGCTGGAAATTCTTTTACTGCTTTACTTGAACTGCCACCAAATCAAGCTTTGGACCTTTTAGTACATTCTGACGAAATGGGTTCAGCTGAACTTTCCCTACCAGATAATCACAACAAGCCCTACTACTCTTCTCCTCTAATTGACGGAGGGTCCGCCGGAGAATTCGCCGGAGAGTTCTCAGTCTTCGCCGCCGGAAATTCGCCGGAGAATAGCTCATTTCCGTCCAATTCACAATTCGTGAAGCAAGAACCAGTTGATTCTGATTCCAATCCTAATTCCTCTCCCGAGTTTTCAAATCCAACTGTTGATCAGAAAACCACAAAGCGAAAAGAACGCCAGAAAAAGGTTAATTATATGTGACATTTTTTTTTTAATATAGGAACTTCTATCACTTCATTATAATTATTTTAGGGCGCGTTTGGCTATAAATTCTTTTTCGCTTTTTTTGTTTGGCCTTAAAATTTTTTGAATTTCGAAATTTTTTGAAAATTTTAAAAAATCTAAAAAATTATTTTTCAAAATTTAATTTTTAAATACTATTTTCAATTTTGTTTTTCACTTTTTTCCGGAATTTCACAATTCTTATATCGAAATGCCTAAGTTAACATGTAATTTCACCTCTATATAACTACTTAATTATGATAAATTATTGGTTTATCACAAAGAATGGTATTGTTCAAGTTTAAATTCTGAGTGAATTATGATTTGATATATACGAAGTCTGTGTTTTGATGAATAAATTATGTGGAATTTAGGGGAAAGAAAGCAGTAGCAAAAAGAGCAAAAGATCGGCAAATGATACCTCAGAGAAGCTTCCGTATGTTCATGTCCGAGCAGCTAGGGGGCAAGCAACAGATAGCCATAGTTTAGCTGAAAGAGTAAATTGTTTTTGCAGGATTAGTTCTGATAATGTTTTGTTAAATTTGGTTATAACGAGTGTTAATCAAGATTGTTTAATTGACTTAATTTTTAAATGTATGTGTGTAAGGCAAGGAGAGAGAAGATTAATGCAAGAATGAAGCTATTACAGGAATTGGTCCCGGGATGTAACAAGGTTAGTTGTCGATTTCTATCACTAATTATCAATTAATTTTGTACTAAGTTGTAGTAATGCACTAATGCGTTTTGAAGTTTGTGATTAGGTGATGGGATTATAAAAGGGTTCTTTTTTATATTTGCTAATTTTTTCTATTTATTTTTTTTGTGTGTGTGCTATTCTAGATAGTTGGGTCGTTTTCATCTGTTTAATGAAAAAAGGTGGTATCTTTTGCACCAAGAAAAGTGGTATTTTTTAAGTGTATTTCTTACTGTTCATTCAGCTTTTTGATTTGCACATGATGATCAATTTATTTTTACTCTGCTCCTATTCTGAGGTTAATCTTGTCATTTCACTGAAGTTTTGTGTTCATTTTAGTTTTTGTTCTTAGACTTTCATATGAATACTTTTATAAAATATGGAGAAAGAGGAAGAAATTCAAAAATAGCCAGATTTACAAGTAGTAATTCAAAAATAGTCACAGTTTCAAAAGTAATCGAAATTTAGCCACTTTTCATGTAAAGATATATCTGAACGAAAACACTGTTCAAAATACGAAAAATATTTCAGCATAATATACTGGAGTTCCAGTATAATATACTGGAACTCCAGCATATTATACTGGAATTTCAGTATAATATACCGGTCTGGCATAATATGCTGGAAGTTCATATACAGGTGTTTCAATCTCCAGTATATTATGCTGGAACTTTCCGCGTGTTGGAGTTGTAGCATAATATGCTGGAAGTTCATACATAGGTACACCAATCTCCAGTATATTATGCATTTATGCTGGACCGGTCCATGTTGCAGCAAAATAGTGGCTATTGTTCAATTACTTTGCAAACGGTGGCTATTTTTGAATTACCAGTTCGAAAACTGGCTAGCCCATGCTATTTTTACCGAATATTTTGTCGACAAAATTCAAAATAGAGTACTCAAAAGGTGCATATAGAATTGCGAAAGACATATCAAATCTTACTACATGAGAATTGAGACAGCTTCTCATCATTTTTGGAGGATCGTAGCAAACACAGACAAATATAATGTAGATGCTGCTATAATTTTGAAAATATGAAGGCCCTTTCCCAAAGACATGTGTTGATGATATCTTGCTGAGTATAACTTTTCATAATTTACTCATATGATATAATGTAAGAGGAAGAAGGATGAACTGACATGTAGATTGCAACTTAATTAAGTTGTACTCTTTATGGGTCCAGTTGTTACCTACCTGTTGCAATTGAACTTGTTTTGTAGTCTGAGTTTTGTACCAAAACCTTCAAGATTTTAATTAGTAACCAAAAGAGCTAGTTTGGTGTAAAACACATTGTACAAGTTTGAAGTTGTGATGAGATGACCTGACAAGCCTCTATACCAAACTTTAATTGATGATGAGGCGGCATTGCAAAAAACAACTGAAAATTAGACCAGACAGATAATCTTTGAGTTTTATTCTATTTATTTCAGCACAGTATTGATTCTTTCAGATTTGATAGATAGAGGATACTGTCTAAGTTGCACAACTTAATCAGATCAGTACACAGAAGTTCAAAAACCTCGGGCCAGCAACATGATTTTGGGATGCTTGCATATAATACCTGGTGTCATGTATCAAAGTAGTGTATCCATCATAATCTGTTTGTGAAAGGATTTTAAGTTATATACACTAATAATATAAAAGAATTTTTATACTATCGTATGTTACTTTACTACTCTATTTTCAAGTTACTATATCAGGCTAACCATGAAAGGTTACCTGTTGTGTAAAAATGCACAAAACTTAAAACTCTTTGAAATATAGGCGTAATTAATTCAAAGCCAATATAGTACTTTGGGATTCTTGATTGATTCAATTTGGAGTCCTCTAAAGGGTCGTATGTAGGTACTGTATAGCGTCCACAGAAATAATTAAAAACTGTAGTTTACTATCTTTAGAATAGGTAAGTTGAACCATAGAAAGGAAGACCTATTTTGCTTTACAATGGTTTGTTCTTCTTCCCAGGCAGTTAATACAGTGTATGTTTGCCTTTCTTGGCAGTGAGGGCATTCAGGTCATGGTCCTATATATATATATATATATATATATATATATATATATATATGGCATTATTTCTCACGACGTTTAGATCAAACTGTAACCTTATACACATTTACCTACCGTGCATATCATTTGCATTTGTTTATTAGATGTTTATACTTGATAGTTAGCTCTTTCTTTGATTTTGATTATGAATAGTAGCTCATACATGAAATATATGTTATAACTCCTTGTCAGAAAAATATTATAATTCCTTAAAATCTTTCAAAATAAATGAGAAACCAAAAAACATCCAACTCATGGGAAAAAAAACATCCAACAAGCAACAATTTAAAACTGATTTTGAGACACAAGTTTAACACGGATTTCATCTCATATTGATATTAATTAACTTTATCTCTAGAAAGTTTTATGCTTGTTCACATAAAAAGAAAGTATCTAATGAACTAATTATTCGTTAAAGTATAATTTATCAGAAGTTCTATACATTTGATTACTTTCCCTTTTTATAGTGTAAGCACTTGGAAGACTGATGTTTGCAAACAAATAATTTCAATCAAATTTAGTAGCACATTGTGAAGATTGGACTATGTTTTGCAGATTTCAGGTACTGCGATGGTGCTGGATGAGATCATTAACCATGTACAATCCCTACAGCGTCAAGTGGAGGTAAGACCTTGAAAATCCTCACATCTTATTTGTTAGTGCGGAAATCTTGAATTTTCAATATTTGTTGTTACTTCATATGTGAAAATTCCAATAATGATTCTTATTGTGACTCCCTCTAGTTTTTAGTATTACATGGAGAGTAAGTCAGCTTTGGATAGTAAATATATAGTATTCGAACCTTGTTGCCTTCATGCCTTATCTCCTGTTTCGTTTAGACATACTTTTAGGAGTGTGGTCGAAGATAGTCATAGATCAAGGTTATCCCATTTAAGAAGTGAACGTTCAAAAAATTGTGTTGCCTATTTTCTTGTTTTTGGATTATATTTAAGTGGTATCGGTTCTTTTCCTGAAGGAGGTTTGTTTGGCTTGCAGTTCTTATCAATGAGACTTGCTGCAGTAAACCCAAGAGTAGATTTCAACCTTGATAGTCTCTTTGCTACAGAAGTAAGTTTTCCCTTCCTCATCAACTTACTTAAATTGGGAGTTACATAAACAGTTTGTGGTTGCAACTTTTGCTTTAACCCACTTTATCAATTCTGACTTGTATTATTGTATTTAGGGCTGTTAAATTTCTTGGTCCCACCTTTAAAATCTTTAAAGGGCTAGTTTCAACCAACCTAATTGTCAGAAGAGTGGTCAATTGTGGACCAACCATTATTATTTGCCAGTCTGTGCACATTTACACCATAGAACTGTTCATATGGAACATGATCAATTGAAGGGTTGCCTGTTACCATACCATAATGTTGTTAGCCTTGGGAGTTACCTTTGTCAGACTCAATTTAAGTGGGTCCTCAATTCATTAAATCAGTGAACAGAGAATTGGCAAGGGTATCTCTACAATCAACCTTATCAAAAGTTATGAGCCATCTCACACTGTCTTTTCTACAATGCTGGAAATGCAGAAATATGTTGAAGTGTCATGTTTTGCTGCAATATATTAGGGATTAAGGCGTCGTGGATTGACTGATAATGATTAAAATCATAACAATCGATGGTTGGATTTTGAATTCACTTGCTTTTGTGCTTTATTTCAAAGTCTAAGCTTTTTTTCTAGCTTTAGATTGATATCTGTAAATTGGCCTTAGCGTCTAAAAAATGTGATAATTTATGTTCATAAGTTCAGAGTATCATACCCGTAATAGTCTTTATTAAAGAGAAAAGATCGTTGCTGTAATTTATACTTAGTTTTCATTTGCTTTTGAAAAATAGCAGAGTGGTTCTGCAGTGGATAGTAACTTCGCGAGCATAGTTGCGCCTTCGATTTGGCCTGAAGGACAAACCAGCGGGAATAGAAATCAGTATCAACAGCTGTTGCAAATTGATGGATTCAATCAGCCTGTCTGGGTTAGGGAAGAAGATAATTCTAGCTTCATTACTCCAGAGAACTCATTTTTGACTTATGATTCCTCTGCAAATTCAGGTAAATCCTGGTACTGGAAAACATAGGGAAATTTTATGTGAAAGTAGAACCAGTGACTATTGCTAACTTCGCGGTCTGTTGATTATGTGCAGCTTCTTTGCACCAAAATCAGCTGAAAATGGAGCTATGAATGTAGAGGCAAGGCTTTTTCCTAGTGGTTTAGCCATGTATATATCGGACATAAAGGTTTATAGGAGGCAGCATTGGAGTAGAAGGTTAACGTTATGAGTTTCCATTTCAGGTTGATCTCTGCTAGATTTGTGTATACTAACATAGAGGAGTCATTCTCTCTGATTGATTCACAATTGTACTACAAGAAGGATTATTAGCAATTACATATTAAACTATTTCGTTTGGTTTCTCTTAATCTCAAAAACACTTTTGCCCTTACTAGTATAGGAATATAGGTTGTGTTGAAACACAATATGGCCCATATCATTGACCAAACTGGCGGTAGAAAGGGAGTCATATTTTTCCTGTTTACCGGGCCGACCAACCTTTTCAACCAAGCATACTCGTCTCCTTAGAGGGACCACCAGCTTCATGAGAAGAAACGTTGGGCAATGGTTCCGGAGTTGAAGGAGGGGGAGTCAGTTTCGGTAGGTTGGACCTCATATGCGGAACCACCAAAACCAACAGCAAACAAGGCTTCAACCGACTCGAAGGATGCATCGTTGGTATGCTCTTCTAAATTCCCTCCCTCATCATCCTCCAACATGAAGATAGGGAGGGGCATCATAGGAGGTGAAATTGAGTATCAGAGGGACTAGCTCAGGGAATGCTCCGGCTATCCTCCGATCCTTTAGTTTTCTTCTTGCTCGATCTAGTTCTCTTCTTGAGAGGACTAACGGGATCATGTGCCAGCACGAAACTTGATGATTCCTTGATGTTTCGCTTCTAAGCGGCCACTCTCCAAATTCATTCTTGACCTTCGTTGGCTGCATGCTTATCAATCGAATCACTAGATTGAGCTCTCCGTGACCCAAGTCCTATAATAGCGGATATTACATACAAAATTGTATACGAGAAAGCATACACCCATATCTCGAAAACTCATCGTGACTTTTAGCTTTCTATCCAAAAACGTCATCGATGTATTTCCAAGTCCTTTGCTCCAATTACAACTTTAACATTAGTTTGGTAGAACTAGTGTCGGTTATGAGGAATATTAAGGAAGTTAGGTTCCCAAAACCAATCTGATTGGATCCTAGCCAAAGAGATCTTAATCTATGGTGTGAGTTCCATGGAACTCACTGTCACGGGACTGGGGATTGTCGACATCTTCATGAAGGAGTAGCAACATTATTGAAGAATGGTCATCTTAAGTGATCGGGCCAAGAACAACTATGGGAAAAACTGAGATGTTGCAGAACCATCAAAACCGGCTGCAGGGTCACCTTATATGACGATAAACATGATCTTCAGTGGAGACGAAGTAAATAGGGTGAAATTTTTGGCAGGAAAGAAGACGAAGATATCGGTAACTCATGGCAAGAGGATCCGAGAATTCTCAAAAGATGACATCACATTTATAGAAGAGGATGTTGATGGACTTTTTCTACCACACAACGACGCTTTGGTATTTTCTCCAGTCTTTTTCTGTGTACAGTGACTTCAGATAATTGGCAATCTCCATCGACCTGAAAAGTATATGTCGCTCATTCAAAACTGTAAGGATGACGTTTCTTTTTCCATAAGGGTCTTGAGTGGGTGCCGAGTAAGTATTTCCTAAATTTTCATGGTCGGGTGGCCGTGGGGAAGGAACATCTTCCATTTGTTTGGATTGCGCTGGTGGAGAGGTAGCAACTGGTGTAGAAGGAGAGGCAGTTGTTATCGGCTCAGAAGTTGGTGGTGGAGGAAGATCAGGAATTGAACTCCTTTGACCGGAGGCGTCGCTAGGAGTCAAAAAATGAGAATCGATATTTTCAACCAAATCCATTTCGATAAAGAGCCTTTGAACTTCCCATGGTAGTGGTATTCAAAGCTCTCCCGCTAAGCATCTGGTTGAACTGATGAAGATCTTTTTCTTCTTTGAAGAGGATCCACTTCATCATCATTTCCTTCATCAACAAAGACCACTGTGGCAAGTCCGGTTGGTGTTTCTTTCACATTCTTCTCATGAGTCCCAGCCGATGAGGTACGTTTCCTCTTTGGTTTCTTGTTTTTGGGCTGGGGACTACGGGATGAGGTACCTTCACCAGAAGTGAGAGTAGATTCACGAGCTCTCCTCCGGTTAAGGGTATTTTGCAATACTCGTTCGACTTCCACTAGGTCACCGAGAGCCTCGATATCGGGGCAAACAACGAATCCCTTCGGAAGTCCTATGTTGTACAAAAAGATAGTTAATAAATAGATTCTAAGTTATGTTGAAAGATTGAAAGAAGGGAGGAAGAATATTTGTTTACCATGGTTTTTGGCTTTCCACCCATATTTGGGGGCCATTTCTTTTCACATTCGTGCTTCCGGTGTAGTAATATCCAGAATTTTTTGTACCCATTGTGCCAGATCCTGAACCCCTCGTGGTTCCCAATAAGTAGCTCGAATAAGAAAAGTGCAAGGTTAATAAAGCTGGAAAATCTTTTTAAATATGGAAAGGAAAAGATATCAGATGACTTACAAAGAAGATTCTATGATTTAGGAAAAGCAGGTGATGTAGTTGGGAGGATGTCTCCGGTAGTAATAACAACGAACTGTTTCATCCATCCACGGTCGTTGTCATCATCAACGCTAGTAAGGAGAGCATCATAACCGCATTTGTTAAGTTTTAGCACACCCCCCACGGAAGATATTTGAGGAGTAGAGATTCATCATGTGAGCAAGAGTTAGGGTTTCCCCGGTCTTAGAGCATAATTGGCAGAGGCAAGCCACCATACGCCATACTGATGGGCATGCTTGTGCGAAACAACTTTGGTACCGGTGACAAAATTTCAAAATTATTAGGTCGATTTCTTTAGCCACTCCTAAAGTTAAGGGGTATGTATAAATATACATGACCCTGGTTTGGAGAAGGTGAACCTTTCTATGTCACTAGGAGCGAAGATTTCAATATTATTCCATTCGCAGTCTTCCTTCACAACAGGGATGTTGGAAAGACGAATGGAAGAACGGTACCTACGAACGGGCCAGTGTCTGTCACTTTTGGGGTAAATGAGATCTTTTTTGTTCTTGAAGATCAGATTTGGTGTTAAGTTGAAGGGGTATGATGGAGTTCATGCTGGGAGGTTCAGACTCGACATCGACCTCTTTTGTTTTGTTCTTCTTTAGGCCTCCAACGAAGAGAAGGCCAGAATTTCCAAGGGCATCAGTGTTAGAAGACATAATGGTAAGAAATTTGTGAAGAAAGATTTTATTGAGAGAATTGAATTTTGCAAGTAGGGTTCTAAGGTAAATCGGAGAAGAGGAAGGAGTTGTAAAGGTGGAAAGTAAAAATTATGAGTGATGAAGAAGATTATAGACGACAAAAATCATGGTCATAATTACCTCAAAAAGTGAAAAAAATATTTGCCAAATCGTGGGATAACATCGTTAAATGCGAAGAGACGTGCGTCCTTACAAGTGTCAGAAACTATTCAGAAATTTGCCCGCTAAGGAAAGAGGTTTTCTCTACATTCCGGTAACACTAAAGGATTGTCACCAAAAAGTAGGGGGCGTGTTATATACGGTGAAATTGTTTTGTGACAGTTAGATGAATGAGGAGATGACACGTGGAGCTGAAGACATGTAAGATGTAAGTTAGAAAATAGTTGATAGCGGTTGCAAGCATGTGACTGATGCTGGATGAATTTCGAAGACAGGGTAACCGATAATAAAAATTTGAAGAATTTATATCGGATAGTATTCAATGAGCAGCCATTACAGAGAATATCTGCATTTATAGCCACCCATTATGCATCCATCAATGACTTTTTTATTCTCATTAAAGAGTAGCATGATTGGGGAGATCTTGTCTCCTTAAATACATTTATAAATAAGAGAATTTGTATCCATTGTTGGACACAACATTCTGTACACAAAAGCTTGAATTAGCTCTCATTCTACAACTAGTACCTTATTCTTAATATTGTTCATACTTCTATTACCGGAGAGACTAAGTTCATAGCCAGGCTTGTATTTGCTTAAAGTTTATTTTATAATCTTATTTCAGTTCTTATTTATTTTATAATTCTGGATCAAATTAATTCACGTGTCTATAAACCGCGTTATAAATTCAACTGTATCGTTTTACAGGCAAATACGTGTTTCAGGCATTAAATAGAAACGGTGCATGCCATTTTACTTCTGGAACACGTCACTGAGATTCTGGAACAAGGTTTCAGACACGCTTCTATTTCCCGCCAAAACTTCTTATCACTTCCCGAATAGTCATTAGTGATTATTGAAAAGTTTGGGGGAGAGGTAAAAATTGCATGGGGTGCCCTATTTGGTCGCCCCCATTTAACTTATACCCATATTTTTAAAATTATTTAACCTATACCCTAATTTTGACAACTTCAGATCCTGTGACCTATGTCCAAGAAAATCGGGTATTCAACTTCATTCATGCCAGAACCAGACGTGCAAGTTTCCCCGCATGCGCTCATTTTTTCCTCCTCTTCTTTTCCTCTTCTTTTTCTTTTCTCTCTCAAACATGTTATCTTGTAAGTTACACATGTTATCGTTTCTGAAAATTGGACAAAGAGACAAATCAAGAAGAAAGAAAGACTCGCCACTGCCTTTCAAACATTAATACATCCCAACACAAAGTACGTAAATAATAAAACAAGAATTTATTGTCAAAACTCAAAAAAGTATCAACTGAAGTTTGGGACTGCAGGGACAAACTTCAGATATTACCGGATTAAATTTTGTCTGAAGTTTACAACTATCATGTCAAGAAAAATTATCTGAAGTTCAAATATAATAAGCTGATTTTGTTTGAAGTTTGCACTACAAACTGAAGAACTTCAAACTAATTTGTCTGAAGTTTGCACTACAAACTGAAGAACTTCAAACTAATTTGTCTAAAGTTTGCACCCCAACACAAAGTACGTAAATAATAAAACAAGAGTTTATTGTCAAAACACGAAGAAGTATCAATTGAAGTTTGGGACTGCATGGCCAAATGTCAGACATTACCAAGTTAAATATTGTCTGAAGTTTGCAACTATCATGCCAGGAAAAATTATCTGAAGTTCAAATATGATAAGCTGATTTTGTCTGAAGTTTGCACTACAAACTGAAGTTTTTTTGATTGATTTTGCAAGTCAGGCCAAACTTCAGATGAAAATTTCTGAAGTTTTACTTTTGATAAGGTCACACTTCAGGTAAAAAATTTTGAAGTTCAAACTTCAGACATAAATTCGTGCTACTTCAGGTCCAGTATGTCTGAAGTTACTCGAAAAGTGGGTACGCTTGCAACTTTTTTTGCAAAGCGGGTTTAAGTTAAATCGTGACCCAAAAACTGGGTATAGATGCAAATCCCCCGGGGAGAGGGGACTATCTATATTTGTAAAAAGTGGGCCTACTACGTGGATAAATAAATCATTGGCACATGATGTACGATGCTAAATCGCATGCACGAAAATGACCAATAGGTTGGAAGGTTACTTGAAGAACGAATTCGAGATCAGTTGAAGTCAAAATTATTGATACCAGGTTCATTGATATTGATTCCGGTAAAGAGTCATATGTACGAAAAGAAATAAAAAAATACTCAATCCCAAATAAGAAGGGATTCGACATTAATTACGGAGCAATTACAAATTCTTTAAGCGTAATATGCGAAAACTGTGGAGTAATGAGGATAACAGGCAGACGAGATATCATGGAACGGTTATGAAAAATCTTATTATTTAAACTTGCACCTTTCTCACTTTGTAATCCATCGGAAGACTCTTGTACTTTCTATAATCATTATATTAAATTGTTACTAAGCTAGCCACATATCTTCGAGCAGAAGCAGGATCAATAAGAATTATCCTTTTCTTTTATTCACTTTTAATATTGTTCTTTAATTTTTGGTTAAAGATTAAAAGTTTATTAGCCAAAGTATCAATATACACAACCTGCTCATTAGCCAAAGTCAGGCTCTTTCAAAAATAATCAAAGAAAAACGACTATGAATTCCTATTGCCACACGGCTAGTTACTGTGCTTCACACCTTCTAGGAAGGGTCTAAGCATAGCAGCTGCCTCCAAAGCTAGATCATTCAGCAAGGATAACTATTTAGTCTTTCTAATGTGTGTTTGCTATTTGTGCAGTCATTGCCCTACACTGTGTAACTGTAGTGCTATTTCCTTGAGCCTATCACAGCTCTCGCTTGGTTTGCTGGAATCTCCTATTATTTCTTTCTACCCATATGTGATATACGACTGTTGTAAATAAGAACCTCAGTACTGCACCAGTGGAGCTTCTGTTTTTGACATTCTGATATAGCCGAGCTACTTCATTGTCCTATTGATTGTTCTATCTAGTAATGCTCATACTTCCTTAGAATATGAGCACTGGAAAAATAGGTAGCTATGAGTCTCATCAATACCAGAGTAGCCTTTTTCTCCTCAATTAGTTGTGGATTAAAGTCAAGGCGGACCTACCTTAGGGTTAGGGGGCCACCGGAATCCGTTAGCCTCGGAAAAAATACTGTAAATATATTTTATATATATTTATATATACACTGGGGACCACTTAAATAATTTATCAGGCCCCCTAAATAAACAAAAGCAAGTCAGACACGTTGGTTTTGTAGCTTGTTTATACACTTTAGTTACTTGAAGGTTCCAAGTTTGAAACTTGACTTCTGTACTTCTTCTGTTTTTTACTTTTTTTTTTTAATTCTTTAATACGTGTACTGTTGCACACAAATACACAATAGTCACCCTAAAGTCTTAACTTTTATCATTTTCCAAACTAAAGAACAAAACCTACCTCTCTTCTCCAAACAGACCGTTCCACCCTTTTGCTAAAAAACAAAACCTTTTTTTCAATTAACCCTATAACCTAAAGTCTTAACCTTTATGCTTTTCCAAACTAAAGAACAAAACCCACATCTCTTCTCGAAACAAACCGCTATACCCTTCTGTTAAAAAACAAAACCCTTTTTTTAATTAACCCTATTTAGCTTCTGCTCAAGCTCGAATCCGATAATCGGCAGTCCGAATCGGCGACGACTACTGGGTGTGAGGCTCTTCTTCAACTGAAATAGTAAGTTTATTTGAGTAAAATCTTGATTTTATTTGAGTAAAATCTTGATTTTATTGAGTAAGTTTTGTTTTCATTTGAAAATATTAACTTAGCAAAATAATTTGGTATCAAAAATTTACTTTCTGCAAAGAGTCTTAGAGCCAAAAAGTAAATGCCAAATTAATTTTGTAGGCATTTGAATATTGTGTGCTAATGTTATTTTGAAATATTCTTTCAGTGAAGTGTTTCTTTTCAAAAAAAAACTTTGAATTAGGGCTTTTTTTTTTATAGACTAGAGTGAAATTTCGAACTTGTTTAATTTAATTAATACTTGTTCTCATAGTAGTTATACTAAGCAGTAAGCCTTTATTATAACTTGAATATGGGAAATGTTTTATTCACAAAGTGTCGTAGTATAACTTTAATATTTTTGCAGGGTTTGCCGTTTGCATATTACAAGACAAGATCAATTATATTATATTTTGCTGAACTAAAAGCCTCTTTACTTCAAGGATAAAAAATTTCACAAATTGGTAAGTGTTCCTATTTTAAAGGGTGTAATTTCTCTATTTTAAATGTTGTGTTTTCTTTTTTCTTGATAGAAGGGGTGTGATTGAGTAATTCCCCTGTTATATTCTCTTAGTGTTGTTCTTGATAGAAGAGGTGCGATTCCACTATTGAAAGTTTGCTTTTATTCTTGATGGACACTTAAATTGAATTGAACCATTGTTTTGTAGGAAGTTCTTGTTCTTGTAACTTGATATGGACGTATTTTTTTACGTGGTTTAATTCTTCTCAACCAAGTTCTAGTTTTAGAGAGAATTCCTTCCGTCTAGTCGATGAATTTGATGTGGAATCACTAAATCCCGACCCCGGAGAGAGAATACCCATTGATAAATATAGCCTTAGAATATGAGATGAAGTGAGAAAATACTATATTAAACAAGGGCCTTGCCAACCGGTTGATTACAAATTCCCTAAAACTTTATTCGGAAAGAAAATGCGTTAATTTAGTCCGGGTTGGTTTAAAGATTCAAACTCTAGATGGTTGGAGTATAGTGTGAAGAAAGATACGGCATTTTTTTATGTTGCTATTTATTCAAGAATGATTATGTCCATGGAAGCACAGGTGACTCTTTCACAAAAACTGGCTTTAGGGCTTGGAATAAATCTTCGGAAAGACTTACTTTACATGTTGGTGAAGTAAATAATCTCCACCATAAGTATTTCAATAAGATGCTAGACTTGTCTAATCAATCTTAGTCAATTCAAGTTGTTTTTAACAAGCAATCCGAGAAACAAAGAAGTGATCACTGAATTCGTTTAAATACCTCAATTAATGTTGCAAGGTTCCTCTTGGAATTTGGATTGTCTTTTCGAGGTCACGATGAAAGTGAATCTTCCAAAAATAAAGCCTTTTTCTAGGGCTATTGGAATGGCTTGCAAAGAGGCTTCCGGATGTGGATAGAGTTATATTAAAACATGCTCCAAAAAATGATATGATGACTTCACCAAAAATTCAAAAGGATATTGTTAGCCCTTATGCACAAGAAACTGTGAAAGCTATAATTGATGACTTGGGAGGGGATTATTTTGGGATATTAGTTGATGAGTTCAAGAATATTTCATACCATGAACAAATGGCCCTTGCTTTGCGGTATGTTGACAAAAAAGGCCAAGTGAATGAGCCATTTATTGGTCTTGTTCGTGTTGGTGATACATCTGTAAAGTCATTGAGGGAAGCAATATATTCTTTACTGTTGAAACACTCATTAAGTCTATCTAAAATATGTGGACAAGGATATGATGGAGCTAGTAACATGCAAGGAAAGGTGAATGGTCTTAAAGCTTTAATTTTAGAACAAACTCCATCGGCATATTGTATTCATTATTTTGCGCATCAATTGCAATTGACACTTGTAGCTGTGGCTAAAAAATATAAGAAGGTGGAAACTTTCTTTGTTATAATTGCTAACGTGTTGAATGTAGTTGGAGAATCTTTTAAGCGTAGAGATCAACTTCGTGATCATCAAGCAGAATTGTTGGAGAAATTGCTAGAGAGTGGTGAACTTCAAAGTGGTAAATGATTAAATCAAGAGCGAGGGCTTCAAAGGCTAGGTGACACTCATTGGGGATCACATTGTAGAACGTTGGATAACTTTGTTGTTTTATTTTCATCTATTATTCATGTGCTTGAGGTGGTTGAATGTGAAGGTTCTGAGGCTGATGATAGATTACAAGCAGAAGCGTTTTTGAGTAAAATCAATGCATTTGACTTGTTTTCTTGCTTCACTTGATGTTGAAAGTGTTGATGATGTCGAACGAGTTGAGTAAAGCTTTGCTGAAGAAAGAGCAAGATATTGTTAATGCCATGGTATTTCTTGACCTCACAAAGGAAAGGTTGCAAGTAATGAGAGAAGATGGATGGGTGTCATTGATGGATGACGTTTCTTCATTTTGTGCTAAACATGATATTGTGGTACCCAATATGGAAGAATTCTATATTCCTGGAAAGTCAAAGCATAGACCTTCTACTGTTACGTATTCACATCACTTATGTGTTGATCTTTTTTATTCTGTGATTGATTTGCAGTTTCAGGAGCTTAACAGTCATTTTGATGTTGTGAGTAGTAACTTTCTTCTTGGTATGGCTAACTTGAATCCGGTTAATTCATTTGCTAATTTTGATAAGGAAAAAATAATGACATTGGCCAAGTATTATCCAGATGAGTTTGGCGAATTGAAGCTTTGAGATCTTAGTCACTAACTTGACACTTTCATATTGCACATGCGACGTGGTGACCTTAGGTTTTCTGATTTGAAAGGAATTGGTGATTTGGCAAAAGCCTTGGTTGAGGCAAATCTTGCAGAGAGTTATTCACTTATTTATTTACTTGTAAAGTTAACTCTAATTTTGCCTATCGCGACTGCAACGGTGGAAAGAGTATTTTTATCCATGAAGTACATCAAAGATGAATTACGTAGTAGTATTAGTGATACATTTTTAAATGATTATTTAGTTTGTTACTTTGAGAAGGAAGTATTTACAAATGTAAGTAATGATGCTATTATTGACCGTTTTCAAAATATGAAAGCGCGTCGAGTTCAAGTATGAACAAACGATATACTTTTGTTATATTAGTATCACATTGATGATATTCGATAATATTAAAGTTTGTATTTTGCTGATAAGTTATCATATATGTTTTCATATAGTTGCGCCGAACTTTATCACTAGTAATTGGCATGTTTAAGACAATGGTGCCCCCGTCCTGCTCAAATCTTAAGTCCGCCTCTGATTAAAGTAGTCTTCATTCAATGTTTCCTGGGTGTTTTTCAACTGCTCCCTTAACTTTTTCAGCTTAAGTTCTATAGAAGACATTGCTTTGTACATATCTCTGGTGGATTCCTCCACTAGCTTCAACTTCCTCCACATAGTATACATAGTGTTATCCCCGAATGTCATGCTCCCAAGTATTGTTTACTGCTTCCCTATAACCTTCTTGTTTTAGCAATACATTGAGGAGTCTATATGGTCGTTTTCCCTTTGTCTTTTTACCTATGTATTAAGGAGGATAGATGTCACGATCCAAACTGATGGGCCGCGACGAATACCCGATACCTTACTCAACTGGGTACCAACGCAACGTATCTTTCGTATCATACTATCATAGGTAATTGAGTCGGAGAGGCTGTCGTGAGATAAGTAGAACAAAACATGAGAAAATACTCAATATAGGGTTACCCAACTTGATATTCCGACTTATACATATTACGTACTGGCCTATAAGGCCATACCAGTATCCGTATATATGACATCTGTCTACAAGCCTCTAAGAGTACATAAATATCATAAAGGTCCGGACAGAGCCATGTCATACCAAACAATACATATTCAAATCATACTGACCAAATAGGCAACTTTGGAGCAAGTGTAGTGCACAAACACCTTCTGCTGAGTTGATAGCCTACTAAGAGAACTCTCAACCTATTTATCGGGACCTGCGGGCATGAAATACAGCGTCCCCAGGTAAAAGGGACGTCAGTAAAAATTAGGTACCGAGTATATAAGGCATGACAGTAGTATATAAAAGATATGAAAGAAACATGGAGTAAAGAACTCAACTTGTACTTCTGAATAGCTCTGTGAATCATGAAAAATTATAATGTCATGCATGTGTGTATAAATGCCATACCATACATAGGTATATGCGTACATAATATCATCAAGCCTCTGAGGGCATCCCATCATATCATCTCAGCCACTGTGGGCAAAATCATCAACGTATACCAGCTGATCAGGTGGTGGTGCGTATATAACGCCTTAACTTTTTTCCATATCCCATATACATATAATATATGCGTATATAACGCCTTCTGGTCATGGGTCAATGTACATATATAAATGCATGAAATGCATAAGAAATACGTTAATAAGATTTCTCGAATATCATAAAATTAATATTCCTTTCGGACAAACTTTATCAAATACATATTTTTCTGGGACCCATGAACAGATGATATAATAATAATTCACATGGGGAATCAAGAATATATACACCCCTAGTATTTCTATGAATAGAGTCATTTATGAAAGTTGAGTATTTTGCTCGTTTCGTTTGTATCATTTGGATCATGCCAAAAGAAAGAAGAGATAGCCTTAATATACCTGGAGTAGGGAAAAATTAGTATGATGTTCTAGAAAAAGGTTGCACCGTACTCCTTTAGAACCGCAAAATTTTACGTTGCTATTACGTAGTATAACTTTGTATGAAATCTCACGTTTTTGAATTCTTGAAGATCCATGAAATCTCACGTTACTGAATTATTTTGAAAGCTCACGTTACTGAATATGAAGCTCACGTCCAAAGCCTTGGAGTTCAAAATGAATTCTTTCAAGTTTCAAATGAGTTCTTTCAATGTCTTGCTTGGTAGGCCCCACTTGACTTTAATGCTTAGTAAGACCACTTATTTCAAAGTGTGACACCAATGTATAATACTTATTAGTCATACCAACCTTTAGTTGTCATGGTCCCACATGGACAAGACAATTATTACTCCTACCCACTTTTGCCACTTTCCTTAGTTCTAATTCACGTTTCTTGTGAATTGGACTTGAAGATTGTGAATTAATCATTCTTGTATGAAATTAGTTGAATTTAAGAAGTCTTTCTTTAGTGGGTGTGGGCCCCACTAGGTGATGACTTAGCTAGGAACCCCTCCAAAATTTGCCACTTTTTTTTGTGCGAGTTAATACTCATCATCAAGGCCCCTTTGGGCAGCCACGTTAAGGGGGGTTAGACTTATCCAAATATTGTAATTAATTAGCTAATCTCCCACCAAAAATTATTAATTAACTAGGTAATATCCCATTAATCAATAATTAACTAATTACTTACATAACTAAGAATTATCTCCACTTACTTAAAATACTACTCACTTTTAACATACCTTATACACTTTACTATCATGGCCATGTGGTACCTTGTATAGTACTAGTCCATAAATATCGGGTATTTTAGCTCGGCCGTATTTTATCCCAAAATGTCAAATTTCTACGAAATTTATTTTCTTCGATTTGCTTACCCTCTCACCTTTACGAATTTACTCATGACTTGTTTGAAATAGCATAAAATGCTTATAATCTTAAAATAATCCCATACCCGAACTTACGTCGATTAACTTACGATGAAACTTTAACGTACGAAAAATGCGAGATGTAATATCTCATTTTTGAGCTTTCATCAATTTACTTATGGAGTACTTTCACGTAGGAAAACATGGGGTGTAACATTATTCCCCCCTTTGGAACATTCGTCCTCGAATGTTGACTGGTGCACTTATTATTTTTATGTCTTCCGAATACTTTAGTACTCTCCTTGCCATCTAGGCAATTGTTCTGTGAATAAATCCAAGGTCCAGGGTATTCCCACCTGTAGGTCTCTTTCTCACACCACGACCTGTGGTTGGAATTCTTCTAATCTCGTAACTCTACCTTCTGTCATGTAGCATGTACGACTTTTTTCTTACATGTGCGCCTATGTGACTCTTCTCCCCCTTTTCCTCCAGTTTTTGGCCAATCTCTAGGCTTCACTTTGTAAACATATACAGAGTTTGACAGGATGTCCCTCTAGGCATCTATGGGTATACTGAAGTTCTTCCTTCAGTACTTTGTTGAACTCACGAATATTGCTATACCTTATTTTGTTAACTGAGGTCTGTTGCCAAAATCCTAGTTACCTTCGTTGCTTATCTCATATGTATAAATCCATGTCCTTTACTGTTTCCACATTACTGTTCATCTTAAGAATGACGGCCTAATCTCATCTCATACTTTATAACTTTTATCCATCCATTGTTGATTATATTGATCTATAATCTACCTCTGATAACTTAACCTTTTATGTAACATTGTCGCTAGGGTTCACGTTTCATCGGGGAACATCTGAAATGATTAGACTAATCCACCTGAGGCGATACCATGCTTTCATAACGGTATCTCATAGCATCCCAATGTGATTCACCTTACATGGGTATTTTAATCCTGTCCAATTCATGGGATCCCTTTCTTTTCTCCGTCAGATAATTACTCAATCGAAGGCCCAAACGTCATCATTTATCTATCACAATTACACCCTCATTCTATTACCAGGGTAGCATTCCATCTCTTCTAAATGCTATTAGTCTTAGACTCCTTTGAGTTCATTCAGGTTATAGTGAGCTATGTATAACTTTGAGAAACCATCTGCTCTTCTTGTTTTCATGGGCTTAATCCCGAGGACTTATCCATTCTCGTCACCTCCTCACTCACCCTTTCTTATCATTACTCCTGTCTTCCTAAAACCTTGTCGTTTTACCATACTTTAGCTTGCGACCTACACATATCTATTTATATTACTCGTAACCTTCCTTCAGCTTGCTTGCACCACAGATTTCCTTATGTGATTTTGGAACATCAAGCGAGACATCACATCGTCTCTAACTCTTCTTTACTCTCTTAACTAGATCTCTCGGTACCTAGAAATCATAGGCTGGAAAATATGCCACTGACGACGCCGTTATCATTCCTGGATATTGAATCCCCGCACTTCTAGACATCTATCCAAAGTATGGACTATTCACAATCTTCTGCATTTGAGTATCTCGTACATTGTCCACCTTTACCTTACTTGCATTAAAGTCTCGCATCACATCTTCTATCTCTTTCATGACCTCCCTTCCATATAGGTATAATTTACATCCACAACTTGAAGCTCTATTATAATACTTGCACCTCTGGTGCATACACAATCCGGTGGGAGCTTCATATTGACTTCTTATGAGGCTAGTACTCTTCTAACTGGCTTTATCGTAGAGCCGTTATAGAATATGGCTATTGTACTATCTCTCTTATACCTCTGATATTAAGAGTGATTTTTCACTGTTCTCAATCATAATGTCTATAGATTTCTGGGTCCAATAATCAGACTTCTGATTTACTCAGTTAATGTAACTCTTTAGTTTCCTCTTCCTTCTGATCAGCCTTTATGTAGGCTTGAGCTATCTTCCGATCTACGGCTCATGATATTAGTTATTACTTTAGCCTTCCATGGGTGCTATATAATATCTATGATACAATCTTCTAACAATGCAATCCTTTGTTTATACCCTAGGCTCAATTCTTTCTTTTAACTTATACCGGAGTCTTTCTACGGCTGTATGAATGTCAGTATATACGCTGCATGGATAATACTCTGAGCTCTTAAGTGCGTTCATAATGTAACTAACTCTGGATCATTGATCGAATAATTTTTTTTGTTCCTTTTCAACTTTCTTTAAATGTAAGCAATTACTTTTCGTGGTCGTTCTGCCACTTGTTGCATGAAGGCTTGGCTTATCTTAGTGCCCACACATATTGGAATTTCGTACAATCCATATGATCTTTAATATCACCTTTTGATTTTGATTTTTTTTCTTCCTGTTCATAGCCACGATAGGTGCCACTTTCTTATGGAGTGCATACAATGTTATTGTGAGACTGTTGTTATATGAGCATTTCCTCTTTAGGTCACTGTGCTTAGGTTGAAGCCTTCTTCCTTACTTCCTCAGCTAGTTTTTTCATTGTAGTACTTAGGGAGGACCCTCTGATTCTTGCAAGGCTGCGAGCTTATTACATCTTATACTCGATGGAATTTTTGATGTCCTTCCTCGCCTATAATTATCCGTAGTTACTTACCTTCACGCTCTTGTGCTCTTAGGATTGCTTCTGGACTGAAATTTTTGACTATTTTCCAGTGGCATTCTCTTTTATTTCCGTAATACTCATACGGTACCTTTAACTACCCCAACTCCTATCTGAATATTTCTCAAATGTTACAATGTCATTACTGCGAGGCTGAATTTGCCATATTGGGTTTTATTATGTTTATCTTGCACGATCTGCTGACTCGTCTGTAACCTCCTGTCTAGCTATAACTAGGCTCTTTCAGAATCAACTACCAACTACTCGTTGGCCCATTATCATATTAATGTTCCGCGTAATCTTTCTTGGGTTATTTCTTTTGTCTTAACTTACGTCTTGCTTTGGCTCCTTATCTATCAATAACATCCCAGGCCGGAACTCTTACTTCCTCTCCTTGCCGTCGTGCTAGCGTAATGTTCTAGAATCGTAGCATACCTGTAGGCTTTGAATAAGTGTTATCTTATCCTTTTCTCATTCTTATCGCATTCTTCTTTTATCATTCCATAGTTACTAGAACCATTTATTTCTGACTTAATGCTACATCACTCCATATTCCCCCCTTTAGGGGAGTACTAAGATTTAATGCTACGATGATCTACGTATAGATGATTTACCTTCTCATCTTTGGTATCTTTTCACATCATCGATGGTCCTTACTCGCCTCGCGGTAATCTTTCTGTACCAAGGATAACGAAATTCCTCACTCGCGAGGGTGACACTTAGTGTAACTGGCACATACAGTCCCTTAAACTTAACTTTGCTCACATTGCTTGCTTTAGGAAAGCGTCTTCCTAAATGACCATTCTCTGAATTTCTTATGAATCTTTTTCGGTTGTCCATTCTATTATCGCCGGAACGTAATCTGAAATTCTCATGATGTCGACCATTATCAAATCACTCAGTCCCTAATTCATGTTTAGTTTATCTTGTTCACTAGTCCATACTGATTTTTATTACTCTGGGGTCTAACTTTTCCTTCTGGTAGTCGCGTTGGAGCCATGAACTTACTTCTCGAAATGAGGATATGGCTTTATGGCCTATACTCTTTTGTTGTCTCAAGGCATGTCACCTCTCGTCTTTTCCTTCCCTTTACTATAGACTCTGTAATGCTGTCATCTTTTTGATCTACCGTTGTCATCCATGTATCACATCTTACTTATAATGCTTCATTAACTCTCTTTTTATTTCCCGCAAACATTTGTGTCTATCACTTTATTCTGAAAACTCGAACAGGATATTCTTTTGCTTTTAGCTCCCCTTGCTTCATCCCCTGGCTCTTCGGGTTGCCTAACATGCTCGCTCTACTAGGGACGGGAGCCACACTAAGATAATATTTATCCTTTCAGGGCTTCCAGTGCCTATCTTTGTAGTACTCATATCTAGCTGTACTATTTTAGAGTGCACCATCTGGGTATCTTACAAAGAGATCTATTGGCACATTTGTAATATCCTTCAGAAAGGTAAACTAACGCAAACAATCTATTTACCATTTTGGGTTACTCTAATCCCAACCGGATCCTAATATCATGTCCTTTTCTTAAACTACACATGATAGCCCCCAATAGGGGTATAACTGAGATGAGTGTGGCCAATTCTACATACATCTGTTACTGTTAAAGGTAAGTCACAATGCTTATACTTTTCTGCCTGAGTTGAAAATACCGATAATCTTCATTAACTGGGTACCTCGTACCCTTCTCATCTTGCTCCTTTTACTTGTTGAAGCTTGTATCTATCTTCTGAATCTCTCATTGCCTTTCACCATAGAGGTGGATAGATATTCTTACCTTAAGGCTCCTTATCAAGAAGCTTACACGTAAGGTACGTACATGTTCTGCTGAAGACCTCACATTTATCCATCTAGGAATGATGCAAATTCGAGTTCCTCTAACTTAACTCTTCCACAGCCACATTCAATATCTTACCAATTGTCTTTCTGGATATAGATGTCGTTGTATAACGAATAAAATAGAATTTAGGAATTTGAATTTTTCACAACTGAGCTCTACCACACGATCTAGAGTAAGAAGAAAGAGTGACAGTCCTAAATGCCCTGTAGCCTCCTGTTTATAAGTGTGGTGCACAACACACCCATAAACAAGACTCTACTAGACACGTCTTGTAGACTCCCTAGGACAGAGTTGCACAGTTCCAAAACCAAACGCCATAGGTATATTTTATTAGGGTTGTCTTCCACTTCTGGCGATCAAGTTCCTCTGAGTTGAGCTTCATAATTTTGATCCCGTCCCTAATTATTTCAACTGTATGCCTTGGTGTTGAGCTCGATCGATTTCGTGCTTCCTCCAGATAGAGTAGAGTATGTCAGTTTCCTTGCTGTTGTGGCAACCATAATCAATCTCTGGTCGCTTCACTGGTTCTCCCGTTGGTGGGTTTTGAAGTATTGTAGGCACACTTCCCACAATGTGATAATTGTATAAGGGGTAATTATTGAGTCACCCCTGTTTTTGGTGTTACCATTCTGCTATTAGTTCAACTGCGTGGTTATTTATCGGTAGTGGATCCTCTTGCCATTTTCGACATTGGCGAGTCATGGTGTATGTTAGCTATCGAGAGCTTTCGCCTAGTTTTGTAACATTATATTTCTTCTTTATCTTTTACAGTTAATTTCTTTGTTTATATTCTAGTTCTACAAAGTTTGCTTGAGGCCTCGATATATAAAGTTAATTGATTTGGCTTACAAACCACATTTTAGGTTAAACAATATTTTCTTTATTTTCCTATAAATTATGCAAAAAGATTATGTGAAAAGTCTGGATAGACTATGTGAAAAGTTTGTCTTTTTCTCACTTTCATGTTATTATAGGGCAAAATACAAAATTGACCGGTCGACTGAAACTAATTGCATTCCTTAGTTGAAAAATATATAAGATATGTATATTTATTATATATATCATACATATATATATATATATATATATATATATATATATAGAAAATATACATTTTATTGACTATTATTTTTTGGAGCGACAAAAAATATACATTTTCCATTATTATATTCCTTTTGGATATATAAAGTACTCGTTAATAGAACTTTGTTTTGAACAATATATCAATTATTTAAAGTTATCTTTATCCCTAGATATGAAGTAACTGTCATTTCTCAAAATATGAAAAATAAATAAATTTAATTACTATCTTCGTAATCGTGTTCAAACAAAACATAACACCTAATTCCGGAGAATAGATAGTCAAATAATAGCTAATCTTATCCATGAAAAATATAATTTTTTTAAAAGACAAAAATATTAAGTCCATTACTCAAATGACCATTCAACTATTCGAAATTACCTAGTACAATCATATTTCTTTTGTTTGTAACAAAAAAACTACTACTAAATTATGTCTATAACACTCATAAAATCACTCGACCAGATTTCTCAAGCTTCCGATAGCTAAATGCTATTTTACCCTATAAATTATCAAGCTTATTTTTTTAATATTCTAATATTTTTTCTCTTTTAATTTATATAATAAACTTACTTATAAAACAACTAAATTTTATTTATAAATTAAAAAATAATAAATAATTTTCAACCATATATAATATTAGAATACATTAAAATAAATGAGTACAATATAAAATTTAATTAAAATAGTTTGTGTGTAATTAATTTTAATAATAACAACAAAAACTCAAAATTTGTTTATAATTGAGAATGAAAGAGGACAAGAGCTTTTAATGTAAGATTTTTCTATGTTTATTGGTGGCCCAATAAGTTTAAGGCCCATAATAAATATTTAATTAATGAGCAAATCTCATCCGTCCGATCGGTTACTTGATGAACGTACCGGATTAAGTGAGAACCTCTATAAATTGGTTCTCTCCCCACCCATTAGGATTACCGTATTTTATTTTCTCTCTTCCATCACTAAAGTCGGCAATAACGAAAGCTAGGGCAAGGGGCGAGAAACCAATTTGAATTAACACTTCCGCTTCACGATGATGGCTTACGATTCAGGTATGTTTTTTGTACGATTTTGTGTAAGATTATCATGTTCAAGATTCTGGTATGCAATAAAGTTTATGCTAACATGTGGTATCAAAGCCTGGATTGTTTGAACTGATGATCTTCGATTATAAAAATATTAATTCATGACGTATGTGATGCACCATCAAACTGCATAAAGTTTTATGCTTACAGTATATATAAATTCTCTAATAAGGAATGTTATTTTCTAGAACCAGATTTTATAAAATTACATGGTCGTTGCGTCTTTGAGATTGCTCTTAAAAGAGCAAGTGACAATAGGGACATTTGTGCCTATGTGGTCAGTTTACTGACTTTGATCAACCCAAATAGATAGTATTAGCAGAAAATCCTCGACGGCTTGATTCTGTTAGGGTTGTTTATGATTATTTATTTAATAAATTAAATAAATAAACAATCAATGAAGAATGAATACATTAAATATACGTCGCTTTATATTCCTGTTTTATAAACGCCGCTGCATCTGGGATTGAAATATTAGGTATTGATGTTGTTACTAAGTTATCCCATTATGTCCCTTTTTTTATAATTGTGGTCATGGAATTATGTTTGTTTCTTTAGGCTCCTTTTTTAATATTCGGGCTATTGATTATTTATGTGTGTGTTTAAAGTTACATAGTTTGTTAGTTACCAAAGTGATCAAACTAGATTGTTTAAAGTATTCACATGCATAAAATCTTCAGATATTTATTTTATGTGTGCAATTATATTTATATAGTTTGTTAGTCACCAAAGTGGCCAAACTAGTATGTTCATGAAAATATGCATACATAAAATTATAATTTATCCATAAAATTAATAAAATGCCAATAATTAAAAATTAGTGGATAAATTAATTTTCACTATTGCTAGAACTTAAGGATTTACTCAAAGGCGAATCAATTATTCTATGAATAGTGAATATGAAGTGAATATGATGAGGTAAAATTAATATTCTTCAGTCAAATATATATTGTCTGTCCAAAGATGGCATATATATTTGGTTAAAAATATTTAATTACCCATTAAAGACTAAATGGTACTTAAATTATGATAGTGTGTCGTAGTATTTACCCAAAGGAGAATTGTGATATGCTTTAACTGTTTTGTTGAATCCATATTGATTTGTGAGCATGTATTATCTATTTTGTAGCTATTCCTTTTCATTCGCTTGCTTCGTCTGTTACTATTTTCAACGGATTGAACTTCTCTAAATGGCGTGAACAAGTCCAGTTCCACTTAGGTGTGATGGATCTTGACTTGGCTCTGCTGAATGATAAGCCCGCTGCCATTACTGATTCGAGCAGTGCGGATGAGAAGTCTTTCCATAAAGCATGGGAACGCTCTAACATGCTAAGCCTTATGTTTATGCGAATGAATATTGCTAACAACATTAAGAGTACTATTCCACAAACAGAAAGTGTCAGGGAATACCTGAAGTTTGTGGAAGAACAGTTTCGTTCTGCAGATAAGTCTCTCGCTGGTACACTAATGGCTGAACTCACGACCATGAAGTTTGATGGGTCGCGTAGTATACAAAACCATATCATCGAGATGACTAACATTGCAGCAAGACTTCAGACCTTGGGGATGAAAGTGGATGATGCCTTCTTGGTTCAGTTTATTCTGAACTCGTTACTTCCTGAGTATGGACCTTTTCAAATTAACTATAACACTATTAAGAATAAGTAAAATATTAGTGAATTGTCTAGTATGCTTACTCAGGAGGAGTCAAGACTTAAGAAATAATGGAGTCATTCAATTAACCTCATGGGTCAAGGAGCTGGTAAATGACTTAAAGTGAAGCCCAACAAGTTCAAGAAGAAGAAAGTACCTGCTAAAGCTCCACAGGATGCTAAGAAGGAACATAAGGTAGATACGTGTTGTTTCTGTAACAAGGAAGGACACTATCAGAAAGATTGCCTGAAACGTAAAGCTTGGTTCGAAAAGAAAGGTACAATTAGTGCTTTTGTATGTTTCGAATCAAATTTAATAGAAGTTACTAATAATACTTGGTGGCTTGATTCTGGTGCAACTGCTCATGTATCTACTACGTTGCAGGGATTCCTTACGATCCAAACTACAAATCCAAATAAGAATTTCTTGTTCATGAAAAATTGTATGAAGTCTCCAATTGAAGGCATATGGACTTATCGTTTGATCATGGAGACTAGACGTCACCTTGATCTATTACAAACTCTTTATGTACCTTCAGTTTCTAGGAATTTGATGTCTCTTTCAAGACTTGATGTTTCTGGATTTGATTTAAAGTTTGAAAATTGATGTTTTAATTTATATAAGAATGCTATTTTTTATGGTTCTGGTTTTCTTAGTGATGATTTATATAAATTGAAACTCGATATTGGTTTTTCTGAATCCCTTCTTAATGTTCAACATAATGTTGGAATTAAACGTAGTTCACTAGATGAAAGTTCTGCTTACTTGTGACATAAATGTTTGGGTCATATATCCAAAGAAAGGTTAGAAAGATCAGTAAAGAATGAGATTCTTCCGAATCTAAATTTTACTGATCTTACTATATGTTTGGATTGCATTAAGGGAAAGCAAACCAAGCATAGTAAGAAAGGTGCCACAAGAAGCACCAAACTTCTTGAAATTATACACATTGATATTTGTGGACCCTTTCATGTTCCATCTTTTGGTGGAGAGAAATATTTTATCACTTTTATCGATGATTTTTCACATTATGGATACATCTATTTGCTTAAAGAAAAATCTCAAGCAACAGATGCTCTCAAGGTGTTTGTTAATGAGGTTGAAAGGCAATTAGATAAAAAGGTAAAAATTATTAGGTCAAATAGAGGTGATGAATATTATGGAAAATATAATGAATCGGGACAATGTCCAGGTCCATTTGCAAAGTTCCTCGAGGAACATAGCATATATGCATAGTATACTATGCCGGGAATAACTCAACAAAATGGTGTTGCAGAAAGGCGTAATCGAACACTTATGGATATGGTTAGGAGCATGATGAGTAATTCCTCATTACATAAATCATTGTGGATGTATGCTCTTAAAATCGATGTATATTTATTAAACAGGGTTCCTTGTAAGGCAGTTCCAAAGACCCCTTTTGAACTGTGGACAGGAAGGAAACCTAGTTTAAGGCACCTGCATGTTTGGAGTTGCCCAACGGAAGCTAGATTTTATAATCTACAAGAAAAGAAATTAGATTCTTGAACAATAAGTGGTTACTTTATTTGTTACCCAGAAAAATCTAAAGGGTACGTGTTTTACTGTCCAAACCATAGTTCGAGAATTGTCGAAACCGGTAATGCAAGATTCATTTAGAATGGTGAAGTTAGTGGGAGTGTTGAAAAGCAAAGTGTGGAAATAAAAGAGATGAGGGTCAATATTCTATTACCCACGAATGTGCCTACTTCCACACAAATACCAAATATTGTTCCAGATATTGAAGAACACTTTGACAACACCGAGCAACATTTGGATGAAACACTTCATGAAAAAACTAACTCACAAATATCTGACACAAATGAACCACAAGAAATGCCATTAAGAAAATCTCAAAGAGTTAGAAAATCGGCTATTTCGGATGATTACGTGGTTTATTTGCAAGAGTCAGATTTAGACATTGGTCTTAATAAGGATCCGGTTTCATTTTCACAAGCCATAGAAAGTAATGAGTCTGACAAATGGAATGATGCCATGAATGAAGAGCTAAAATCCATGGAATGCAATAAAGTCTGGGATCTCGTTAAGACCAATCCATGGAATACAATTGCCAGAAAGTTCTAAAAGATTCGGGTGTAGATGGGTCTTTAAGACCAAACACGATTCAAACGGCAATATTGAATGATACAAAGCCAGACTTATTGCCAAAGGTTATACTCAGAATGGAGGCATTGATTATAAAGAGACATTTTCACCGGTCTCAAAGAAAGACTCGTTAAGAATTATTATGGCTTTGGTGGCTCATTATGATTTAGAGTTACACTAAATGGATGTGAAAACTGCCTTTCTTAATGGAAACATCGAGGAGGAAGTTTATATGGACTAATCAGAGGGTTTTGAAACTAAAGAAAAAGGTCAAATAGTGTGTAAACTGAAGAAGTCAATATATGGACTTAAACAAGCCTCACGACAATGGTATATAAAGTTTAATGATACCATAACATCTTTTGGATTTGTGAAAAATAGCGTTGATCGGTGTATATACCAAAAGATCTGTGGGAGCAAGTTTATATTTTTAGTCCAATATGTTGATGATATTCTACTTGTTGCTAATGATTTAGGCATATTGCGTGAGACTAAAGATTTTCTCTCTAAGAATTTTGAAATGAAAGATATGGGTGATGCATCCTATGTGATAGGAATAGAAATATTCTGTGATAGATCACAAGGATTATTGAGATTGTCTCAGAAAGGCTATATCGAAAGAATTCTAGAGAGATTTAATATGAACAATTATTCAGCAGGAATTGTTCCAATTCAAAAAAGGGACAAATTTAGTCTCATGCAATGCCCTAAAAATGATGTAGAAGGAAAGAAAATGGAATCAATTCATTACTCTTCAATTATTGGTAGTCTGATGTATGCTCAGACTTGCACAAGATCGGATATTAGTTTTGCGATCGGAATGCTAGGAAGATATCAGAGTAACCCAGGAATTGATCACCAGAAAGATGCAAAGAAAGTTTTGAGGTACTTGAAAGAAACGAAGGATTACATGCTCATGTATAGGAGATCTAAGCATTTGGAAGTTGTTGGATACTCAGATTCAGATTTCGCTGGATGTATTGACACTAGAAAGTCCACGTTTGGTTATTTGTTCCAATTGGCTGAAGGAGCAATATCATGGAAGAGTGCCAAACAATCTGTCATTGTTACATCCACGATGGAAGCAGAATTTGTGGCTTGTTTTGAAGCCACAATTCATGCATTATGGCTGCGAAACTTTATTTCAGGGCTTGGGGTTGTTGACACCATTACTAGGCCGCTAAAAATTTACTGTGATAATTCTGCAACAGTATTCTTCTCCAAGAACGATAAGTACTCCAAAGGTGCCAAGCATATGGAATAAAAATACTTTACCATAAAGAAAAAAGTTCAGAAATAAAGAGTGTCTCTTGAGCATATTAAAACTGATCTCATGATTGCAGATCCGTTAACGAAAGGTTTACAGCCAAAGACATTTAAGGAACATGTACATAGAATGGGTCTTGGCTGTATTTATGATTGATGTATTTATGATTTTTGACACTCTGAGCTCATTTACGTATTTTTGATATATATTAATGATTTCCTGTTTCTCATAATGGTGTACACATTATTGTTTTGAGATGTTGCAGGATAAGTCTCAATGAGACATTATTATGGACCATAATATTTTATAGCTTATGGACCTGGTACGATGAGCTGCTAATGTTGTAGTATATGGAAGGGAGTATGTAGACAAATTATATATAACCGCCATAACTCAAATTTAGTAGTTTATCGTGTTATGGAATTTATGATGGACATTATAGAAGAGATTTGTTTATGCGCAACTAATGTTTATATGATTAAATATTAATGTTATGTGATTATTGGGCCAAGTGGGAGAATGTAGGATTTTTCTACATTTATTGGTGGCCCAATAAGTTTAAGGCCCATAATTAATATTTAATTAATGAGCAAATCTCATCCGTCCGATCGGTTACTTGATGGACGTACCAGATTAAGTGAGAACCTCTATAAATTGGTCCTCTCCCCACCCATTAGGATTACCGTATTTTATTTTCTCTCTTCCATCACTAAAGTCGGCGGTAACGAAAACTAGGGCAAGGGACGAGAAACCAATTTGAATTAACGCTTCCGCTTCACGATGATGGCTTATGATTCAGGTATGTTTTCTGTACGATTTTGTGTAAGGTTATCATGTTCAAGATCCTAGTATGCAATAAAGTTTATGCTAACATTTAAAACACATTGCATACTTGTAAGGTTGTAGCACAAAAAAATAGTTTTTTAAAGTAGAGATGTATTTTTAATTACATTATATACGATCATCCTTTTATTATTAAAACATTGTATATGTTTGAAAATTATTTTTTTACTTTTTAAATTTGTAATAAAGATTTATATCTTCAATAGGGCATATGCAAGTCATTCCCACATATGAGAATATACTAAATATGTTGTTGTATAGGACATAAGCAAGTCCATAATATAGATTAAAAGGAGAAAAAAATATTATCATATTGAAAAAGTAAAAAATAATAAATATTGATAATTAGAGGGTAAAGTAAATATTTGCCATAAAATATATTGCAAAATCTGGTTGAATGGCATTTTAAGTGCTATAGTTATAATTAAATGACTTTTTTACATAAACAAAAAAACCATAACTTTATTCAATAATTTTATATAATTGTATAATTTGAATATTGAACTCAAAATACATATCGTAGTCAATCACTCCACTTTTTTATTCCATTTTCAGATCAAATCATTTCATTTTCATTCTCCGATAAACACAAAATGTTTCAACTTCAATTACTCCTCTCACTACTCACTTTATCTTTCAGTACCCAGTCATATTCTTCCACGTCAGGACTCTCCATCCTCCCATCAAAACCCAACTCCCTATCCATCTCCGTCACCAAATTCGGCGCCGCCGGCGACGGCATACACTACGACACCGTTCCAATCCAGAAAGCCATAAACGCATGCTCAGAAGCCGTTTCCAAAAACCGGCGTCAATGCCACGTTATCTTCCCGTCGGGGAAGTACTTAACGGCGACTATATTCCTGAAAACCGGCGTCTTACTGGATATTCACCGGAATGCGACAATTTTAGGAGGACCGAGATTAGAGGATTACCCGAAGGAGCGGAACAGGTGGTATGTAGTGCTGGCGGAGGATGCGGCGGATGTAGGGATTACCGGAGGTGGAGAAATCAACGGACAGGGATTGAAGTTTGTGCAGAGATTTGATGAGAAGAAAAATGTAATGGTGAGCTGGAACCACACCGGAGCTTGCCTTGGGGATGAGTGCAGGCCGAGGTTGGTAGGGTTCATAGGCTGCCGGAATATCGAAATCTCCGATGTCAGACTCATCGAGCCTGCTCTTTGGTGGTGCGTGCCTTTTACTTTCTTTCTTTCGTAGTACAGCGACTCATTAGTTTTTTGAAAGGGAACTTTTCCTTCTTTGCATCAATAATTGTTATAGCTTTCTAAGTGCTCAATTTTTTGTAGATTACAATCAACACTCCACTAATTTGTAGATACCTCATTATATTTTAAAACCAAATACTTACATTATCTTTATTATGAAAATCTCAAACAATATTAGTTTGAATGTGATTTTCATTTTATTAGAATGTTAAATGTTTGTTTTTGAAAAATATATGAATATCCATAACTATTAACTATTAAGTACTTCCTCCATTCTAATTTATGTGAACCTGTTTGAGTGGATACGGAGTTTAAGAAATAAATGAAGACTTTGGGAATTTGTGATCCTAAACAAGTTAAAAAGGGGCCCAGAGTATTTATGTGATTATAAAAGTTTTTCATTAAGGGTAGAATTGTAAATTTAAGCTTAATTGTTTTCAAATTTAGAAAGGGATCATTCTTTTTGAAATAGATCAAAAAGGAAATAGGTTCACATAAATTGCAACGGGATAGTATAAAAGTCGCAGTACTGATTTTTTAGGCTTACTCTATAGGTGGGAAGTGCATGGACAAATAATGGACATAAAATTACGGGAGGAGAGGATATTATGCACGGTTGAGTTTTTTTCCGGAACACATATCCTAAAGAAAAAAGAGAAAGGAAAAGAATAAATTTTACTATCATACATATGAGTCTAGGGATGTTTATAAAAACCCGAAAAATCGAACCAAATCGAAAACAAAACCAAACCGATCAAAAAACCGATACTTTTTGATTTGGTTTGGTTTTGGTTTTGAATTTTAAAAACTAATCAAATTTGGTTTGATTTTGGTTTTAATCAAAAAAGTTTTAAAAAAAATCGAACCAAACCGACTATAGAAGTAGTTATTTCAAATTTATTATTACACCTATATATATGTATATTTTTGTACAAAATTTCTAAAATTTTATCGTAAATGTTAATCGTTTGCACTTTTAGTACAATTTTTTATTTTTGCATTCTAGTTTGATTGGTAATTTTCTTCTGTTAAGTGTAAGAATTCATTTCATGTTAAAAATAATCTATTTTTAATTGAGTCCTTAAATTATTCATCAGATTCAATTATCATCAATATATCTTGGTAAACGATAGATTTCTCAAAGGACAATTGATTTGATAGTGTTACATTGAAAATGTAGTCGCCGGAATATGTGTTTGGTAGTGTATGTCTTATATTTAAAAAAAAAATCGACAAATAACCAAAAATCCGACATAATCCGAATCGAGAAAAAACTGACTTAGTTGGTTTGGTTTGGTTATAATATTTGAAAAACCGACTTACTTGGTTTGATATTTTTTTTATAGGAAAAAACCGATCCAACCTGAATCATGAACACCCTACATATGACCATAGTTAAAAGGCAAAAAAAAAAGAAATTGAAAAAAGAATAATAATGTGTCGTGTTTCTCTTCTACACGCCCCTTAAGAAATATTATTTAGGAAAGGGATTGGACTATTCTACCCTTATTTATGTCATAAGATATAATCACTCTTCATTGAATATTTATTTTATTTATGTGTTATTTCTATATTCAACAACAATTATTATTAAGGGTAAAAAAGGAAAAAAAATAATCAAATTTGTCTTAAACTTTTAAAATAATAAATAATTTGAGACAATTATTTTTAATAACCACGACTATTAATATGAGACGGAGGGATTAGTATATAATTAAGCTCTATCTCGATAGAATAAAGAGATCAGATCACACGGCACGCAAAAAGAAAATCCAAAACGGCAACATTGACTAACTTTCATTAAGGAATCATACAACATTAATAATCAACATTATAAATCTCATTCGAATAGACTCATGGGACTTGATGGTCATCAAACTATCAAATATTATATTATAATATCGTTAACAAATAATTAAATAGTCAAATCTTATCCAAGAAAATACTAATAGAAAAAAACAAGTAATCCTATTTCGTAGTCAATGGCTCAACACTAAAAATTTTCATTTCCTTTTCCATTTTCCGATCAAATCATTATTTTCATTCTCCAAAAAAAGCACAAATGTTTCAGGTTCAATTACTCCTCTCACTTCTCACTTTATCTTTCACTACCCAATCATACACTTACACGTCACAACTCTCCATCCTCCAATCAAACCCCAACCCCCTATCCATCTCCGTCACCAAATTCGGCGCCGCCGGCGACGGCATACACTATGACACCGTTCCAATCCAGAAAGCCATAAACGCATGCTCAGCCGCGGTTTCCAAACACCGTCGTCAATGCCACGTCATCTTCCCACCGGGAAATTACTTAACGGCCACAGTATTCCTGAAATCCGGCGTCGTATTGGATATACATAAGAAGGCGACGATTTTGGGAGGGCCGAAGTTGGAGGATTATCCGAAGGAGCAGAGCAAGTGGTACGTAGTACTGGCGGAGGATGCGGCGGATGTAGGGATCACCGGAGGTGGAGAAATCAACGGACAGGGATTGAAGTTTGTGCAGAGATTTGATAAGAAGAAAAATGTGATGGTGAGCTGGAATCACACCGGAGCTTGCCTTGGGGATGAGTGCAGGCCGAGGTTGGTAGGGTTCATCGGCTGCCGGAATATTGAAATCTCCGATGTCAGACTCATCGAACCTGCTTATTGGTGGTGCGTGCTCTTAACACTTTTGGTCTGGCTAAAGTTGCTTCCTAGTGAAAAAGTTTAGTAGTGTAATTTTTTTCTGGGGGAGGTAAATAGGAACTTTTCTCTTTTGGGTTAACTTTCTATAACTTTAAAATTTAATCAATTTTTGCTTTTAATGATAAATTTGACGAGGTTGCCACCGGACAGATAACTAAGAGGTTCATTTGACTGAAGGAATCAGGGAATATTATAAAAAATTAATATAATAATTTAAATCATTGTCATTTATATTTTACAAGCTTAGGGTCGTATCGGCTACTCTAGGTTTTTTTTTAATCTTTTAAGTGATGCACCCACTTTATCCCTTTTACAATTTTGAATTTAAGAAAATAAGTGTTAAATACAGATCTCTTACATGTAAAAATAAATTTTACATGTGTAAAAAAAAAAAAAGGTAGAGGCATAAAACTAAAAACAAGTTTGTAAAGAGTCAAAAAAACTAATTGACTCATGTAATTATCCAAAAATAAAACAGACGGTTTTCTATATAGTGTATAGCCAAAATTTAAGTTGCATTTTATTCCATCTCTTTCATTTTATGTAATTGTGTTTGACCATATATAGAGTTGAAGATATTAATTTGAATTTTATAATATAGTAATATTGATGGAAGAGAATATTAAAGTAGTAATTGAAAAGAGAGCAAATACTGCATCAAAGTTAAAACATGAATTTAAATTATTGAAAGTTATGAATGTTGTATAAAAATAAATTTGTGTCAATGTTTTAGAATTTCAAAATAGAAAGAAAAACGGTGCATTAAGCTCTCGCTATGCACGGGGTCCAGGGAAGTGCCGGACCACAAATGCCTATTGTATGCAGCATTACCCTGCAATTTTGCGAGAGGTTGTTTCTACGGTTCAAACTCGTGACCTCCTGGTCAATTGGAACTCACGAAATAGGAATCATTGAATATCTCAATTTTTATTTCAAAGATCCAGGGGCATGTGACATGTCCAGAATTATAAATTACTAGCTATTAATGAGAACAATCTGAAGATTTAGCTTGTTCTCACAAAAATGCAATTTGGTTTTTCGATTATCTACACCTTTAATATGTAGGAAAGTTCAAACCAATGACCAGTTTAGTCAAGGGTTGATGATGGATATAAGCTTATGTTGCATGAAATCAACCTTTAATCTTCTTTTTCTTCCCCTTAGAGGTCAATCTTTTAAAATTTGTTGTTTTCAAATTTCATTCTCTATCCCTTTCCCTGTTCTGAAATTATTTCAAGAATCCAACTAATGGTGTGATGTTGCAGTTTGCATCTTGTACGAAGCGATAACACGTCAATCAGTGATGTAACAATATATGGGGACTTCAATTCACCTAATAACGATGGTATAGACATAGAGGACTCTAACAATACGGTCATCACCAGATGCAACATAAACACAGGAGATGATGCTATCTGTCCAAAGTCATCAACTGGACCTGTCCACAACCTCACAGCAACAAACTGCTGGATTCGAACAAAATCTTCTGCCATCAAACTTGGAAGCGCTAGCTTTTACACGTTCAAGAATTTCTTATTTGACAACATTACAATTTTTGAATCTCATAGAGGCCTCGCTCTGCAAATTCGTGATGGAGGTATTCACCTTTGGTTCTTTTCTGCTAGAATGACAGTCGATATATTAATATACAAACTTTTACTTGTGTCTAACTTTGCTCCGTGTTTTACACTTGCATTTCATGAGTACATTTTTTTCATGCAGTAGAAGCAGAATTAAAACTTAAACCTTCTAGTGTTCTGATGCTTTAATCGTTCCATTTTGGTTTCTTAGGTACAAGCCTCGGTGTTGTGCCAACTTAATTCCTTGAAACCTTGTTATAGTTGCCAGGAACTAGTCATGGCTATACCAAACAGCTTAGTGCAACTAAAATCCTAAATTGCAATCAGAACTTAGATGATTTGACTGCTTAACTTTACTGAAAGTAGTCGATCAATTGGTTTGGTTTGTGTCTCAGGATATCAAATACAAGCCTAGTTCAGTTAAGCTCTTAGTTTTCTTGTATTTAGTTGTTTGTTTGACATACTTGAAATGATTCTCCTACCTACCTGAACATAAGCACTAGATTGTACAATGCTGTTAAACCTTTGCCTTTTACCTTTTTCTTTGCAACAACAATAACAACAAACTCAGTGTAATTCCACAACTGGGGTCTGGGGAAGGTAGTGTGTACGCGGCCTTACCTCCCCTACCTTGTGAAGGTAGAGAGACTGTTTCCGACAGACCCTCGGCTTGGGGTTTTTTACCCTTTTATTTGATCTTGCAAAACAAATTACCAACTCTTAATTGTTATGTTTCTCTCATGCATTTATACCTCTATTTCCCTATCTTGCTTTCTCAAATTTCAGTATTGCATTGTCTTAATTGATTATTTGCCGAGCAGGAAATGTTAGCGACATCACCTTCTCAAACATAAACATCAGCACAAGATATTACCACCCATCATGGTGGGGAAGAGCAGAGCCTATTTATGTGACAACCTGTCCAAGAGATGCAACTTCAAAAGCGGGTTCAATCTCCAATTTGCTATTTGTTAATATCACATCAACTTCTGAAAACGGCATCTTCTTATCGGGTTCAGGAGGTGGAGTCCTGAGCAATCTGAAGTTCATAAACATGAACCTAACATACAAGAGATGGACAAAATATCCAGATGGTTGGGTGGATTACAGGCCAGGATGCCAAGAACTTGTAAAACACCAAACTGCTGGAGTCATGATGGAGCATATCGATGGTTTGGTTTTCGAAAATGTAGTCATGAAATGGTCTAATGATGAATCGATGAGGTGGAATAATCCTTTGGATTTCAGGCCATCGACTGTAAATAACATTTCTATGCTCAATTTCTACTCCAGATCTTACCAACAATGAGGGATTAATAGGATGCAGCGAGTAAAATTTGTTCTTCTGAAAAATAAAGCTGCAAAACACCCCTCCATTTTCCAAAACATAAATGATTTATGTGCAAATGATGAATGCAAAGTGATGTTGATTTGGATTTGCCGCAGTTGAAGGGCTGCTCCTCGTTGTACCTCTTAGCATTTGCTTTCTCACATTCTATGTAGAATAGAGATGTTGGTGTTATATAAAAATATTAACTTGAGAATGTTATACTGATGTGACATAAAAATATTGGACCCAGGACACTCTGGATTTTGGTATGGAGTTCAAATTTTACAAAGTGGCATTAATGTTTAAGTTGATGTTGAAAAAAGACGAGTATTTAAAGTTGCATGCACGAGCACAACCCAAATCTTTTAACTTTGTGTTTTTGGATTACATTAAGCTGACCTCTACTATGTACTTATCTTTTCGTTTTTAAATTTCTGACATTTTAATTAAAAATAATAACCGAAGAGTACTTTTGTTTGAGAAAATGATTTATATGTCCGAGTACATAAAAAGACTAAAAACAAATAATATCACATATTTGGAGTACAATTTTCCCTACACACTTGTGTGGTAAAAACCATAATATATTATACATTAATATGCATAATAACAAAGTCTCATGGCTCCTACCTTCCCCAAAAACATGGTGAGAAAAACAACTCTATTTTTCTGTACAATGAAGCATGTATTTTCATCCATAATGAAAAAGTCATCTTTTTACCACCAGACGCCAACTTTCTTCTGCTCATGTCCGTCAAGTACTTCAACTCTTGTAGCTCTAAGCTCCGATGGTCTCCTATCAGAAGCCTTATTTGAAATGGCCAAACGAGGCCTTGAAGTGAAATTCAAGGAATACGATACTCTGTTAAACCAATGTATAAACCAAAGGGCTATAAGAGAAGGCCAAAGGGTACATACCCACATGATCAAAACCCATTATCAACCTCCAGTCTACCTCAGAACAAGGCTGATCGTTTTCTACATAAAATGTGAGCTTTTAGATGATGCTAGGTGGGTGTTTGATGAAATGCCTGAGAGAAATGTTGTTTCTTGGACTGCTCTTATTTCTGGGTATTCTCAGAAAGGGTATGTCTCTGAAGCTCTCCATCTTTTTGTTCAGATGTTGAGATCAGGTACATCTATTACTTTGAGAAGTACTTACAAATTTAGGCATATATCTTCATATCAAACACGCTTTTGCACATTTGAAACTACTTAGTTAATTAAGTAGAAAATGTATTTTGTACCATCTAGCTAAAAAGACAACTATGAACTGTTAACATGTTAATACTGGTAAGTACGAGGCTTGGTGTTGGTTGATTCAAAAGAAAAAGGAAGAGTGGATATGTAGGTATTGTCTCCTTTTGTGTTTACCATTTATTTTAGAAACTGGTGACAATATTGGTAATGAATGAGAGAGAGGCCAGCACTTAAATTTAAATGAAACTTGTGATGAGATAATAGGAAGAATTTGATTTTGTTATCCTCTTCAATTACAATAAGTTGAAGTCTATTAGTTGCCTAAATAACTTCAGAATTTCTTAGTAAAGGGGTCAAGTTTAAAAAAGTTCTTTCTTCCTTAGAATTATTCAGTTGGTCTTGTAAGATGATTTTAAACAATTACTTGCATTTTATTGTATTTCTTAAGGTTAGAAAGTAAGGTAAACCATTAGGTTCACTCTTTACAGCTTCATTTACTGAGTAACCTTTTTTTTTCCTCCTTTGAGTAGATTATAACCAGAAAAGTTTGCAGGTACTGAGCCAAATGAGTTTACATTTGCAACCGTGCTTACATCATGTATTGGTGCCGTTGGGTTTCATTTTGGGAGACAAGTCCATTGTCTTGTGGTCAAGAGCCCTTTTGAATTGCATATATATGTGGGAAGCTCACTCCTTGATATGTATGCCAAAGCTGGCAAAGTCCATGATGCTCGAGATGTTTTTGAACGCCTGCCAGAAAGAGATGTTGTCTCTTGTACTGCTATAATCTCAGGCTACGCTCAACAGGGACTAGATGAAGAGGCACTAGAGCTTTTCCGCAAGTTACAAGCAGAGGGAATGTCTTCCAACTATGTTACATATGCTAGTGTATTAACGGCCTTATCTGGACTTGCTGCAGTGGAACTAGGTAGACAATTGCATGCCCATATTATTCGATTGGAACTACCCTTCTACGCGGTGCTTCAGAATTCTCTCGTTGATATGTACTCGAAGTGTGGAAACCTCGCTTATTCAAGGAGGGTATTCAATCAAATGTCTGAAAAAACTGTGAGCTCCTGGAATGCCATGCTTGTTGGTTACAGTAAACATGGGATGGGAAAAGAGGTAGTTGAGCTCTTTGAAATGATGAGAGAAGAAAACAAGATCAAGCCTGATGGCATCACTCTTTTGGCTGTGTTATCTGGTTGCAGCCACGGAGGAATGGAGGATAAAGGTGTACAGATTTTCAATGAAATAAGTATTGGCAAAGACAGGGTCGAGGTTAACATTGAGCACTATGGTTGTGTGGTTGATTTGCTAAGTCGAGCTGGCCAAGTAGAAAGGGCCTTTCAATTCATCAGAGAGATGCCTTTTCCACCAACTGCTGCAATTCTGGGTTCACTTTTAGGTGCTTGCTGGGCTCACCTGTGTGTTGATATTGGTGAAATTGTAGCCAAACAACTTTTAAAGATAGAGCCAGAAAATTCTGGAACTTATGTGATCCTTTCGAACTTGTATGCATCGGCAGGAAGGTGGGAAGATGCAAGAAGTGTAAGAGAGATGATAAACGAACGGGCCATTGTAAAGGAATCCGGAAAAAGCTGGATTGGTCCTGATCTTATCCATGAAACAGAGAAGGTTATAGCAAAATGTAGTGGAATTAGCAGTAAGGATCAGGTAATGTACTTATATTCCTGATTTTTAGGTTGTGTGTCTTGTTTGACATGGATGAGAAGTGAAAAAAAGAAAGAAAATGCTGCTAGGACAACTAGCTTTGGCTTATGAACTACTCTGCACATCCTTAGAAAGCATATTCAAGTGAAAATCCATGGAACTCTGCTGGCTGTCAGAGCTGACCCATGTTCCCAAGGTTGAGCTGTGAAGGAGAATCAGTTGCAAGAGGCACAGCTCAGTTTGATGATTTATTGGGTATATCCATATGGAGACTACTGGTAAAAGAATTCCAGTCTTGCTGAATTTTCTGCCCAATGGGAGGATGGGATAAAACATATCGTTAGGGATGGCAATGGGGTGGTGCGGGTTAAATGAGGTGAAGTATGAATGCGGTGCGGTGCGGGGGCGGTGCGGGGGCAAACAATTTTCTTAAAATCAGAGAGGGCAAAGCGGTTGTGGGTTAAGACCCCTTTCTTTTGAACTACACATCTAGACCTACTACTTCCTTCTCTGTTTCTCTGGTCTCCGTAGATTTTTGCCTATTACAGCTGCACTGTTCTCGACTCTCACAGTCTCATTCTCTCTCTGCTCTCTGGTTTCTCCATCCCTCTTTGCCTTTGGTCTCGCCATCTCGCTGTCTTGCCGGTAATAGTCTAACTCTACTACTTCGTTCTTCTTTTTCCTATTATTACAGAAAATTTTCCGAATCTAACTTGTTTGAATCCACAATTGTTTCTGACGAGAGATGTTAGGCTTTCATCATCTAGGATCTCTTTTGTGCCCCTTTGATTGTTTGGGTTAAACCATTAAATTATTTATACATGCATTCACTATCATGAAAATACACAAAATGCAAACAACAAACATACAACCAACAAATTGTTGAGCAGAAGCTGAAGTTGGCTGCTAAAACCGTGAAGCTGATCTTGTATTTGTCTCAGGAACGAACTTGGAAGAAACCCTGCATTTTTTTATTTCTTGTTGACTGCCTTAACTCAAAGATTTTTAATTTTTTGGTTTCCAAGTAAGTAATATTTTTCTGGATTTGCATAGATTGTTGTTAATTTGATTGTCATTATTGAGTGTATTTGAATCAGAGGTTGTGTCGAAGTTCGTTATATGGTTGAATGGGGTTGTTAATTTGATTGTCATTATTAAATTCTCTTTTCTTGTGTTTATGTGATTATAGATAAGTATGGAGTCTCAAGATGAAGAAAATTCAATGGTTTCATCTTCTAGTACTTTTCCCATTGAAGATGAGAGCCAAAGACCGACTCAAGCTAACAAAGTTATTGGAACTAAAAATAAGAAATTGACTTTTAAAGCACAACATTTTAGATTGCTGATGATCAATGGTGTTTTCTTTGGTGATTGTTAGTATTGTAATACTCGTATCATGACAACTAGGAAAAGTGGGACAAGCTAGATATTAGACCATATTGCTAGATGTCCTAATAAGCGACAAAACTTGGATAGTAAGGGTAGTTGGGGGCTGATAATGGTAGCCAACAAAATTATTTTGATCAAGATGTTTCACGTAGAGAACATGTTCATGCCATCATTTTTTCTGAGTATCCATTGCCCATTGTTGATCATGTGGGATTTAGGAAGTTTGTTGCTAGTCTTTAGCCATTGTTCAAAACGGTTTGAACGAATACAATCATGATTGACATTCCGAATATTATTGACAATGTGAAATAAAAAACTTCTAAGTTACTGAAAAGCACCACTAGTAGAAGTGCAATAACAATTGATATGTGGACTGTATGTAACAACAAAAAGGGTTTGTGGCTATTATCTGACATTTTATTAAGGATTCATGGAGACGTCAAAGCCATTTTATGAGCTTTCATATTCCTTCTCCATACGGTAAGGCTACTTTGTGTTATGTATTGCTTAATTGTTTGTATTAGTGAATTCTTGAACCGGGAATATCAACCATTACAATTGATAATTTTAGCGGAAATGTCATGATGAGAATCTTATTAGATGAGAAACTTTGTAAAAAAGATTTATTATTGATGGGTTGAGTGTTTCATGTGCATTATGTTGCACATGTTTGAATTTGATTGTGCAAGAAGGGCTAAAGGTTATAGGAGATAGTATTAGTAACATGTGTGACCGTGTTTCATACTGGATAAGGTCATCAGGGAGAATTGAGGCGTTTGAAGAATTCGCATATTTACTACACAGTTACAACAAGCCCAGTATAATTCCACAAGTTGGGTCTGGGATTTACTATACAATTCTTGTAATAAAAAGTTGTTGTAGGAACTCAATATGTCTAATGTTGAGAACCATAGAATATAAAGAGGTGTTTCAAAAGTTAAGTCTAATTGACACCAATCATTAGTGTTTTCCAACCGATGGACAATGGAGTGAAGCAAAAGATGTTTGTAATAAGTTGAAGCTCTTTTACCATATCATTGAACAATTTTCATGACTCCAATATCCGATTTCAAGTCGGTACTTTTTAAAAACTTGTTAAGCGAGATTTATAAGCATGTGTGAAGAGCTTTAATTCTTTGATTTTTTTTGTAGATTTCTTGCAAGAAGAAAGGCTTCTTGTATGTATGTGTATATTTTTACATCCCATGAGAATAGATACCCATGCTTCTAATTCTAGCTTAACTCCACAATCTTTGAAAAGTATTGACTTGAAGTTGGATGGTTAACTCCCGAAAATTGTTCAATAATATGGTAAAAGAGCTTCAACTTGTCACAAACATCTTCGACTTCACTCTATTGCCCATTAGTTAGACTCAACTTCTGAATCTATGGTTGTTCTCAACACTAATATGTTGACTACCAACGAGTAGGGCAATTATATAACCCCTTCGTTTCAATTTAACTGTCTTAGTTTGACTAGGTATGAAGTTTGAGAAAATAAGAAATACTTGCACCCAAGGGTGTGGCCTAGTGGTCAATGAAGTGGGTGAGAACCATGAAGTTTCAGGTTCAAATCCCAGCGGAGGCAAATACTAGGTGATTTCTTCCCATCTATCCAAGCTTTGGTGGATAGAGTTACCTGGTACCTGTTGCTGGTGGGAGGTGGCAGGTATCCCGTGGAATTAGTCGAGGTGCGCGCAAGCTGGCCCGGACACCACGGTTATCAAAAAAAAATAAGGAATACTTTTGAATCGTGTGGTCTTAAACATGCCATGTAAAATGTTGGAATTGGAGAGTTACCAAATTTAAAAAGAGGCATTCTTTTTGAAACATGCTAAAAAGAAAGTAAGATACTTAAATTGAAATGAAACATGCTAAAAAATAAGTAAGATACTTAAATTGAAACGAGGGAGTAAAACTTTTGTTACAAGAATTGTGCAGAAAACATGTGGCTCCTTCAAACCTTTCAATTATGCCTGGTGACCTATGTTGCGCGGACTCTCCAAAAATGCTGGCACACCCATGTCGGATCCTCCAAAAATGCACTACTTTTGGAGGATCCGGCACGCACATTTTGGAGAGTCCAAGCAACATAGCTGGTGATTTTATCTAGTATTCATGCACGTTGCTAATATTATCTCCTATTACCTTAAGCCCTTGTTGTGCAATCAAAAATATGTTCAACACTATACACATGAAACAATCGACCCATCAACAACAAATTACTTTTACTAAGTTTCTCATCTAATAAAGGTTTTATCATAGCCTTTGTTGTGCTATAATGATCGGTTATAAGATATTCTGCGTTTAAGAATCCACTCAAGCAATTAAGTAGTGCATTACATGAAGTATCTCTATCATGTGGAGTAGGAACATATGCGAATCTCAGAATATGGCTCTGCAGTCTCCATGAATTATCTGATAATAGTCTCACACTTTTTGCTGTTATCTGAAGTCCATATATCAGTTGTTATAGCAATTCTGCTAGTGGTAGTTTTCAATAACTTAGACACTTTTTATTCTAATTGTCAAAATCTTCGTAATGTCGTTCTTGATTGTATTCCTTGAAATCATTTTGAACAACGAACTTCCTAAACCCCATATGATAAATAATGGACAGTAGATATTCTTGCAAAATGATGGCATGAGCAAATTCTCTACGTGAAACATCTTGATCAAAATAATTTTGTTGGATTCTATTATCACCTCCACGACACCCTCATTTTCCAAGTTCTTTGGCTTATCGGGACATCTAGCAATATGTTCTAACATAGAGCTTTTCCCCCATTTCTTAGTTGTTTTCTACGAGTATTACAATCACCAATCTAGAATATTGCCATGCTTTATTAGTCAACTTCCTCTTTTTAGTTTCAGCATCTTCATTAGTTTAAGTAGGCGTTTGACTCTCTCCTTCAATGAGAAAGTAACTGGTCTCATTTCCGGGTATTCTCAGAGAGGGCATGTCACTGAAGTTCTCCGTCTTTTTGTTGAGATGCTTTTATTTCTGTGGAAAGTACTTACCGTTTACCTATATATATCTTCATAGCAGTTCTGCATTGCAAGAGAGACAAACTCTTGCACCTTAGAAACATGTTAATTAAGTTGAGAAACTGGTTAATTTAGTTGAAACTGTATTTTATAGCATCTAGCTGAAAAGGAAACTTTATACTTTAACAAGTTAATACTGATAAGCGTGAGCTCTCTTGTGTTGGTTGTCTAAAGAAAAAGAAAGTGTGATTATGTAGGAACTGTCTCCTGTTGTCTTTACCATTTATTTTAAAAACTGGTAACAACATTGGCAATGAGGAAGAGAGCGAGACTAGCACTTACAATTTGATGAACTTGTTATGAGATAATAGGAAGAACTTGATTTTGTTTTCCCTTCAATGAACATAAGTTGAAGTATATTAGTGACCTAAATAAGTTAAGCATTTCTCAGCTAAGGAATCTTGTTTGAGAAATTCTTACTTCTTTTGAATCATTCAGTCGATTTTGTAAGATAATTGTAATGAATGGCATGAATTTAGTGGACCACTTAATGTTAAAAAAGTATGGTAATCAATTGGGTTCACTCCTGGAAGCTTTCATTTTTGGTCCTTTTAGTTAGATCATAACCAGAAAAATCCACTGTCTTTAGTGTCTTGTGGTCAAGAGTCCTTTTGAATCACATGTATATATTAAAGTTTACTCCTTGATATGTATGCCAAAGCTGGCAAAGTTCATGATGTTCGATGTGTTCTTGAAGGCCTGCCACAAAGAGTTGTTGTCTCCCGTACTGCTTTAATCTCAGGCTATGCTCAACAGCGATTAGATGAAGATGCACTAGAGCTTTTCCGCCAGTTACATGCAGAGTGAATGTCTTCCAGTGGAGGATGTTCCTTGAGAGCTTGATATTTGCATTGTGGCTCTTGCATATAATGGGGTAGAGTTTTCTAATGGACTCCTAAAGCAGCTGTCAGCCATTTAGTAGAAGGAAGGAAACAGTACCTACAGAAACCACATGTATCAGTTGTCAATGATTTACAAATTTAATAACCACAGCTCTCAGGATTTCTGCTTATTGTGAAGTGATCAGCTCTTCAAAGTGTTTGGTTATCAGGAATTTCGTTGATTGAAGATGCCTGTACTGGTAGCCTCAGACATATTAGTATCATCTACTGGAATTAGGATCACTTGAAATGCTGAGCTAATTTATCCAAACTAGGTTGCTTGGTTTCAGTGTGCAGATTTTCACAAACATAATAGAAGTTATCCTGCTTCTTTCTTGTTTGGAGAAATACTGATTGAATAAATACTTATTGGTGGCTCAAATAAGTGGAGATCATCCATGCACTTCTCCGACCCCATTTGTGGAATTTCCTTGTCCTTGTTGTTGTTATTGTCATCGCTTCCATGCACTATTTGGAACACCGTATATTCATGAACTAAATTAAACTCAAGTTCGTCAATTTCTAAGGTAAACATAAGTTTAGGATTCAACATATTATGAAATTAATTTGCATGATATAAGCTCTAATTTTCCATTACAAAAATAAAAGGTTTAATGTGAAGGGAAAAAATAACGAAGTATGCACAAACATAGTTAACTGCCAAAAAAAATGAAAGAAGTTATTTTGTATGCTTAGTAAATCTGCTTATTTTTCATGTTGAATTTCTTCACTTTGGAGATATGTAACTGTTATCTCTAAAACGTATTCTTTTCCTAGAATTTTTTTGAGATTCTGGCTCCTCATTCATGGTTAAATTTTAGGGACAATGTCTAAAACTGCCCCTCTACTATACTATATTGTTTACTTTTGTCGCTCGTTATATTATTTGTCTATTCTAGCCTCTACCGTTAATGAACTTAAAGTATTTACCCATATCTCTAATGGATCTACACCATGAATTATGATTCTTTTGATGAACCTTAGTGTTTAAGCAATGGTGGTATATTAATGGAGAAAAATAAATTTATGTTGGTGGCTAGATTTAAGTGGGTTTAGCATTGGGAAATATGAAGTCACTTGAATCCGATTTGGGATTGTTTGATTGTAATGGTGGTTGGAGTCTTGGAGGTGCTGGTGGATTTGAGTAGGGGTGGAAGAAGAAATGGTAGGGGAAGAGGATGGTGAGGTGGCAGAAACAATCTAATTTGGGATTGTTTGGTCGTGTGACTTGGCAACTGACATGAAAAAAATGGAGTGGGTCAGCTGGCACGGTGTAGATCCATTAGGGATATGGGTAAATACTTTTAAGTTCATTAACGGTAGAGGCTAGAATAGACAAATAATATAACGAGCGGCAAAAGTAAACAATATAGTATAATAGAGGGGCAATTTTAGACCTTTTCCCTAAATTTTAATTTGGTTTTCGTGTTATCTAACTAAGTTTGGTATAACACCTTTTTTCAGCATAATAAAAAGGGCAAGTTTCACACGATTAAGATATAGTAGAAATTTGTTTTAAAAACGCAAATATCTATCTTTTTTCTATTGTTTGATTGGTTGGAAGGATTGAAGAAAATAATTTCAACATAACATCTGCACAAAATAATAAAAATAATCCATACATAACTTATGTAGTGTTTGATTGGCCGCATAAGAAAAAATAATTCCCCCAAAATCTTATGTAGCTTTGGTTTGTGTTATTAAATAATACTCATGTTAAATTAATGCGGGAATCTATATTATCGAAATAGAATGTGAAATACGAATATGTGTATCGATAATAAAATTAAAACTCTTATGTTACGTGTATTAGTAATACATAAATCAAAATATCTAAAGAGAAGATGCACTTAATATAAGTAATCTCGACAAATCTCTCAACTATTAATCATTGCATAACATGTCCTATATGATTAATTATTGCATATCAATCTCTTAACTATTATTCATTACAACAACAACAATAAAAAAAAATTAGTGGATCCCACAAGTGGGGTTTGGAGAGGTTAGTGTGTATGCACACCTTACCCCTACCCTGGGAAGATAGAGATGATATTTCCGATAGACTCTCGGCTCAGGAAAGATGAAACAAAGCAGTAGCAAAACAAGCAACAACAATAGCAAGATACTGAAAAAATAGATAGAAGGAAGCAATAGCAATAAGCAGTAACAACAGCAGGATACCAAGAAACCGAAGCGAAAGATAATAAGAAAATAATAGGTAATAAATGCAATTTAAGAATAAGAAGAACTAACAGACCAACACTAATACCACCGGTACAAAAATGAAAAACACTCGACTATCTACTAGCCTTCTACCTTAATTCTCGACCTCCACACCCTCCTATCAAGGGCCACGTTCTCGGTAAGCTACAGTCGTGCCATGCCATGCTTGATCACCTCTCCCCAATATTTCTTTGGCCTCCCTCTACCTCTTCTCATACCCACCAAGAGCAATCGCTCACACCTCCTTACTGGGGCATCTATGTTTCTCTTCTTCACATGTACGAATTATTTTAGTCTCGCTTCCCGCATCTTGTCTTCTACTGAGGCCTTTCCCACCTTTACCCAAATATCATTATTTCTAATCTTATCCAACTTTATATGCCCGTACATCTAAATTATCCTCATCTCTGCTATTCTCATCTTCTGGATATGAAAGTTCTTGACTGGCCAACAGTACTCTACTCCATACAACATAGTCGATCTAACCATCACTCTGTAGGACTTACCTTTAAGTCTCGGTGGCACTTTCTTATTACACAAGACTCTAGATACTAGACTCAATTTCATCCGCGATGCTCCGATACGATGTGTGACATCGTTGTTAATCTCCACATTCTCTTAGATAACAGACCCAAAATATCTGAAACTTCCTATTTTTGGGGATGACTTGTGAATCAAGCCTCACGTCCATGTCCACTTCCTCGGTCGTGTCACTGAACTTGCACTTTAAGTATTCTGTCTTAGTACTACTCAACTTAAAACCTTTAAACTCCAGAGTCTGTCTCCAAACTTTCAGTCTCTCGTTGACGCCGCCTCGCGTCTCGTCAATCAGTACAATGTCATCTGCGAATGACATACACCATGGCACCTCCCCTTGAATATGGCGCGTCAATGCATCCATCACTTAGGCAAATAAGAACGGGATAAGAGCTGAGCCCTAGTGCAACCCCATCACAACAGAAAAATATTCGAGTCTTCTCCCACAGTCCTTACCCGAGTTTTAGCTCCACCGTACATGTCCTTAATCATCCTAATGTACGCTACAGGAACACCTTTAGTCTCCAAACATCTCCACAGAACCTCGCTTGGGACTTTGTCGTATGCTTTCTCTAGGTCAATGAATACCATGTACAAATACTTCTTCTCTCCCTATATTGTTCCACTAATCTCCTTACAAGATAAATGAATTTTGTAGTCGAACTTCCCGATATGAATCCAAACTGGTTCTCGTAAATAGACAATGTCCTCCTAACCATTACTTCAATCACTCTCTCTCTCTCTCTCTCTCTCAAACCTTCATAGTATGACTAAGCAGTTTGATACCCATATAGTTATTATTATTTTGGACATTATCTTTGTTCTTGTACAACGGAATCATCGTACTCTACCTCTATTCTTTCGGCATCTTCTTCATCCTAAAAATGAGTTAAACAACCCAGTGAGCCACTCCAATCCTGCCATACCTACGTGCTTTCAAAATCCACTGGGATTTCGTTTGGTCTGGTTGCTCTACCTTTGTTCATCTTACGCATAGCCCCCTCGGCCTCTTCAACTTTAATACGATTACAATACCGAAAATATCGATGACTCTCGGATAGCTCCAGATCACCCAGCACAATGTTCGTGTCTCCCTCTTCATTCAAGAGTTTATGAAAGTACGCCTGCTATCTTCGTCTAATATGTGCCTCTTCTATCAGAACTCTGCCTTCCTCGTCTTTGATGTACTTCACCTGGTCTAGATCACGGGCCTTCCTTTCTCTCACTTTGGCTAGCATGTACAGTCTCTAGTCGCCTCCTTTGACCCCAAGTTCTTCATACAAACAACCAAACGCTGTTGTCTTAGTCTCTGGTACTGCTAATTTTGTCTCCTTCCTAGTCTTCTTATACAACTCGTTGTTCGTCCTCTACTCCTCATCGTCTGCGCTATCCAGAGAACGATGCCGTTGAAGTCGTCTTCTTCAAGCAATCCTTAGAAAACAAATAATGTGCAATCGATTCACACTCTCTTCATTTTTCTCTCTCTATGTGCAAATATTTCTTCTCTCCCTATATTGTTCCACTAATCTCCTTACAAGATGAATGGATTATGTAGTCGAACTTTCCGACATGAATCCAAACTAGTTCTCCTAAATAGACACTGTCCTCCTAACTATTACTTCAATCACTCTCTCTCAAACCTTCATAGTATAACTAAGCAGTTTGATACTCATATAATTATTATTATTTTGGACATTATCTTTGTTCTTGTACAACGGAATCATCGTACTCCACCTCTATTCTTTCGGCATCTTCTTCGTCCTAAAAATGAGTTAAACAACCCAGTGAGCCACTCCAATCCTGCCATACCTGCGTGCTTTCAAAATCCACCGGGATTTCGTTTGGTGTGGTTGCTCTACCCCTGTTCATCTTACGCATAGCCCCCTCGACCTCTTCAACTTTAATACGCTTACAATACTGAAAATCTCGATGACTCTCGGATAGCTCCAGATCACCCAGCACAATGTTCGTGTCTCTCTCTTCATTCAAGAGTTTATGGAAGTGCGCCTGCTATCTTCGTCTAATATGTGCCTCTTCTATCAGAACTCTGCCTCCCTCATCTTTGATGTACTTCACCTGGTCTAGATCACGGGCCTTCCTTTCTCTCACCTTGGCTAGCATATATATAGTCTCTAGTCGCCTCCTTTGACCCCAAGTTCTTCATACAAACAACCAAACGTTGCTGTCTTAGTCTCTGCTACTTTTAATTTTGCCTCCTTCCTAGTCTTCTTATACAACTCTTTGTTCGTCCTTTGCTCCTCATCGTCTGCGCTATCCACTAACTTCAAATATGCCTTTTTCTTATATTATTCATTGCATAAATAATTTCTACACTATAATACCGTAGCTAACGTGTGAACCAAACGAATCACTTATATCACAAGTTTACTTGTTTTAATGATATATATGCAATGCAATTATCTTTTGCCAGCAAGTGTTTTTTCCTACTAAATAAGGTGCCTCTACGTGTAACGTTATTAACTTGATAAAAAGAGCCACCTGGACCAGAGAAGGACGCCGTTGAAGCCGTTTTCTTCAAGCAATCCTTAGAAAACAAATACTGTGCAATCGATTCACACTCTCTTCACTTTTCTCTCTGTTCTTCGTAACATAATGCCGTCCGCGACAGCCGCAGGCATGCTCCGGGCCCGTCTCAGTTCGGGCCTCCGAACAAGAGGAGGACACGGCCCGAACCCGTTCACTACTCCGGGCCACCAAGAACGGCCCAACGGTTACCTCTTCAACCGCCCACCACCTCCACCTGGTCAGTCCAGGAAATGGGAGGATTGGGAACTCCCTTGCTACGTCACCAGCTTTCTCACTATCGTCATCCTCGGTGTGGGCCTCAACGCCAAGCCCGATCTCACCCTCGAAACTTGGGCCCATCAAGAAGCCCTCAAACGACTCCAGCTTGAATCTGCTGATGCTGAGTGATCTCTCTTGATCTATATCCGTGTTGGTATGATTGTTAAAGCCGACCCCTTTTTGGGGTTTTCTAAATTAGGTTTTCGAAAGAAGGATGAGAATTCCTCTGTGGATAGTTTTTTTTTGGTTGATAATGCCGAAAATAAATGTTAACTATATGACTTTGAAAAATTGAGCCTTTACTTGTTTTCATCAGTTTACTGCAAAATCTTGACGACCAGTGCAGCAACTATGATGTTTTCTTGCAGGGACAATTGGCATTCTTTTCAATTTACATTTTTTATGGAGTTTGTGTCCCCTTGCTTTTATATTATGTTTAAGATTATGTTTGGATTGCATCATATTTAGAGGTTAAGAGCTTAGTTTAATTGTGCATTGTTGATAAAAACACATGCTTTTGTGAAATTTGTAGGATAGCGGGGAGCTATATTAGTATGCACCCGATCATACATGTGTGGTGTCTAATGATTAGCTTAGGCAAGAAAACTGTGAATATTCATGTGACTCCTATTGGTCAGGGGTGGATGTACGCTAAAAGTTACAGGTTCAGCCGAACCGGGTAGCTTTGGCTTAGACCCTGTATATGTTAAGAAATCTACTAAATATGTCCAAATATTAGATTTCAAACCCAGTAACTCAAATGGTCAGTGGCTTCAGTGGCATCCCGAACCCATAAAGTAAATTCTGGATCCACCTATTAGGGTGTCGCTTTAGAAGCTTTGTCACTTGTTCCCTAGTGTTATGGTTATGAATTCTAGCTACGTATTACTTGAGATGTGATGCTCTTAAGAATTGATTTTGCTTTCTTCACTCTCTTCTCTCGGATGGTTTTAAATAACTTTATTGATGATAGGAAGACTTCTTGTATACAGACGGTATACCAAGAAGTAGAGAACCTGCGAAAACATATTATTCTCTACGAAAGACACCATCTTTGTTATAAAAAGGAATGATCTTGCGTTCTTCACCAAGATTGTTGCTTGAATGCCTGGACTTAAAGTAGAGTCGCCTGTTTGATGGTTGAGCAGGGGCGTTCAAGCAGTGGGGACCAACGCACAAAGGGTAAGCTATGTGCCTCTGATTCTGCTTGCTCTTAAATTAGTTTTCATATATGGAGAAGGTCTAGGCAAAGAGTTGGAACTCCTGTATGATGTTGCAAGGGCTGCTTTTATGTCATTATTAGAGTTAATTGACCCTAAGAGGCTTGAACTTTCAAGTACTTGTGGTTTTGAAGAGGCTTGAGAATGGCCATGTTGGCTAGGATGTCCATGTTTGGTTGAAGTTCTTCTAAGATAGAAGATGCGCTAAGGCTTCAGCTGACACGATTGTTGGATGAAAAGGTCGAATGAAATGCGGTGCTTAGTCTCATTACATGCACTATTTGCTCACTATACTTACATTACGTGCATCCATCCCAATTAAGGTGAAGCTTTTCATGTCTACCTTGGTTGAAATTCTCCAAAATATTGATTATGGTAAACCATAAGTTGCAATAAGCATCTCATCCCTAATTTGGCTCATTTTTGAGATATTTTTTAATCATTTCATACAATTAGTTTGTGTTTAATTAGTTAAGTAGTTATACTTTATTGCAGCGTTGTTAAGGGCTCCCTTAAGACACACTTAAGATATGATGGTAAGTTGCATCCTAGATTATGCACTTCACCTCAGTTAGGTTGTGCTTTAATGCAGACGCCAAATGCGCTTCATGCCCATGAGCTCCCTCCTGAAGAGGTAGGTACTAAACAATAAATATAGTGGTCAAAGCAATTAAATTATTGTTAAGTATAATATGAGTGAATATGTTAGTAAATAGGAAGGGGATACTAGGAATTTAGTAAAAAAAGGGCAGTTATTAAATCTGATAGAAACGTAGAACTGCATTTTGCAAATCAAAGTAATTAAATAGTTCTTAAACTTGATTTACATGATGTTTATTTTTTCTTTATTTGCACTTTTCTTCACGAAATCTCATGTTTTATAGTTTTAGTAATCTAGTGCTTAAAACCATAGCAGACTATCGCTTTTTACAAGGTCTTGTTTGTTAAGAATGTATTGACTGCCATTGAATAGCTTTTGCTCTATGTTTTTACATTGTTTATTAAGGCAGATGGTGAAAATTTCATCTCCTGGAACTTCCATTCATGATAGCTAAGATCATCCTATTTCTTAAAACTCTTCCTAATCTTTTTTTTTTAATTTTGCTTCAATATAATTGAATTGATCTAAAATAAGATAACTTAATATGGTGCTTTTAATTAAATGTGGTGTTCTTTCTTGTTTTTAGGAGACTGCAATTTTGAATTAAAATCTCTTGATATGGTTGAAATTGTATTAGCTGGATCAATGCAATGAGCTAGCTTAACAGATTGTAGTGTTGAGGGTGGAGAAGTGTATGTTTTGAATTATCATGTTGGTAGTTGTTTATGCCTGTGGAATGTTTTGCTGCATTTTGTGTTCATTCTCTGAACATTTTCTTTTGGCTAGATAGACTGAGTCTCATTGTTGAAGTTGTGTGATTATGTTACATGGACATCCACTGTTAGCAACTTAAAGATCTTTGCTATGAAGGAGCTCTTTCCTGTATGAAGTACATTTTTATTTGGATTGAGGTGATTCATTTTTGGGTAAGCAATATGTCATCTTGGATCAATTTTGAGGACTAACAACTTATGAACTACGACTGTAATAAACTGTGTAAAGCTTTTGTGGCTTGAATAGTTAAACTTGGATTTTGTTGTTGTTTCTTAACAGAAAGGATATGTCTGATTCAGTAGATAGAATATTTGGTTTAACCTGTAGTGGCTGTATTATCCAAGCATATTGTCGTTTGTGCTACTGCTACTTGTAAAATTGTTAACTATTCATAGCTTGGCCTCCCCAGACCCCACTTATGGGACTACATTCGGTATGTTTTTGTATTCATAGCTTGGCCTAGGCAAGAAAAACAGATGCATTTAAGGGGATGTCATGTGAGAGAAACACATATTTACCTATCATTAGCTTGGAACATAAACCTGAGCAAGACGATGATCTTGCTTTTGGAGCAAATTGTTTTGGCTTATTCTGAATAGTTATTAAATAAAGGACATCAAACATGCACTTGTATAGTTTTATGAATATAGATGCATATCATGATAGAGCATTAAATGACGAGATCGAGAAGTTAGGAGGTTGGGCTTAGTGATAAACAGGTTACCGCATTACATAAAAGCTCCTTTTGATCATGGACCTGCACTGTGGGAAGAGATGGCATCCTTGCCTTTTTTGTGTTCGTTCTGCAACAGATTTGTGCTTTAGCCAAACATATGGTCTGTTACTGTGTCAATGTTCTTATTTTGAACTCGATGGTTCTTTGCAATATTCGTGTGAGAACGATGTGTAAAGTTTGGTTGTTATAATTGAGTGATTGAGTTCATAGCCTAACTTCTTGCTTGGGATAAACGTGGACTAAACTGCTGGATGGACGAGTGTAGTCATATGCTTGTCTGACTAGTATCTAGGATGAGACTCACTCACTTATCCAGTGGTTTTGTCCACATTAAAATTCGGCAGCGTATTCCAGTGAATAATGATACTTCCTTTGCATTTAGTGTGTTCCTCATTTGAAGAGTTGCAAGGAAAAAAACTGTAGGCAATGTGCCTAGTTTGGTGTTTATTAGAGTGTTCACTGAGCCAATGTCGCTCAATCTGTGCTGATAAACCTGAGATCCAGAAACATTGTTTGTTCTATGAGGTCTAGTTTCTTGAGGAGGAAATGTGTAGTATTATGCAGTCTTCCACTTTCAGATTGAAGGAAATAATTTTTTTGTGAAAACACTATAGCAACTTATTTGGTATGAATTGTCAACTCTTCCAGAAATTCTTGGAGCAGCCCTTCTGCCACTCACTTGTGTTGGCTTGCGCTGTATTATGTGTACCATAGCCGGTGATGATGTAATTGTAGGTTTGATCTCTGATAGGGCATGATGAGAAGGTGGAAATAGTTTAAAAATATACATAAGGTGTTGTAAAACTGTAAATATTACTTCCCAGGTAGAATTTTTTGCTGAGGCTATTTTGGTGGTTCTCTCAGCAGCAATTCTTATTTGCTTAATTGTTCCTTGCATTTGGTATCGTCTCATTTGGCATTTTAGGGCTAGTTAAGGGAATTCTATTTACAAGTATACTAAGAACGGCCCAGCATGCTTGGGGCACGGTTTTCATGCCCAGCATTTTTATATGAGTTAATATCCTAAAACCCCCCTTAAACTATTATATTTTTATCAGTTTCCTATTTAAACTATTTGGTATCCCCAAAATCTTCTTGAACTATATTGTCCTTCATATCTAAACTCCCTCGCTACTTACCTTGCATAACGTGTATACACATTCGCTTGGGAGCGTGTGACGGCTGAAAAAATCCATCAAAAAGGCCCACATGGTAGAATATAATGGCTAATTAGCTTAACCCCTTTTCAATTTTTAAAATATTTTTCTTATTTCCTTTATATCCATCATTCTTCCTTATTTTTCACCTTTCACCTTTTTTATTTTTTCACATTCTCCTTCGTATTTTTTACCCTTTTCCTTCAGTTTTCCGTACGGGTTCCTTCCGAAAAATTTCTCTCTTGTTTCCTCCAAAATAATTTATTTTCTTTCTTTTTTAGTCTTCTTTCATGTCTTTGATACATTGTTGAAAGAACACCCATTTAAGTCTTCTTATTAAACCAACACCTTGTTGTAGAGAATAAGTTGAATCTCTTAAACCTTGTTTGTGTAATTTAGAATAAGAGAATGTAGTTGTTGGACGATTAATTTCTTATTTGCAATTTTTTTTTTGTGTAATCTTGTTTATGTAATATAAGATGATTTTTCATAAATACAATATTATATGCCTTTATTTGTTTATTTTTTATTTTGATGCAAAAAGAAAGTCTAGTATAAAGAACAACCATAGTTAAACCTAAAATTAACACATTACATTAGATACTATTTTGGCCAAATTAAACTCCTAGAATTAATCAGTCATCCATGATGTCATCATGAGTAAATTACATAAAAAAAATTAGTACAAACTATAAGTTAATATAGTTAGACAGACGCACATATGAGAATTCAATATATGATTTTAATATATAGGGGAATATAGTTCAGGGGGTTTTGGGGGGCACTAGATAGTTTAAGTAGGTAACTGACAAACAAGTTATAATTTATGGGGTTTTTAGGCTGGGCTAAATAGCCATGTGTTGGTGCCACATGGCACGTTTTTTAGATAATTTGGAGCATGTACTAGAGGCACCTCTAAGAATGCAGTGAGGGAGTTTTAGTATGAAGGGAAATATAGTTCAGAGGAAGTTTTGGGGATACCAAATAATTTAAGTAGGAAACTGACAAAAATATGATAGTTTAGGAGGATTTTAGGATAATAACTCTTTTTATATTATAACAGTCATTATGTGGTGTACTTAAATTATTTTATCGGGCTATTGAGTAACTCTAATTAAGACTCAGATGAATCACTTTTTCCTATGTTAGGATTAAATTTTACAGACTTTTACTTCCACAGCTATGCTTAACGGACCAAACATGATGTAGAATGAGCTGGAGACTCAAATGATGGCTAGTCTGTTGAAATAAGTACGTACTGCTTTTAGTAAGCATGTTGACATGTGCATTACCAATCTCTAGAGTAGCTGCTTGCAGAAGCCATAATAATAACTGCAGTATTTCCTACTTTATCATAACTGTCTTTTTCATAGTGTGATTTATGCGATGCTAGGTTTAGTTCTTCAATACGTCAAAGATTTATTATATGGATCTTAACCAAGTTGAAGTCCGTTATATAGATCTTCACCCACTTAGGTGTTCTTTGCAATTTTGGCCAATTCATTTGCTTGCTGCTTTCACGATGGAGCATATATATAATAAGTGAAGTAATAATAGTTAAGTGTTTGCTAAAAAGATTGAGGCACACGTCTGACCAAGTGGTGACCATGTGATGGTTTCTTAATCCTTACTTGTGTTTTGCGATCAGTCAGCGTATCTTTGTAGTTTGCCCTATTTCTTTACACATATCTGTCTGTCCAATATTATATAGTATATTGTTTGGTCTCATAATTTATGTATACAAATTAAACTTTTTCCCTATATGTAATTGTATTCTCAAATTTATTGTCTGGTCTGATAATTTTATACTGTTAGTAATATAAGTGACCATCGTGTGCTTGGATAATCTTTAAGAAATTGTTTTATATTATTTTAAATCAACAATTTATTTTTAACAAACTTTTTTTCTGGGGGTTGAGAATGGAAATTGTTTTCTTGGACTTCTCATGTTATGACTTTTGGAAGCCAAAATCTATTTTTTAAGCTAAATTATTTGTTTTCTCATGTTATTTAATTCTATTGGGGTTAGTGGTGGAAGTTTCGTTAAAGACCTGACCTTATGGATTAGTCAGCTCCGAGAATCAGACATGAAATATGGTTCAGATTTGTTAAATCGAAAAAAATATCACAGATGCTGTCGGTGAAATAATAAAGACAAGCAAGCAAATGGCTTTATTGAAATTTGGATTAGTGTATTAATTATTCGTTAATCATGGGATTGAAATGCCCAAGAGTTGGCCAAAGCAATGATTAATGTCGCACTATTTTTAGACAGCCAAAATCCTGCTTTAAGAGAGCTTTTTACTACATTAGGTCCTCTAATTTGGATATAAATATAAATTTGACTCCACGTAATTTTGAATTATTTAGTAGAATGTGATAAGGGATTCAATTTTCAATAAGATTTAGGGCCATGACTATTACACTCTCAGTGTTTGGATGGAGGGTGAATAATATTATTTTGAAAAATAAATATTCATAAAGATTGAAAATAGTGTCAGCAAACTTTAATGAATTTTTTGAATATTAAAGATTGATACTAATGAGTATTAGTTAGAATAATGCTATGAAGTTAAAATTAAAATATATTTGAAGAAGACAGGAGTTATTTTCTCTCACTCGATGAAATTTTTCTACCAATGAAACATAAATATTAACTGAATCATCAAATGAGATTTTTTGTTATACCAAACACTCTAATTTATTAATTTGGCCCATTTTGACGGGCCAACTTTCATCCAAATACAATAGAACTTCTCTAAATTAATACTCGATAAATTAATAAACTCTCTAAGATAATATTTTTCTCCGATCCCGACTTGGGTCAGTGAAAAAAATTACCGTTTTTGATAAGATAATAAGATAATATATTTTCGGAAGACCCCTATATAAATATATGGTCCCATTAATATTATAAATTAATAATTCTTTAAAATTACAAAAATATCTAAGACAATTTAATGAAATATGATTCTAATATTTTTTTATTTTTTCTTAAAACTTAAATCTAGTTGAAGCTCATCTCTAACTTTTCTTATTGCATCAAAAATTCTCATACATTGAATATTTTTAGTAAAAATACAATGAATAATATTTGATTATTAAAAAATAATGAACATTACAATGATTTATTAATTATAATGAATAAACAATAAACATTACAATGAATCATTTAATAATAAAAAATATTACAATGAAGCATACATCATACATTGTACTTTATGTATAATCAATTTATTTTTTATATTAATTCAATAAATATGATACATAAATTAGTAAGATACAATGATTTTGATGTTCATTGAATCTCGAAAATACTATTTAAATTAATAAATATTAATTTATCTATTAAATAATACCTCTACAAAATAATAATAATATTCCATGGTCCCGACAATATTAATTTAGAGAGACTCTACAGTACACCAATTTGCCATCTTTAAGTTGAACTATTAGGTCAAATAATGGGATCCTGGAAAATGAAGTATACTATTTATTACATAATTCATTTCTTTTGGAGGTGATTATTTAATTGACTACTATTCAATTTCACAAGAGAGACAAGCAATTCTTTGTGCAGTACCACTCGTAATATTAAACAGGTGACTAAAACTTCAAAAATAAGAGCCGTGGAGATGCTCTTAATTTAACTCGTAAATCTTTTCATAATATTTTTCCAAGTAAATCTTTTTTGATATTTAGCTGGAGAGTAAACATTAATTTTTAAAGATTTGCCAGGTTGTGTTTTAATGAAAATTTTAAATACTAAAAATTGATAATAATGAGTATTGATTAGTTATATGAAGTTAACTAGAGTATGATCCGATGGTGGAAAAAGAAAATGGTTTTAAGGCTTAATAGTGTTGATGGAAGGAAAAATCTCCAGTTGGGATGGTGTCGTCAGTCCTATGTGGTTTGGGGTGATATGGGATCACCCGCGAGTATATGTATGTTGAGTTCATTCAGTGATTGATGACTTCATAATGGTTCTTGGCACGTTCGAGCACGAACGTTTGTTTAAGAGGGGGATTATGTAACGACCCGGCCGGTCGTTTTGAGAATTAGCATCCCGTTCGATGGTTTAAGGTCTCGAGCAACTTTGTATTACGTATTATGACTTGCGTAGGTGGTCGAGTTCGGATTTCGGATGATTCGGGATTGATTTGGAAGAGGAATTCTTGCTTTAGAAGTTTAAGTGAAAAGAGTTGACCGGAGTTTTGACTTTTATGTAGACGACTCTGGAATGTTGTTTTGATGATTCCAATAGCTTTGTATGGTGATTTTGGACTTAGGCGTGTGTCCGAATTTGGATTTGGAGGTCTGTAGTTTAATTTGATGCATTTCGGCGAAAATTGGAAAGTTGAAGGTTTGGAAGTCGAGAGGTTTGACCGAGAATTTACTTTGTTTATATCGGGTTCGGATTTCGATTCCGGGAGTTGGTATAGCCCTGTTGTGTCATTTGGAACTTTCATGCAAAATTCATTCCGGTTTGGTTTGATATGTTTCGATGCGAGTTGTAGAAGTTGAAAGTTCATTAAGTTTGATTTGAGGTGTGATTCATAGTTTTGATGTTGTTTGATATGATTTGTAGCCTCGAGCAGGTCCGCGTTATGTTATAGAACTTGTTGGTATATTTCGACGGGGTCCCGAGGGCCTCAGGTATGTTTCGGTTAGGCTACTGGCCATTTCGTCCTATTTTGGAAGGCTGTTTGCTGGTGTCTGATGTTCATCTCTGCGATCGCAAAGGGTCGACCGCGATCGCGATCGCGAAGGGTGTTTGGCAACTGGTCCTATTTCTTTCTTCGCGTTTTCATGGTATTATCCGCGATCGCGTAAGTGTAGATTCTTCTCCATCGCGTTCGCATTTATTGTTTCGCGATCATGTAGTGGTCGATCATACTAATAAGGCCAGGTTTAGTGTTCTTCGCGTTAGCGTCATATGGTTCATGATCGCGTAAGCGGAGGTCGCTGTGAACCGCGTTCGCGTTTCTTCTTCCGCCTTCGCGTAGTACTTGTTTTGTGGGGCAATGTCATTTCTTCTTCGCGATCGCATAAATTCTTTCGCGATCGTGTAGTGCATTTTTTGGGCAGTCATTGTTTCTTCTTCGCGATCGCATGTGTATTTTCGCGATCGCGATGTGCAAATACCTAGGAAGCAGATATTAATTCCCAAATCGAGGGTTTTGTTCCATTTATCATCTTTTGAGCTAGATACCTCGGATTTGAGCGATATTTGAGGGGTTCTTCGCGTGTTGGATTGGAGTAGGTGTTCTTCACCCAAAATTGATTATATTTTATGATTTTATCTTTATTTTTATCATTAAATTAGTGGTTTGAGTTGGGGAAAAATGAAAATTTCATGAAACTTTCAAAAATGTAAAATGACGATTTGGAGGACGAATTGATATCAAAATTGGATAATTTTGGTATGGTTGGACTCGTATTGGAACGAGTGTTCAGATTTTATAAATTTTATCGGGTTCCGAGGTGCGGCCCCGGGGTTGACTCTTTAGGTTGACTTTTTAGTTTTTGTTAAAGATTGAAGCTTTATTATCCGGATTTATTTCCTATGGTTTTTATTCATGAGACGAAATTATTTTGGCTAGATTTGAGCCGTCTTGAGGTTGTTTCACATGAGAATGTCATTTTAGAGTATCAGTCTAGCTTCTTTGAGGAAAGTATCTTGCCTAACTCTTTTTGGGAGAACTACCCCTTAGGGTTTGAGTTTTGTGCTAATTGTGTCATGTGAAGGCCGTATACGCGAGGTGACGAGTACGTATTCGGGCTTATTTGTGGGAATTTGACTGTTTTAGGCTATTAGGTTCTTATGTCCATCAAAAATGAAGTTGCCTTATCATGTTAAATCCTCCACCTACTAAATACACCCTTATGTCCTTTATTTGAAGTTGATCGATTCATATTCTACCCTTGTTGCCAAAAAACTCATATGTGTCTTAATTGAAGTTATCGCCTCTTTTATTGCCATGTTGTTTTTTCCGTAATATCTTAACTTTAATTGAAGTTATTGATGTCTTTTCTGTAATTGCTTATCCTTAATTGAAGTTATTGTTATTATCTCTCCCGTAATCGCTTAACCTTAATTGAAGTTTTGTTATCCCTTTCATTATTGGCTTATCTTTATTTGGAATCATTGACTTAGGCTATCTCTCTTATCGTCGAGTTGTGTTTATGTGAAATCGTTATGATACATTATCTCTTCCCATGTTGAGCTATTCTTGTTGAAACTATTATTCCCTATTGTGTCTTTCATTGTGAGCTCGTTCTTCTATTTCTTTGTATTCTATAGTTTTTGTGTTGATTTACTTATTGTATTCTCGTGTTATTGTTGTTGTTGTTGTTGTTGCACTCAGTGTTGTTGAGTCGCGGGCTATGCGTGGTTGTGGTATTGAAATTGTTTTGAGGAAACGTTGTGGCATATGGGCACATGCGGTGAAAGACCTTATTTTGAGTTGTTATGTTTTGGCACACATGGTATTGTTGAGAGGATTATCGGGGTATTCGCACGTGAGTAGTCCGTGCTTTTTTTACTATTGATATTTGCACATGCAGCGTGACAAGCCGGGCTATATATGTGTGAATTTGCGCATGTGGCAAGAGAATGTGAGAATATTATTATGCGCGTGTGGCGAGAAAAGACAGGCATTTACTTTATTGTTGCGCACGTGGCGAGACAAGGTGGGCTATATCGGAGATGATTTGTGATGACTTGTGATGGCCTGGGGGCATTGTTATTAATGATATTTGTGTAGTGGTTTACCTACCTGGTGTGACTTATGCATTTTACGTCTTGTTGTGTTGTTTACTATGTGCCATTTATTGTCTCTATTCTTACATGTTGACTCGAGTTGTGATAGAATACTTGCACAAGCATACACGTAATTAATCACTCATATCGATTTGAGAAAATGAACCCTAATGTCTATTGACCATTTACATATATTCTCGTATACTTGCCTTCTGTGTGAAAGTTATTCTTCTGGCACATGAGTTGTCTGTGCGGTCATGTTCATTATTATTGTTGGCACGTGAGTTGTCCGTGCGGATATGAGATATTATCACTCCCTTGGCATGTGAGTCATCCGTGCGATTATGAATTATAATGTGGGCACATGATGCCAAGTGATTAGGGTTCATGAGATGGGACTCGTGAAATGTGACTATGAGGTGAAGTACCTCGGGAAAGTTCTTGAACAAATCTTGTGAGAAAGTGGTTGCTCTTATTGAGTGTTACTTGGCTTTCCTTACTTAGTTTCATCGGACTTAAATTGTATTCAGCTTACTCCACGACGTTATTACCTGTTGTGTCTCATTGCTAATTGCTTCTTTTAGTTTCCTATTACCAACATTGTTTCATTAATGTTATCATGCTTAGCTTTATATTAATATTGTTCCTTGTTAGTTTCACGTTCATACTTGTACAGGTTATTAAGCCTAGTAGGTGTCTTGACTGTCCCTCGTCACTACTCCACCGAGGTTACACTTGATACTTACTGGGTACCGCCGTGGTGTATTCATGCTATGCTTCCTGCTTAGTTTTGTACAGATCCAGGTACTTTGGAGTTGTTGATCATTAGCTAGCTGATCGGGCATTGCTGTAGAGACTCAAGATATACCTACTGTCGCGTTCGAAGGCCTCAGAGTCACCTTCTAAAATTTTACTTTGTACTGTTTATTCCTATTCCGGAACAGTTATACTTAGCGATTTTCTGGTAAACTCAGCAGAGATTATGATTTGTACTACCGGTTATGGGATTGTAAGCTTTGTATAGAAATTTCTATTTCATATTTAACAGTTGTTCATTGAATTTTGCTATTAATTCAGTAAGTGTTAGGCTTACCTAATCTTAGAGACTAGGTGCCGTCACGACATCCTACAGAGAGAAATTAGGGTCATGACAATTTGAAAATCAAGAGGATTACATCCTCACTGCACTATCTGAGCGCTAATGGATAGGCAGAGTCAACCAATAAGAGGATTATCCAAAACCTCAAAAAGAGATTAGAAGCTGCTAAAGGCTATGGGCTTGACCGGCTTAACCCATCCCAACCCGTGATTTAATATGGTTGGGCTAAGATTTTTAGAACCCATTTAAAAATGAGACTTTTAAGCCCGGCCCAAGTAAGTCTGTGGCCCATGAGGCTTGATCGAGGCTGGGTTGGGTCGGCCCGTAGGCTTAATAATATATTTAATTAAAATTTTTAAAAAAATTAAGGAACTAAAAATAATAAGAAGAGTAGTCCAATCTCAATTTAGTAATATTTTATATGTGAATATATATATTTTTCATTTTTAAAATTTTAGTTGATTCTTAATGTTTAGCTAATTAACATTGCATATAATTATAGATTTAGATGAAGATGAAGATGACATATTTGTTTCACAAGAGGATTCAAATGTGCTTGATGAAGATGATTTATTGGTATATGCCACGAGCACCTTGAAAATATTTTTGAGTAGTTTATTTTGAGTATTGACTTTTAATGAATGAAATATTATCTTTTTTTTTTTTGTATTTTATAGTAATCTATTGGAACGATATTAAAAATTATTAAGTTTTGCAGAATTTTTCTATCCAACAAGTATGTTTTTTGGCTTGTAAATGTATATTTTGCATTTTTGGTTAAAATTTAAATTTTACAATAAAAAATAATTTCTAAAAATAGTGGGCCGGCCCGTGACCCATGCAGGGATGGGCTGGACTAACCATTTTAAGGTCCATCAAAATAGTGGAACGATCCAGCCCAACCCATCAAATGCCAAAACCTGTGTGGGTGGACTAGACTGGCCTGGGCCTCCCATATTGACAACTCTAAAGTTAACGATTGAGATACGTGTGTTATTTGGTTTGAATATTTCTTCTTTGAAAAGTATTTGTTCTCATACAACCAAATATGAAATTGATTTAGTATGTGTTTGATTATAAATTGGTTGAAGTTTGAAAAAAGAGAGTTTTTAAAGTTGTGTCGAAAAATAATTTTTGGAAGAAGGCCTAAACTAATTTTTGAAACTATTAAATTCTTTTACAATATTTTTCAAAAACTGATCAAGTTCATGTATTGGGTAAAGTCGGTTCATATTAAATACTCGAATAATATAATGATGCGTGGAATTAGAGACAGACGGAAAATGAAGCAAGTAGAAACCAAGACCGGGGATAGGCGAATATTTGCCACCCGACGATATTCAATGAAGGATATTCCTCATTATTAAATACATAATTCGTTATAGAGAATTTTGGCATTTATAGTCTGCCCTTATACATTTATCAATGGCCCCTATAATTATCATTTAAGAGGGGCTTGATCCTAGGACCTTGTTTCCTAGGTGTAGCTATAATTAGTGACTTTAACAACCATTATAAGACACGAAAATCTGATAAACTCATGCTACACATTATTCTAAGCTCAATGATACTTTATTTTTTGTCTATCAATATTCTTATTGCTATCTTCGGAAGCCTTGCTCCCCGAACCAAGTTGTTTGCTGTCTTACCTCGATTTCAACGCTAAGTCTTACATTTTATTTAATTTATTTATCATTTTGGGATCGAATTGATTCGCTTGTCTATAAACCACATTATAAATTCAACTCTACTGTTTTATAGGTAAACAGTTTGGCGCCCACCGTGGGGCTTGGACAGTTGCGTAATTAAGTTGATCCTTGCATCTATTACTAATATGTTTGATTTCTTGTTTCTTAGCAAAAATCGTAAAAGATAGCAGATAACGATGTCAACATCGCACACAACGTCGAGGCACAAGGAAATCCGCCTCAACATGGAGATTCGATCAGTGGTACCCACAACCAGGAAGATGTAACCACGCCGGTCCATGGCGGGCAATATCCACGACATGTACGTGAGACGACTTCTGATGATGCCGAAGACGAGCACGTTGCGGAAATGGTAAGGATTTTGAGAGAATAACAAAAGTCCATCATGGGCCATCTCTCACGAAAAGAGCAGGCCATGGCGGAATGATACAAGCGTTGTCCGGTGCTTCCAACAATACAAATGGAAGAGGTCTAGTTCCTCTTGGTGCTCCTGCAAATCAAACAGCGCAAAGGGTTGACAATAACACCTCGAAGGGTGAGGTTGGCTTCGATGGGGCCGGGGGGAACGACAGTGGATCTAGTAACAACAACGGGAATGATCATTTTCAAATCGAGCTCATGCAATTTATGAGGAAAATAAAAGCCTGAATGGATCAAATTCCGAGCACACCGCCAGTGTTGAAAGGACCGGACTCAAAGAAATACACCCAACTATCGTTCAAACCGAGCGCGACACAAGAGTTAATCCCGAAGCGGTTCAAAATGCCAGATGTACCAAAATATGATGGGACTTCGGATCCTCAGGAGCACATCACCACCTACACAATGGCGGTAAAGGGAAACGACTTAGATCCACACGAGATTGAGTCAGTCCTATTAAAGAAGTTGGGGGAAACCCTCACGAAGGGGGTCCTGGAATGGTATTCACTTTTACCCGAACACCCAATAGATTCCTTTGAGCTGCTCGCAGATTCTTTTATCAAGGCCCATGCCCGAAAGGCCGACATATTCAGAATTGTGCTAGGAGAGTCTGAATTGCTGCGAGAGTTCGTGACCAGGTTTCATAAGGAAAGGATGCTTCTACCGGTCGTGCAAAATGAATGGGCAGCTGAGCCATTTACTAAGGGGCTGAACCTGAGGAGTTCCAACTCTTCCTGAAAACTGAAAGAAAGCCTGCTCGAGTATCAGGCAACTACATGGGCAGATGTCCACAACCGCTATGAATCAAAGATAAGAATAGAGGATGACTAACTCGGTTTCCTGGCATCAACCAAGGGTCGGGATCGAGAAAAGAACAAAGAGAATGAGCAGCTAAGGCATTTACTAAGGGGCTGAACCCGAAGAGTTCCAACGCTTCCTGAAAACTGAAAGAAAGCCTTCTCAAATTTCAGGCAACTATATGGGCAGATGTCCACAACCGCTATGAATCAAAGATAAGAATAGAAGACGACTAACTCGGTTTCCTGGCATCAACCAAGAGTCAGGATCGAGAAAAGAACAAGGAGAAGTCGAAGGATGATTTTGACATAGATCGACGATCTTCTAAGGGTCGGTTTTTGCCCTACGAAAGGGCCGAAGGAAGTGGTAGAGGTTTCTAGTCAACAGACAGGTTCACTACCGATAGGAGAGTTGACCACAACTAGAATAACAGATCATTGCAGGACAAAGAGATGTCAGGCTCCTGGGATTCTGCCTACCCCAGACTGCCCGAGTATAATTTCAATTTCAGCGTGGAGCTGTTATCATCAATGAGGAACATTAAGGAAGCATGGTTCCTGAGGCCTATGAGATCCGATCCCAGTCAGAGGGATCCTAATATATGGTGTGAGTATCATGCGACTAACGGTCACCGGACTACGGACTGCCGACATCTGCGTGAGGAGGTGGCGACGTTGCTAAAAAATAGACATCTCAGTGAATTCTTAAGTGACCAGGCTAAAAATAACTACGGCCGCAACCAGGATAACACAGAACCCCGGAAGATAGGAAAAGATCCTCCTCGACTAACGATCAACATGATTTTCGAGGGCAACGAGATTAATGATGTAACCTTTTCAGCAGCAAAAAAAGACAAAGGTATCAGTGACTCATAGCAAAGACTCTGGGAAGTTGCCGAGGATGATATCACCTTCACAGAGGAGGACGTCGATGAACTCCTACTACCGCACAACGATGCCCTGGTAATTTCTCTTAATGTTTTAGATTTTAAAATTAAACATGTTTTGGTGGACCCAGGAAGTTTAGCCAATATCATTCAATAGAGAATGCTGGAACAAGGCAAGCTAACCGGAAGCATCATTCCAGCCACAATCCTGCTGCCCACAAACACTGAAGGATTCATGAAGACTACCTTGTTTGAAAGAGTAGACGGAGACATGGGCTACAACATTATTCTTGGCAGACTATGGCTACACGAGATGAAGGTTGTGCCATCAACATACCATCAACTTCTGAAATTCCCAACTCCAGAGGGAATTAAACAAATAAGAGGAGATCAACCAGCGGCAAGAGAGATGAACGTATTAATAATTGAATATTAAAGATTGAAAAAGGTGTCAGCAAACTTTAATGATTTTTTTGAATATTAAAGATTGATACTAATGACAGTAATGAGTATTAGTTAGAATAGTGCTATGAAGTTAAAGATTATAATATATTTGAAGAAGACAGGAGTTATTTTCTCACTCGATAAAATTTTTCTAACAATAATGAAACACAAATATTAACTTAATCATCAAATGATATTTTTCGTTATACCAAACACTCTAATTTATTAATTTGGCCCGTCAAAACGGGCCAACTTTCATCCAAATACAATAGAATTTCTCTAAATTAATACTCGATAAATTAATAAACTCTCTAAGATAATATTTTTCTTCGGTCCCGACTTGGGTCAGTGGAAACAATTACCGTTTTCGATAAGATAATATATTTTCGGAAGACCCCTATATAAATATATGATCCCATTAATATTATATATTAATAATTCTTTAAACTTACAAAAATATCTAAGACAATTTAGTGAAATATGATTCTAGTATTTTTTATTTTTTCTTAAAATTTAAATCTAGTTGAAGCTCATCTCTAACGTTTCTTATTGCATCCAAAAGTTCTCATACATTGAATATTTTTAGTAAAAATACAATGAATAGTATTTGATTACTAAAAAACAACGAACATTACAATGATTTATTATATATAATGAATAAATAATGAACATTACAATGAATCATTTAATAATAAAAAATACTACAATGAAGCATACATCATACATTGTACTTTATGTATAATGAATTTATTTTTTATATTAATTCAATAAATATGATACATAAATTAGTAAGATACAATGATTTTGATGTAATCAAAATTAATCTTCATTGAATCTCGAAAATACTATTTAAATTAATAAATATTAATTTATCTATTAAATAATACCTCTACAAAATAATAATAATATTCCATGGTCCCGACAATATTAATTTAGAGAGGTTCTAGTGTACACCACTTTGCCATCTTTAAGTTGAACTACTAGGTCAAATAATGGGATCCTGGAAAATGAAGTATACTAATTATTACATAATTAATTTCTTTTGGAGGTGATTATTTAATTGACTACTATTCAATTTCACAAGAGAGACAAGCAATTCTTGGTACTCGTAATATTAAACAGGTGACTAAAACTTCAAAAATAAGAGCTGTGGAGATGCTCTTAATTTAACTCGTAAATCTTTTCATTATATTTTTCCAAGTAAATCTTTTTTGATATTTAGCTGGAGAGTAAACATTAATTTTTAAAGATTTGCCAGGTTGTGTTTTAATGAATTTTTTAAATACTAAAAATTGATAATAATGAGTATTGATTAGTTATATAAAGTTAACTAGAGCCGTCAATATGGGCTTGGCCGGCCCAATTCAGCCCAACCCGTAATTTAATATGCGGGCTAAGATTTTTAGAACCCATTTAAAAATGAGGCTTTTAAGCCCGGCCCAAGTAAGTCGGTGGCCCATGAGGCTTGATCGAGGCTGGGCTGGGACGGCCCGTGGGCTTAATAATGTATTTAATTAAAAATTAAAAAAATTTAAAAAAAATAAGGAACTAAAAATAACAAGAAGAGTAGTCCAATCTCAAGTTAGTAATATTATTTTATGTGAATATATATATTTTTCGTTTTTAAAATTTTAGTTGATTCTTAATGTTTAACTAATTAACATTGCATATAATTATAGATTTAGACGAAGATGACTTTGTTTCACAAGAGGATTCAAATGTGCTTGATGAAAATAATTTATTAGTATATGCCACGAGCACCTTGAAAGTATTTTTGAGTAGTTTATTTTGTGTATTGACTTTTAATGAATGAAATATTATCTATTTTTTTTTGTATTTTATAGTAATCTATTGGAATAATGTCAAAAATTATTAAGTTTTGCAGAAGCTTTCTATCCAACAAGTATGTTTTTTGGCTTGCAAATATATTTATTTTGCATTTTTGGTTAAAATTTAAATTTTACAATAAAAAATAATTTCTAAAAATAGTGGGCCGGTCCGTGACTCATGTAGGGCTGGGTTAGGCTAACTATTTTAAGATCCATCAAAATAGTGGACCGATCTAGCCCAACCCGTCAAATGCCAAAGCCTGTGTGGGTGGACTAGACTGGCCTGGGCCAGCCCATATTGACAACTCTAAAGTTAACAATTGAGATACGTGTGTTATTTGGTTTGAATATTTCTTCTTTGAAAAGTATTTGTTCTCATACAACCAAATATCAATTTGATTTAGTATGTGTTTGGTTATAAATTTGGTTGAAGTTTGAAAAAAGAGAGTTTTTAAAGTTGTTCGAAAAAGTTTTTTTGGAAGAAGGCCTAAACTAATTTTTGAAACTATTAAATTCTTTTATAATTTTTTTCAAAAACTGATCAAGTTCATGTATAGAGTAAAGTCAGTTCATATTAAATACTCGAATTATATAGCGATGCGTGGAATTAGAGACAAATGAAAAATGAAGCAAGTGGAAATCAAGACCGGGGACAGACGAATATTTTTCACCCGACGACATTCAATGAAGGATATTCCTCATTATTAAATACACAATTCATTGAAGAGAATTATATATAACCTGCCCTTATACATTTATCAATGGTTCCCATAATTGTCATTTAAGAGGTGCTTGATCCTAGGACCTTGTTTCCTAGGTGTAGACACGAAAAATCTGACAAACTCATGCTACACATTATTCTAAGCTCAATAACACTTTATTTTTTGTCTATCAATATTCTTATTGCTATCTTCGGAAGCCTTGCTCCCCGAACCAAGTTGTTTGCTGTCTTACCTCGATTTCAACGCTAAGTCTTATATTTTATTTAATTTATTTATCATTTTGGGATCGCATTGATTCGCTTGTCTATAAACCATATTATAAATTCAACTCTACTGTTTTATGGATAAACAGTTTGGTGCCCATCGTGGGGCTTAGACAGTTGCGTAATTAAGTTGATCCTTGCATCTATTACTAATCTGTTTGATTTCTTGTTTCTGAGCAAAAATCGTAAAAGATGGCAGACAACGATGTCAACATTGCACATAACGTCGAGGCACAAGGAAATCCACCTCAACATAGAGATTCGATCAGTGATACCCACAATGAGGAGGACATAGCCACGTCGGTCCATAGCGGGCAATATCCACGACATGTACGTGAGACGACTCCTGATGATGCCGAAGATGAGCACGTTGCAAAAACGGTAAGGATTTTGAGAGAACAACAAAAGTCCATCACGTGACATCTCTCACGGAAAGACCATGCCATGAAGGAATTGAGGCAAACGTTGTCGGGTGCTTCCAACAACGCAAATGGAAGAGGTCTAGTTCCTCTTGGTGCTCCCGCGAATCAAACAGCGCAAAGGGTTGACAACAACACCTCGAAGGGTGAGGTCGGCTTCGATGGGGCCTGAGGGAATGACGGTGGATCTGGTAACAACAACGGGAATGATCATTTTAAAATCGAGCTCATGCGGTTTATGAGGAAAATAAATGCCCGAATGGATCAAATTTCGAGCGCACCGCTAGTGTTGAAAGGACCGGACTCAAAGAAATACACCCAACTGCCATTCAAACCGAGCGCGACACAAGAGTTAGTCCCGAAGTGGTTCAAAATTCCAGACGTACCAAAATATGATGGGACTTCGATCCTCAGGAGCACATCACCACCTACACAATAGAGGTAAAGGGAAACGACTTAGCTCCACACGAGATTGAGTCAGTCTTGTTGAAGAAGTTGGGGGAAACGCTCACGAAGGGGGCCCTGGAATGGTATTCACTTTTACCCGAACACTCAATAGATTCCTTTGAGCTGCTCGCAGATTCTTTCATCAAGGCCCATGTTGGGGCCAGGAAGGTACATACCCGAAAGGCTGACATATTCAGAATTGTGCAAGGAGAGTCTGAATTGCTCCGAGAGTTTGTGACCTGGTTTCATAAGGAAATGATGCTTCTACCGGTCGTGCAAGATGAATGGGCAGTTGAGGCATTTACTAATGGGCTGAACCTGAGGAGTTCTGACGCTTCCTGAAAACTAAAAGAAAGCCTGTTCGAGTTTCAGGCAACTACATGGGCAGATGTCCACAACCGTTATGAATCAAAGATAAGAATAGAAGATGAGTAACTCGGTTTACTGGCATCAACCAAGGGTCGGGATCAAGAAAAGGACAAGGAGAAGTCGAAGGATGATTTCGACACGGATCGACGATCTTCTAAGGGTCGGTTTTTGCCCTACGAAAGGGTCGAAGGAAGTGGCAGAGGTTTTTGGTCGGTGGACAGGTTCACTACTGATAGGAGAGTTAACCGCGACCGGAATAACAGATCATTGTAGGACAAAGAGTTATCAGGCTCCTAGGATTCCGCCTACCCCAGACTGTCCGAGTATAATTTCAATTTCAACGTGGAGCTGGTATCATCGATGAGGAACATTAAGGAATCATGGTTCCCGAGGCCTATGAGATTCGATCCCAGTCAGAGGGATCCTAATCTGTGGTGTGAGTATCAGGCGACTAACGGCCACCGGACTACGGACTGCCGACATCTGTGTGAGGAGGTGGCGAGGTTGCTAAAAAATAGACATCTCAAAGAATTCTTAAGTGACCGAGCTAAAATAACTACGGCCGCAACCGGGATAACACAAAACCCCTGAAGATAGGAGAAGATCCTCCTCGACTAACGATCAACATGATTTTCGGGGGCAACGAGATTAATGATGTAAACTTTTCAGCATCAAAAAAGACAAAGGTATTAGTGACTCATAGCAAAAACTCCGGGAAGTCGCCGAGGACGATATCACCTTCACAGAGGAGGACGTCGATGGACTCCTACTATCGCACAACGATGCCCTGGTAATTTCTCTTAGTATTTTAGATTTTAAAATTAAACATGTTTTGGTGGACCCGGGTTGTTCAACCAATATCATTCAATAGAGAATGCTGGAACAAGACAAGCTAACCAGAAGCATCATTCCAGCCACAAAGCTCTTCACCGGGTTCAGCTCAGCAAGTGTGACAACCCGATGGGAGATCCTGCTGCCCAAAAACACTTTAGGGGTCATGAAGACTACCTTGTTTGAATTAGTAGACGGCGACATGTGCTACAACATTATTCTTGGTAGACCATGGCTACACGAGATGAAGGTTATTCCATCAACATACCATCAACTTCTGAAATTCCCAACTCCAGAGGGAAGTAAAGAAATAAGAGAAGATCCACCAGTGGCAAGAGAGATGAACGCGATCTCAATTTCTAACAGTAAAGGGAATGAACATGCGACATACCAATTAAAGGAGCCGACGCCCTCTCCCGAACCAAACGAAGTCAACAAAGGGAGGAGTTGTCGGAATTCTATCAGGTACAAGGTATTTCCAGGTACCGAAAGAAACAGACACAACCAAATCCAGGCGGAATAACCCGAATAAATCACATTGTTCGAGAAGTTCTTAGAGAGGAAGTTCCACTTGGGAATAAGATTAAACCCCGAGCTCAGGTCAGAATTTATAGAATTTCTTATAAGTAATGTGGATTGTTTGCATGGTCACATGTGGATATGATAGGCATTCAGCAAGAGGTGGCCATGCATTTGGTAAGGCAAAAGAAGCGCCTGATTGCCGAAGTCAGAAACAGGTTTGTCAAAAAAGAGGTAACTCAATTGCTTGATATTGGTTCAATCCGGGAGGTAAAGTATCCCTACTGGTTAGCTAACATAATAGTAGTTCCGAAAAAGAATAATAAGTTTTGCATGTACGTAAATTATAAAGATATGAGTAAGGCATGCCCAAAAGACTCATTCCCATTGTCAAACATTGATCAAATGATTGATGCAACGGTCAGGCACGAGTTAATGAGTTTCCTCGATGCCTATTCCAGGTACAACCAAATCAAAATGAACGTGGAGTATCAGGAAAATACTTCGTTCATAATGAACTTTGTCACATATTACTATAATGTGATGCCTTTCGGGCTTAAAAACGTTGGAGCCACTTATCAAAGGCTCGTGACAAAATGTTTGAAAAGCGAATAAGGAAAACAATTGAAGTTTGCATAGATGATATGCTGGTTAAGTATTTGAACGCAGGTGACCATCTGAAACACCTCCAAGAAACCTTTGACATCCTAAGGAAGCACAACATGAAACTCAACCCCGAAAAGTGTGCATTCGGAGTCAACTCAAGTAAAATTTTGGGTTTCTTGGTGTCACAAATAGGGATCGAAGCCAATCCCAATAAAATTAAAGCCACTAAGGACATTCCCGACCAGCTGACAAATATGAAAGAAGTCCAAAGGTTAACTGGAAGACTGGCCGCTCTAAGCAGGTTCATTTCCCGGTTTTCGACAAAATACCATCATTTCTTCTCACTTCTGAATAAGAAGAACAACTTCAAATGGACTTCGGAATGCCAACAGGCCCTAAAAGACCTGAACAAGTATTTATCAGGCCCTCCGTTACTATCAAAATTGGAGGAAGGTGAACAATTGCTAATTTACTTAGCGGTCTTGGAGGTAGCGGTGACTGCCGTTCTAGTCCGAAAAGACGAAGGTATGCAATCTCCTATCTATTATATTAGCAAAATATTAACAGGAGCGAAAAATTGCTGCCCGCACCTCGAACAATTGGCCTTAACTCTCGTAGTCGCCGCTCGAAAGCTTAGGCCTTATTTTCAATGCCACCTGATAGCCGTGGTGACAACTTTTCCCGTGTGGAATATCCTTCTCAAACCTGAATTGTTAGGTCAACTGGCCAAGTGGGCAGTCGAAATAAGTGAATTTGATATCGAGTATAAACCAGGACTGCGATCAAATCACAAGTTTTGGTCGACTTCGTGGCCGATTTCAGTCCCGCACTGATACCTTTGAACATCAAAGAAGCATTGATGGTGTCGGAAACGATATCAAAAGTCTGGACCTTGTTCACAGACGGAACTTCCAACGTGAAAGGGTCCGTGCTCGGGGTAGTATTAATTACGCCCTCGGGAGAAACCCTGAGGCAAGCCATAAAAACTCTTTCATTGACTAAAAATGAAGCCGAGTATGAGGCTTTGATTGCAGGAATTGAACTGGCACGGGGGATATACTTCGAGGTTATTAAAATAAAATGTGATTCCCAACTGGTGGTAAATCAGGTATACGGGACCTTTGGCACCAAATAGGAACGCATGCAACAATATGTGGTGAAAGTTTGGACTCTGCTCGCACGGTTCAGGGATAAGTCAATCACCCACATTCCGAGAGAAGAAAATGCAAAAGCAGACGCACTGGCCAATATGGGCTCATCCATGGAAATAAAGGGATCAGATTTCGGTACGGTCGTATAGCTCATGCATTCAGTATTGGATGTGGATGGTTATTATAAATTAAATACGACCAACTTGGTCTGGGACTGGAGAAATGAAATCATCGACTACCTTGATCACGACAAACTGCCCGAGGACCCGAAGGCATCCCGAGCACTCTGCACCAAAGCAACTCGCTACAGCCTTTAGGGAGGCTAGTTGTATAAAAAGTCATTCCAAGGCCCGTTGGCCTGATGTTTAGGAGCCTTCGAGGCTAATTACGTCATGAGAGAGGTTCACAAAGGAATTTGTGGAAATCATTCAGGTGCAGACTCGTTGGTGTTAAAATTATTAGGGCAGGATACTACTGGCCCCGGATGGAACAAGACGCTAAGGCGTTCATTCAGAAATGCGACAAGTGCCAATGCCATCCGCGCCGTTAGTACACCAACACGTAGAACTATTGTATTCGATATTATCGCCATGACCATTCATAAAATAGAGGATGGACATAGTAGGCCCGCTGCCGCCGACTCCCGTTAAGGTAAGGTTTCTTTTGATTTTAGCTAACTACTTCTCTAAGTGGGTTGAAGTAGGTCCTTACCAGAAAATCGGCGAGCGCAAAGTGATCGATTTCTAGTGGGAGAACATAATTTGCAGATTCGGAATACCAAAGGAGATAGCCTGCGACAACGGGCCACAGTTTGTAGGTACAAAGGTCACAAAATTCCTTGAGGATTTGAGAATCAAAAGGATCACATCTTCACCATACAATCCAAGCGAAAATGGCCCAATGGATTCGACAAACAAGGCGATTATTCAAAACCTCAAAAAGAGATTGGAAGAAGCCAAAGAAAAATGACCCGAAGAGTTACCGGGAGTGCTATGGGCATACCGGACAACGGCCAAGTCAAGCACGAGAGATACACCTTTTTCTCTAGTATATGGAGTATAAGCCCTGATTCCGATGGAAGTGGGAGAGCCTACCATGAGATACATCAGGGCGGACGAAGAAACGAATAACGAACCATTTCTAGTTAAATTGGAGCTACTTGAATGAACGTAGGGACTTGGCGCACATAAGGATGTTGTCCCGGAAACAATGAATGGAAAGATACTATAAAGAGACAATCTCCATTATTTCAAAGTGGGAGACTTGGTTTTAAGAAAAGTGACTCAAAACACCCGAGAGCTCAACGCAGGGAAGTTGGGTCAGACGTGAGAAGACTCCTACCGGGTTTCAGCTGTCATCGGGAAAGGATCGTATGAATTGGAAAACCAAGACAAAGTAAAATTAGCGAGCAACTGGAATGTGGCACACCTCAAAAGGTATTATTGCTGATGAGCGCCGCCTGTACTGAAAGTATGTGCTGCACTCTTTTTTCCTTTGTCCAGTTTTTATCCCAAATAGATTTTTCTGGCAAGGTTTTTAACGAGGCAGCAACAGAAAGCATACTACGAAGGAAACGTCATTAGCAGAAATAAGACCTTTAAATGACAAGGCTTGGAAACAACAAACCATTGCGGGATGGTTAGATAGTCTTTGGCTCGATAGCAAAGTTCCTAACGGGAAATAAAGCTTGCTATCAGATCAAAAGTTATTCGACCGTTCACGAGTGCTTCTTCATTACAAGGCACGAGGGGGTGGTTAGATAATCTTTGGCTCGGTAGCAAAGTTTCTAACTAGAAATGAAGCTTTCTATAAGACCAAAGATTATCCAACCATTCACTAGTGGAATCCTCAAAGGAGCAAGACTTCCAGTGTTCCAATTCGCTTTCGAACACTGGGGGGGATGAAATGAGCATACAACAACTTGATTGACTCAGAAATCGGGACTACGAAATCCGGGAAAAGAATGTCTCATCGGGACCGGGGACTGGGCATCCAGCCCCGTAGAAACAAGTTGTACAAATTAGCCACAGGTAATGGCAATTTCATTTTTCAACAAAACGAATGCTTATGTACTTTTGAAGATAGAAGGATTAAAACAAAGTCCTTTAATTTTATATCTTGTTTCTTGTCCAAACGATGAATTAATTTTTTCATTTAAAATTTAATCAAGTACTTCAAATGCTAGTCCCGGAATGAACAGGAGACTTCCTCTTCAAGAGCACCGTAAACATAATAGGGCTTTTTTTTATGAAACCCTCACAGTAAAGGGTTGGTTCCGGAAGAGCTTATGCCCAGAACCCAAATGCTAACAGGGAAAAATGCACCCGAAGCCTTGATTATTTTGACATAAGAAAAACTTTGCGCAATGCTTAAATGAAAAATCACTATTATATATCAAGCGTGCCAAGTTGCACAAGTATAAAAGTATGAAAAGAAAACAATAAAGGAAAAAGAAAGCAAAAAAACTAAACTACTGCTTCTTTAGAACTCGGGGAAAGAGAAACATATGCGCCCCCAGCAAAAGTAGGCGGATTTGTCGTTGGCTCGGGATCTTGGTCTTCATCATTATCCTCTTCAAGTTCCTCCTAGGTTACCGAGAACTCAGAACCGGAACCAGAAGAGTTAGCTTCATCGGGCCGAGACGGGAGGCGCTTTCGGGCGGTTAATTCCAGCTCTCGGGCCTTGGCAATTTTGACATCAAAATCAGTGATCTGCCTTGGCCTCTTCCAAGATTTTTCTCCTCATTCTATACATAGAGTATATTTTCTTAATAGTGAGGGAATTCGCTCGGTGCTGGAGTTCTGATGTAAGTCGATCAACCTCAGTCGAAAGGCCATCCCGCTCGGATCTCGTGGCCTTAAGTCTGAGATCAAGGTCTTATATGAATATTGTTGTGTTCCGTGACCCGCTTATACTTCTCCTCCATCTGGACACGCTTCTCCTCTACAGCAACAACCTCTTCAGCTTTGGAGTTCAAGGCTGCCTCCAAGTTATTCATTCTCTCAATAGAGGCAGCCTCGTGCTCGGCAGTAGGAAGTATAAAATTTTAGACCGCAAACCATTTAGCCTTGGCTTCTTGAAATTGTACACTTAATTAAGAGGCTTCTTGGCTAAGGATCATCACTTTCTTCTCGCTCTGCTGCAACCTGAGCCTCCAACTCACCGGCTTTAGGAGCTTGTGCTTCCAGTGCCGAGAGGCGAGCAACAACTTGGTCCCTATCAGCCAACAGTTGATCCCGCTCGGACATAAGCTTTTCTTTATCAAGGATCAAGTTTTGAAGGCCATCGGAAGCAAGGAAGTTGTCCTGTGAAGCAAAAACCCAAGTTAGAAATCCTGTCATAACAAATCAAGAGAAAACAGACAACAAAGAAAATGAGTAGCATACCGCTGTTGCATTGTGGATTCATAATTTATCATACATTTCCCCAAAAGAGAGTGTATTTTCTTCTTGTCTTTCTCTAAAGCCAGCAACTTCAGGTAATTAGCAAGTTCCACCGATCGGGACAGCAGATGGCACTTGGTAGAGACTGAGAGGAAGACACCCCTCCTCCTCTGGGGATCTGCAAGGGGAAAAGTAGTTGTGCCCAAAATTCCCATGGTTTTGGGACTGGGTAGCAGGGCATCCTTCTCTCGGGTGTCCGCGACCAATGGGGTAATGTAGCAGTTGCTGGTGATGAAGGCATAACTAGTATGGAAGGAGATGAAGTTGGTGGTGTTGTGGGTTGAGAAGCAGTTGCGGAAAAGGCTTTGATGGTTGTAGGTTGCTCATCAACCGAAGACGGAAAAGGCTCGACACTCAGCATCATAGTACTGGGAGCAGCAGCTGGGACTGGAAAGGGAGAATTTGCGACACTCAGCATCATAGTACTGGGAGCAGCATCTGGGACTAGAAAGGGAGAATTGGCATTCTCCACTAAGTCATACTCTCCCCAGAGCGCTTAGTCATCGTCCTCGATTGGGGTTAAAAGCTCTTCAGATTGAGCATCATGTTGAGCTAATGAAGGTCATTTTCTCCCTTGTAGGGAAGCCCCTTCGTCACTGACTTTTCCATTATCATCAATCACCACAATGACAGTGGATGGCTCGGGTACAACTTTCTTTACCTTTTTATTTTTGCCCTCGGCCGAGGAAGAGTTCCACCTTTGTGGTTGCTTGCTCTCCGGCCGGGGACTCCGAGAGGAAGCACTTGCACCGAAAGAGGATCAGGTGGCGCCTGTACGGGTGATGACCTCCTTCAGTAACCTCGCAGCCTTTGTGGGATCAGCCAAAATATACTCCTCGTGGATGGTAATAGAGCCTTGCGGAAGACCTGAATGTAAGGGAAAAAGAAGTTAACCAATTTTGCTATACACAAAAATGAGATGAAGACAAGATTAGTTTCGCACGTCAACTTACCATGATTTTGGCCTTCCATCCGTATTTGGGGGCCTGTTCTTTCCACCGGCGGATCTCAAGCGTGGTAATGTCCAGCATCTTCTGAGCCTACTGGTCCAAGCTGTAAACCCTTAATGGTGTCCACCGATTTGCTAAAATAGTAAAAAGAGAAGGATCAATAACAACTCAAAACAACCTTTTTTAAGAAAAAAAGATAGGCTTTAAACTTATGTGTACGAGTCCATGACCTAGGGAAAGATAGAGTTGCGGCTGGGATGATATCCCTGGTGGCAACAACAAGGAACCGCTCCATCCATCCTCGGTCATTGTCGTCATCCATGCTGGTGAACGAAGCATGGTGGCCACGTTTGCTAAAGTTTATTACTCCCCCACGGAAAATCTTGGGGGAGTAGAGGTTCACCATGCGAGCCAAGGTGAGCTCTTCCTTCATCTCCTGGCATAGCCGCAGTAGACAGGCTACCGTTCGCCATACCGAAGGGCCCACCTATGCCAAACAAATCTGGTATTTGTGGCACAGCTCCAAAATCACGGGGTCAATTCCCCCGCTTAAAGAAAATGCACCTAAAGTAAATAGGTACTTATAAACGTACATAAAGCCCTTCTTAGGGAAGGTTACTCGCTCCACCAGTTCGGGAGCGATGATGTTCAGATCATGGCGATCACAATCCTCCTTCACAGCAGGAATGCTAGAAGTACGGATGGAAGAAGGGTACATGTCAACAGCCCATGTACGGGAACTTGTAGAAGGAAACTTCTCTTCGAAGTCCTTGGATGTGTTGAGTCTTCGGGGAATGATGGTGCTCACCGTATGAGGGTCGGCATCAACAGTTTTTTTTTGTTTTCAAGAGAACTTGAGTTCTTGAAAGAGGAAGCCATGGTTTGCAGAAGGTAATAAGAGTTCTTTGAAGAAGATGATTAAAGAAGGGTGAAGGCAAGAAAGAGTTGAATGCAACGAAGTTGAGAGAGTTTGAGGAACTGTGAAGTGTAAAAGAAGAAGAATGAGGCGTATAAGTAAAAAAATAGGCGGCTAAAACCGTGGCCATGATTACATCGACAACCGGCGAAAATATTGTTAAATCGTGGAATGATGCATGTTCGGGGTATTAAATGCGGAGAGACGTGCGTCTAATCAAACGTCAAAAACTCTTTAGAAGGGATCGAAAAATTTCCCGCCAAAAAGGAAATCTTCACCAACTTTCCGATAACACAAAGATGTGCCACCGAAAATCAGGGGACTATCTGTATAGGGTAAAGTCGGTTCATATTAAATACTCGAATAATAGAGCGACACATAAAATTAGAGACAGACAAAAAACGAAGCAAGTGAAAACCAAGACCGGGGACAGCAACTTCGGTTGGCATCGGGCAGGCGCTGAAAGGAATATTGCTAACGAGGACAAACAAATATTTGTCACCCGATGACATTCAATGAAGGATACTCCTCAGTATTAAATATAGAATCCGTTACAGAGAATTTTGGCCCCCATATAGCCTGTCCTTATATATTCATCAATGGCCCCCATAATTGTCATTTAAGAGGGGCTTGATCCTAGGACCTTATTCCCTAGGTGTAGCTATAAACAGCGACTTCAACAGCCATTGTAAGACACGAAAAATCTGACAAACTCATGCTACACATTATTCTAAGCTCAATAATATTTCATTTTCTGTCTATCAATATTCTTATTGTTGTCTTCGGAAGCCTTGCTCCCGGAACCAAGTTGTTTGTTGTGTTACCTCGATTTCAATGCTAAGTCTTATATTTTATTAATATAATTATCATTTTGGGATCAAATTGATTCGTTTGACTATAAATCACGTTATAAATTCAACTGTACCGTTTTACGGGTAAATAATTCATGAACAAATATTATTTTAATCTTTTTCGAAAAATCTATACCAAATACATATGTACATCTCCTGATCTACTGGTAATAATACTACATGATAATGACTTCATCCATTTCTCATTTTCCCTTTTATTTTTATTTTTATGCAAGGTTTATTTTATTTTATTTTATTTTATTTTATTTTTTCATCGAGAAAAGAACAAAATTACACTGTCAATCATATCATGAGCTTGCTGTGCTGGTCCCTGTCTACCAGGCGTATATTATTGACCAGAACCCCCTAAACAACTGGATGTATATGATTAATAGATTATTAAAAAATAAGTAAGGTAGAAACAAATATTGCCACCTTCTAGTTACCAAAATGACCTTTCATGTGATAACATAATTGCGTTTGCTAAGGATAGAATTGGTCAATTTTCTCCAAGGGAGATTGCCAGTTGCCACTCACGGTCAGACATGAACAGAGCGAGCTAAAGATTATGAGATCGACCTCAACTTCCGAACCTGCCAACCCACAATAGCCACCAGCTTCACGTCATAAGCCAAATCACCATCCAACTGAATCGTATAAATTATTAATTTAGAATAATAATTATTTAAAATGACTAAAATCTCGAATTTATAAGTTTTAAATCCTAACTCCACCTCTGATGTAAATTAACTAGGTTTATAATGGTGGAACAAATGTTGGACTAAGGTGGTTTACCATCTGCTAGATTATTGTTCAAAACATTTTCCATTTGAAAGCCATTACTTAGTTTTATCTTGTAAGAATATAGAGTAAGACACAAAAGTGGATGGACATTTAAATATCTTGCAAATCAATGAGATTTATTTTCATCATTAGATCATGTTTCCCTGAAATGTTGACTTTTGAAAAAGGAACTAAATATAAGAACAAAAAACAAATTATAGGAATGAGAGAATATATTTTTGACATTTTTCTTTTGCCTTCTCGACAGCCAAAAGGTAAGGGTTAAAACACAAAGAGCAAGTGCAATTCACTTGATCTTGAAAAAATTGAGGTGTTCTATATATCGTCGACATCGTATGGCCCATGCAAATGAGCCACGTGTTTAACCTAAATTTCGGTATTTAGGATAAAGCAATTAAATTTGTAGTTGAAGACTAAAAGCAACAGTTTCAATCCGTAAAATAACTAAACCCTTATGATAAAATATAAAATAAGAAGATGAATTGTTAAGCAAGAAGAGAAAGATATATTAATTGATGGCCGCTTGTGGGCTTGAGTGCTCGGAGCTTGATTACATAGGATTCAATTATTAGTAATCTGTATTTGTAAAATAATTCTGGAAATAGAAATAACAAAAAAACAGGAATGTACAAGAAACATAAATTAATTTGAGCCCACTGAATTCATAGAATTTCCTTAAGAAACTTAATCCCCTCCTAGTATCCGAGGTTTAGGATTATTTTCTCCAGGGCAGAACGGATTACACACTGGTATAGCGGTACTTCAAATCCTAGGTTCAGCAAACACAAATGGCAGTAGCAATCACACTTACATTGTTTGTTTTGTAAGAAAACAATGCAAAAAGAAAGAAGAGATTTCAGAATTTTCGTAAGAAAAATATGAGGGAATGGCCTGATATTTGTAGCCAACATTGGGTTCAAGCGAAGAAGTGGAACTCTTCCAGATGATTGTTCGCATAAAACGACTATTACGTAAATGTCTATTTACGCAAAATAAAACAAAAAATTCAAACTGGAGGAATTTAAATTATTGTTTAATTTGGATTAAAAATATTAATTTAATTTAACTATTTAATAAATAAATTTGGTCCAAAAAATCAATCAGATCTTTGACCGAAGTCGAAGCCGAGCCAAGCGAGCGGCGATGACGACGGTGCGAGGCTTGACTTCTTCTCAACTCTTTAAGAGCAAGAAGAAGAGCAATTATATATATCCAACAAATGAGCTTTCCTCCTCCAATATGGGACAATGTTCCTTTGTAAAGGAGGGAAAATCAAAATTTTATTTTTTCCTCCATTTCCCATTCACCTCAATTTTTAACATAAAATCCAACAATCCCCCACATGAATGGGGAATGGTAATACAACAAAAATTTGTATGAACCAGATCTAGATTTAAGAATAAAGTTGGGAAGTTCCAGAGCAGTCCCCGATTGAATTTTCGGTCTGCTCAATTTCAGGATAGTGGGGCCCGTTCTTGTGGATAAAATAAATCCTTGATTGGAGAGCCTAGGGAGTCTTTGAGTAATTTAGCCCCTACCTTGGGTCCGGAGATTCGTACCGTGGGGTCCAGTTAGGATATTTTATTCGATCCTAGTGACTCTCATATAGATCTTGCCCCTCCATAGAAACTCACAATCCTTCAGCATCCCGTACCTTCAAGCAATGTAGACAAACATTGTATCACAATCGAGATTCTTGAAGTAGTGGACCTTTTAGGATCCCCGAAGAGAGAATCTAAATAGGTGAAGGAGATAGTGGGTCCTTTGAAAAATGGAGAATGAAAGGTTTATCTGATGCCGTCCTTATCAATGATGTGCTTTATTACACTCTTCAAGTATGTTTCTTTTATCCTCCTTTTCTACTTCTGTTGAAACTTCCTTCTTTGATACTGAGTACTGTATCGTGTTTCGTGCAGAAAAATTTGGTTTCAACCCAAATTATGGGGAGACATTTACTTCATGTTCATTAGAATGAGGAATCTTGTACTTTTGGAGTTTAGAAATTGGATTTCTAGAGGTGAGATTATATTTTTGGTTCTGATAAGTGAAAGTATGTAAATAATTAGATAGTTGATTGTAGGCTCTTCTGTGGATGACTTGAGAAGATTTGTGCTTGTTTGAGCTTTTGGAGTATAGTATTTGAGTGTTATGATATGTTTAGGTGTAATAATGTATCATTATCGGAGATCTTAGTTCGGGGAGTATTGCTTAAGAAGTTGTTGGCATTATTTTTTGTGTGTTGGGGGTAATGGACAAGTTAAGTAAGGACTTTGGAGGCTCAAGAATTTGTATATTAGATGCATTGGGTTCTACGAGGGTGTAGCTGATCACGAGTGGTGTAGTTGGTAATTAGATTGATAATGGTTTGCATGTGTATATTCGCAATTAAGGCCGATGAGTTAGAGGTTTTTTGTGTCCACGAGTGGAAGCTAGAATGGGTTCCTATTGGCTGGTGGAAGGCTTATTACTAATTCACAAGACTGTAAAATTAGTTTGAGTGTCCACTGGTAGGACGGTTGATGAGGTGTATTCTACGGCGGGTCAGATTTGTCTATACAATGCAAGGTGTCATATGGGTGTCATCCGGAAGAGTTAGGGGTTGTTTGGTAGGGTATGTAAGAATAGTGTTGAATAAGGTGTATTAGTAATGTAGAGATTAGTAATGCACAGGTTAGTAATACAAGCATTAGTTATGTAGAGATTATTTCTTATCCACTATTTGGTATGGTGTATTAAAAATTAAAATGCACTGCATAATTTTTAAGAAAATTAGTTATTTACAAAAATGCACTCCATATTCTTTAGCTTTAAGAGACTTTAAGGGTAATGTTTTCTTTAACCATGCTAATGCATGCATTAATAGACTTGGTATTGCTAATATCATGGTTTACTATGTATTAGTTATATATAGGATAATACTAAATAAGTTGTATAACCAATACTTGTATTAGTAATACATAGGTTAAAAAAGTATACCACACAAGGGATTAATAATACCAAAAGCTAATATATGCATTATTTTCTTTATTGCATCCTACCAAACGACCCCTTATAGTTATATGGGATCTTTTCTACCATCGGATTTGTAGATTGACAGCTCATTATGTGATTGTGGCAGTTATGACAGGTGTTTCAGTTTGAACATAGTGGGATGTGATAAATAATAAAAAGTGCATGTTCTGAGTGTGTTTGTGTGTTAATTCTTGTGTGAGTTACGAGAGTTCACACCGTTATTGAAGTAAAAATATGCTCATTACGTGTTTCTTATATGTAGGAACAAACTTATGCGAAAAAGGATCAAATTGATGAAAAAAGAGCTGAAGAGAAAAGTCTCGAACATCGAAGCGAGGTTTACTTCGCCAGACCGCGATCGGAGCAGAAGACACGAGAAATGTCTTGGAGAGCGAAGCGAGGTTCACTTAGCCATACCGGGACAGGAGCAGAAAAAATCAGCTTTTCCAATCCGAATTAGGAGAAGACAAATTCGTCCCATACAAACCCTAGTCGCTATAAATACATCATAAAACATGCTTTTAAGAGAGAGACATCACTTTGGAGATAGAGAAGACTTTGGGGAGGCAAGAACATGTTTGGAGCAAGGAGAAGGATTCAACTTCACGTTTTTCCTCCTTCTTCCTATTTTTTCATTGTTATGAATTCTAGTGTTGTTGTCACGACCTAAAAACCAACCATCGTGATGGAGCCTATCATAGTACTAGGCAAGCCACTACTCAACTATCTTAACACAGTAAAAGCTTTGAAATTATAGACGGAAGCAATTAATATTTAAGAAAAACCTTTTGGAATAGAAATAAACTCGCAACACAATACAGTCTATCCTAAAACTGGGGTGTCATCAAGTACATGAGCAACTATACAAAGAACAGTCTAATACAATGTCTAAGGAATAAGAACTGAAATACGATAAAGATAATGAAGGAGAGGCAAGGCCTGCGAACGCCATACAACTACCTCTATAGTCTCCGGGATCAGCTGCTCAAATATCAACAGCTGCTATGACCGGGAATACATGGATCTTCACACGAAGTGCAGGGTGTAGCGTGAGTACAACCAACTCAGTAAGTAACAATAATAAATAAGGAACTGAAAGATAGTGACGAGCTACGCAGTTATACTTCATTTTCAGTAATCTCAACAAGAAAGTAGATCTGCTTTCAAATTCGGCATTTTAAGTCAAATCAATTTATAAATGCCAAGTTCAAGTAAAATCCTGATATAATATGCCTCAGAAGTTTCAAAACAATGACATATAATAACTATGTGCAACAACAATGGAAGAAAATACCGCCTCTCAGGGCAACAATCACTCAGTCTTTCTCAATAGCTTATCACTCAGCTCTCAGCCCTCAACACTCGGACTCAATAGGTACCTGCGCTCACTGGGGTGTACAGACTCCAGGGTGTGGGGGGAGACTCCAGAGAGGCTCCTTCAGCCCAAGCGCTATATCGCTGCGGCGTGCAGCCCTATCCCATAATATATAAATAGCCATAAGGCTCATTGCGGCGTGCAACTCGATCCCATAAATGTAATCAATATATCGCTGTATATATATATATATATATATATGCAGCCCTAAGGCTCATTGCAGCGTGCAACCCGATCCATAAACATACAGCCCTAGGGCCCGTTGTGGCGTGCAACCCGATCCATATACATATAGCTCACAGCTCGGCACTCCGGCCCTAACTCAGTCACCAACCTCTCCAGTCTCGCGGGCTCTCAGAAATCATAAAAATCAGCCCAAACAAAGATAATATAATATATCAACAAGAAACAATAAGACACTGGGATATGATATGCAAGTAAACCGTGACTGAGTACAAAACAACAATTAGCAAATAATTCAACAAGTACAGAACCTCTGCGGGTCCCAACAATGTAATCACATAGTCTAAGCATGACTCCTAACATGATTTGCAGTAAATTTCTATAACACAGGGAGAGCATATAGCTAACAACAAGTTATTCGACTTTACAGTTCCACGGAATGGACCAAGTCACAATTCCTACGGTGCACGCCCACACGCCCGTCACCTAGCATGTGCGTCACCTCCAAAACAATTATATAACAACAAATTCCGGGGTTCCATACCCTCAGGACCAGATTTTAAACTGTTACTTAGCTCAATCCGAGCCAAAACTCTACTCTAAAATGCCCTTGCCTCGCAAATCGGCCTCCAAACATCCCAAATCTAGCCACAAGTAATACAATACAATCAATACGGCTAAAGGAATTAATTCCTTAAGAAAAATATGAATTATAAGCCAAAAATCCGAAATTGGCTCAAACCTGGCCCCTGAGCCCACGTCTCGAAATCCAACAAAAGTCACAAAACCCGAAAGTCCATTCACTCACGAGTCTAACCATATCAAAGTTACCAAAATCAGACACAAAATGGTCATCCAAATCCCCAATATTCACTCTCCAAATCCCTAGCCTCAAACCCCCAAATTTTCACCTCAAAAACACACCAACTAGTGGGGAAACATCATTATTGAAGAAAAATGAACACAAGGAGCTTACCTTAGTAATCTCTTCAAAAACCCTCTCAAATTCCTCCAAAGTCCGAGCTCAAAATGATAAAAATGGTGAAAAACCTTGAAGTCTCGAATTTATAGTTTCTGCCCAGGGTTTCTGCACTTGCGGCAACTTAGCCGATTCTGCGGTCTCACAGGTGCGCCCCAGAGCCCGCTTCTGCGGCTAACTCCGCACCTGCGTCCCTTTTTATGCTCCAGCGGACTCGCTTCTGCGAGACAAATCTCCGCTTCCGCGGAGTCAAGCTTCAAGGCCACGATGCCGGCCCTTCTGCCGCATCTGCGGTCACACAGGTGCGGGAAAACCATCGCACCTGTGACCTTCTACTGCATAACTCCCTTGGCCGCTTCTACGGTTTACCTCCTTCTTCTGTGGGAACAAACGTTCCAACTTCGCAGGTGCGATTACACCAGCCGTGGAAAACCTTCAGCAAGCTTACAACTTCAAAACTTGATCCGTTAATCACCTGAAATTAACCCGAGGCCCCCGAGACCTCAACCAAACATACCAACAAGTCTTATATCCCAATACAAACTTAGTTGAACCCTAAAAATCACCTCAAACAACATCAAAAACATGAATTACATATAGATTCAAGCCTAATGAACTTCGAAATTCTCAAATTCTACAAACGATGCCGAAACTTATCAAATCGCGTCCGATTGACCTCAAATTTTGTACACAAGTCACAAATGATCCCACAAACCTACTGCAGCTTCCGGATTCAGAATCCGACCCCGTTATCAAAAATTTCACTCCCGGCCAAACTTTTCAAAATTTCAACTTTCGCCATTTCAAGCCTAATTATACTACGGACCTCCAAATCACAATGCGTACATGCTCCTAAATCCAAATTTACCCAACGGAGCTAACAGAACCATCAAAATTCAAATCTGAGGTAGTATACACATAAGTCGACATCCGGTCGACTTTTCTAACTTAAGCTTTCAATTAAGAGACTAAGTGTCTCAACTCACTCTGAATTCTTTCCGGACCTGAACCAACTAACCTGATAAGTCATAAAGCAACAGTGAAGTAAAAAATGTGTAGAAAAGGGGGAACGGGGCTACAACTCTTGAAATGACCGGCCGGGTCGTTACATCCTCCTCTCTTAAACAAACGTTCGTCCTCGAACGGGTCTAGAAACATACCTGGAGTCTCAAAGAGGTGTGGATATCTGCTCCGCATCTCTCGCTGGTCTCCCAAGTAGCCTCCTCAACCGGATGACCTCTTCACTGCACCTTTACTGAAGCTATATCCTTTGACCTCAACTTTCGAACCTGCCGACCTAGAATAGCCACCGGCTCCACATCATAAGCCAAATCACCATCCAACTGAATCGTATAAATTATTAATTTAGAATAATAATTATTTAAAATGACTAAAATCTCGAACTTATAAGTTTTAAATCCTAACTCCACCTCCGATGTAGATTAGCTAGGTTTATAATGGTGGAACAAATGCTAGACTAAGGTGGTGTAACGATCCGACCGGTCGTTTTGAGTATTATAACCCTGTTCTCCTATTTACTGCTCAATGTTTTCCTTACAGTTGATTTATGACTTATCGGGTTAGTTGGTTTGGGTCCGAAAGGATTTCGGAGTGAAATGAGACACTTAGTCTCATAATTAAAAACTTAAGTTAAAATAGTGACCAGATGTTGACTTATATGTAAACGACCCCGGAATGGAGTTTTGATAATTCCAATAGCTCCGTATGGTGATTTTGGACTTAGGAGCGTGTCCGAAAAATTATTTGGAGGTCCGTAGTAGAATTAGGCTTGAAATGCCAAAAGTTGAATTTTTGGGAAGTTTGACCGGAGGGTTGACTTTTTGATATCGAGGTCAGAATCTGATTACGGAAATTGAAATAGCTTCATTATGTCATTTATGACTTGTGTACAAAATGTGAGGTCAATCGGACTTGATTCGGTAGGTTTCGGCATCGAATGTAGAAGTTGGAAATTTCATAAGACTAAAGTTTCAAGTGAGTTCACACAAGACCTAATTTCAAATGAGTTTAACTCTCATGATACAAAGTGTTATATGGTCTATTACCTATCAAATGAAAGATCTTTGAGTCTAGTTTCTAACGCTTCAAACCGTTCGTCATTTGGACATTCTTACGGGAAGTTATGACCAAATTACCAAAGGCTGGAAAAATACAATTATGCGACCAATTATGCAATCGCAAAAACGTTATGCGATCACAAAACTGCTTCTGCGACCGCAAACTGGTCGCAGAATGGACTAGAAGAGCCCATTTCTAGGCACCGATTTTGCGATCAATTTTGCGGCCCGCATACCCATTATGCGGTCTATTATGCGACCGCAGACCTGCTTTCGGAGGGTTAATTTTTCTATTTTCATAACCCGACCCCATTTTGATAAATAGGCTTTGGGACTCATTTTGGAGCAAAAATATGACATTTTTAGAGAGAAGGGAGAGTGTTCTAGAGAGAGGAAGAAGCTCAAGTGCTTTGTTCATCAAGTGCTTTGTTCATCAAGATCTTGTTCAAGCTTTGAAATCCAACAAGGAAATATCACAAGATCTTCACCCAAGAGGTAAGGTTCTAACCCCTAATCTTCCATTTCGAGTATGGGTAAAGATGGGTGATTAAGAGTATGATTCTTGGGTGTAATAGTATTATTTATACATATCAATAAGGTTTATGGAAAGATTATTGAGTTCAAATGGGTAAAGATTGGGTTGAAAATGGTAAAATCTTTAATTACTTTAATTGAAAATTTGAGGGTTGAGTTGATGTCGGAATTTGGTGAAATTTGTATGGTTGGACTCGTGGTTTGATGGGTGTTCATATTTTGAAAATTTTGTCGGGTTCCGAGACGTGGGCCCCACATGCAATTTTTGAATTAATTTCGGATTTTATTAGAAAAATTAGTATTTTCTTATGGAATTAATTACAATAATTGGTATTGATTGAATCGATTTAATTGTGGCTAGATACGAGGCTTTAGGAGACCAATTCTCGTGGCAAGGGCATAGCGGAATAAAGAATTTACATGGGTTGAGGTAAGTAACTCTTCTAATCTTGGAGTTGAGGGTATGAACCCTGAATATATGTATTTCGTGAATTATTGGGAGGTGACGCACATGCTAGGTGACGGGCGTGTGGGCGTGCACTGTAGAAATTGTGACATAATTGTTTCTGTGGAATTTTTTAGTTAAATGATCTTGGCATTTTCCATGCGGTTTTATGAGTTAAAGAAATTGAGCTGGAAAGCATATTAAAAATCATGTTAAGGCTATGTGCCAGTATTATTGGGACCCACAGAGGTCATATTGTTGTGAATTATTTATTTTAAATTGAAAATTTATACTTAGTCATATTCATGTCATTACATATCATATCTTTGTTTCTGTTATTATTTATTGATATATCATATCATCATTTTGGGCTTTTCTCATGACATTGTGAGCCCATGAGAGAGAGACTGGAGAGATTGATGACTGAGGGAGGCCGAGGGCCTGATTGTGAGGATATTTTTGGGATCGGACTGCACGCCGCAGCAAGTCATGTTGGCTTTATATATATATATTATATTATTAGATCGGGCAGCACGCCGCAGCAGGCCATGTTGGCTTTATATATATTATACTATTGCACGTGAGTTGGCCGTGCAACACGTGAGTTGGCCGTGCGGATCCATATATTATACTATTGTACGTGAATTGGCCGTGCATCACGTGAGTTGTCCGTACGAATCCATATATTATTATAGCACGTGAGTTGTCCGTGCGGATCCAGATATGATATTATAGCACGTGAGTTGTCCGTGCAGCACGTGAGTTATCCGTGCTTATAGCGCTTGGGCTGTAGGAGTCCCTCATGAGTCTGTACACACCCTCAGTGAGCGTAATCGACTATAAACAGGGATCAGGTTGCACGCCGCAACAGGTATTGTATAGCACTGAGTGATTGAGTCTGCTGAGCATAGTGAGAGAGAATGTGAGACAATGAGATTGAGTACTCTTAGAGTGTGAGTACATGAGTATAATCTCTGAGATACATTGCATTGACATGCACACATGACATATATGCATAGAGATGTATTTTCCTCATGTTGTACGGTATCACATTATTCATGATTTCTCACATATGTTGACAGATGGGCATAGTGATGCAATTGTTTTATACGGGTTATTTTGAAAGAAAATGAAACATGCCATTTATTATTGAAAGGATTTTGGGAAAATCATAGTTTTCAAACTTACTCATATTTTGGTAATTTTAGTGAAAATAATTGAGTTTTACTATTATATTTGAAAAGAAAAATGTTTAGTTTTTCGGAACTGTGAACGAACTGAGCACTTTATTATTGAGTTATTTTTGTACTACAAGTTCTTGGGGAAAAGTATTAGTTTTAGGTATTTTCTTTTAATTAATTTCCTCGTTAATTTCATTGGAATCAGATAGTTGGTAATTGGCTTACCTAACAATTTGGGTTAGGTGCCATCACGACTAGTTGGATTTTGGATCGTGACAAGGTGGTATCAAAGCTCTAGGTTCGTAGGTTCTACAAGTCATGAACAAGTGTCTAGTAGAGTCTTGCGGATCGGTATGATAACGTCCATACCTATCTTCGAGAGGCTACATGGCATTTAGGATAATTTCCCATCTTTCTTTCTTTATCGTGCGGAATTGATTCAGCTTGAAGTATAACTCTTTGAATCCCTCTCACGTATTCGTATGCACACATGAGCGCTCCGTATCTGTTGTGCATTGCCGGCTTGTTTTTCCATGAATGAGGTTCGAAATGTGTATTCTGTGTTTTAGTGATGGGCCAGTTTGGAGGACTTGAGGCCAGGATTTGACCGAAGCTTAGGCTCGGTAGTTTCAGTTGTGTGAACTTGTACAATTGGACTCATATGTCCGGTAGTGTCCCTGTGAGTGGAATTTGTAGCTCGATCTGGGTGACCATATGATGATTTTATTGTGACCGCGTGATGTATTCAGATGGTTTGAATGTGACGGGGAAAAGGGATGTAAAGAGGGACTATTGGGTATTTGACTTCTGTCTCGATTTGACATAGAGTCTCGAGTTATGAATGTGTTGAAGGATCTTTTACGTGATGTAATTGTGGAATAAATTAAATTTTCGTGTCTTGTTAATGAGTATGATGACCCAAAATATCATCTTTAAATTTAATAATTAATTCTATATTCTAAGACCTCAAAAAGCCCTATTTATTATTCCTCGACTTGCGTGTGCAGTTCGTAAAATTTTTCAGAAAGTTTTCAGGTGAAAAAATGGATTAAAATGTGAATTAGAGCTTTAAAACTCAACCGAGTTGACTTTGGTCAATATTTTGAGCAAACGGACTGGGATCAGTATTTTGACAGTTCCGATAGGTCCATATCGTGAATTGGGATTTGGGAGTATGCCCAGAATCAAAATCCGAGGTCCCTAACCCGAGATATGAAATTTTAATGAAAAATTAAAAGTTTAAGTTCAAATAGTGATCGGATGTCGAATTATGTGCAAACGACCTCAGAATAGAATTTTGATGATTCCAACAGCTCCGTATGGTGATTTTGGAGTTAGGAGCGTGATCGGAATTTTATTTGGAAGTCCGTAGTGGAATTAGACTTGAAGTGCCGAAAGTTAAATTTTTGGGAAGTTTGACCGGAGGGTTGAATTTTTTATATTGAGGTCGGAATCTGATTCTGTAAATTGTAATAGCTTCGTTATGTCATTTATGACTTGTATTCAAAATTTGAAGTCATTCCGGATTGATTTCATGTATTTCGGCACAAGATATAAAATTTGAAAGTTCAAAGTTCATAGATTTTTATTTGAGGTGTGACTCGTCGTTTTGATGTTGTTTGATATGATTTGAAGCCTCGAGTAGGTCCGTGTTATGTTATGGAACTTGTTGGTATGTTCGTACGGGGTCTCGAGGGCCGAGGGTGAGTTTCGGATGCTTAACGGATCGAATTTGGATTCGGAAGAGGATCTGAAGCAGCTGGGCTGCTGGTGTGATCGCACCTGCGCGAAAAAGGGCCGCAGGTGCGAGCTCGCGGATGCGAGGAATGATTCGCAGAAGCGAAAATGCATGGGTTGTCCAGGCACCGCGGGTGCAAAAATAATCACCGCGGGTGCGAAGACCACGGGTGCGAAAACAGTCATCGCGGATGCGAAGACTGCAGGTGCGAAGAAATCACGCGGATGCGAAAATCCTGGACAGAATGTTAAAAACATAGGGGGTTCCGAGTTTTGCCATTTTTGGACCTTCAAGCACGGTTTTTGGGGCGATTTTGAGAGAGAATTCGAGGGAAATTTGAGGTAAGTCACATGTGATCATTGTTAGTCAATTGTATTGGATTATCATTGAATATTTCAAATAGATTACATGTTTTTGATGTGAAATTAGAGGATTTGGGCCTAGGGATTTCAAAATGAGAATTTGAGATTTGGAGGTCAATTTGATGTCGTATTTTTGTAAGAATGGTATGGTTGGACTCGTAGTTGAATGAGCATTCATATTTCGTACTCACTGTGATGGAGCCCCACAGACGTGGGCCCCACAGACATTTTTGAGTTAATTTCGGATTTTTATTGAAAAATGTAGTATTTTCTTACAGAATTAATTCAATAATTTTTGTTGACTATATCGAATTAATTATGACTAGATACGAGTCGACTGGAATCGGAAAATCGAGGAAAATGCATACTAGGTTAAATTGGAGCAAGTCGAGGTAAGTGACTTGTCTAACCTTGTGTGGGGAAAATTTTCCCTAGGATTGGTATTAATTGTAATGTGATGAAAGTCGTGTACACGAGGTGATGAGTGTGTACACGGACTAAATATGAAGGATTATGTTTTTTAAATTGTGAAGATCACTGTTGCATATTAATTAATTTATTAAATCTTGTTATATTCTCCATCATTGATTTGATTTGTATACTTTAAATTTACTTGACCTTTTCCTGCTAATTGTTTTACCTGTTTGGTTGTAACTTGATTTCTTTTATTCTGTGCATTATTTGAAATTGATTTTCTTTAAATTAAATATATTTAATATGAAGTATTTGATATTTTAAATTTGGTATTGAAGCAACGTATTAAAGATTTTGAAATATTGTTTTGCTAAATTATTTATTCCTGAATATTTTTGTAAGATTTTTGTACTCATTGTAATGGAGCCGTGAGCTCTTTATTATGGAAAAATATTATTGATGATTATGTTGGCATGAGCCGGGAGCTCTTTATTGTGGAAAATATCGTTGATTTATTTTGGCAAATTGAAATATTTGGGCACTGGAGGTGCAAATTGTGATATATTGTGATATTGATAAGCATGCGGTGGTATAAGGTTTGGGTATTGAAACGCATGCGGTGAGATAAGGGTGGCTTGATACGCGTGGCTAGTAGGGGGAACTACTAGAAGTCATGCGGTGTGATAAGGATGGCTAAATCGCGGGATGCTATTTCGGAAAAAATATTTTCTTTCAAATAAATTGTGAAGGCTCCCGCGGTGAGATAAAAAAATGAGATATTGTGAATTTATTTATGATTTGGGACTACGAGGTGGTACCTCGGGAGTGCCGTTGTCGATATTGATTTATGGCCGTAGTTGCCTTTGATTTTTGTTGTGATCTTTATTAAAGTTGAAAAGAAATTCTGTTTTGTTTCCACGAGGTATTTATTTGCCATTATTTTGTGTAATTTAATGTGACATACTACCTAATTCATTTTCATTGTCATTTTATCTTATTATATTGTTTAAACATTTTTACCATGTCATTATTTATTCTCCAGTAGGGCCTGACCTGACCTCGTCACTACTCTACCGAGGTTAGGCTTGGCACTTACTAGGTACCGCTGTGGTGTACTCATACTACGCTTCTGCACATTTTTGTGCAGATCGAGGTACATCTTATCAGACCAGGCATTAGTAAACTAGCCGTACGATGAGACTTCGAGGTATATCTGCCAGCGCCCGCAGACTCAGGAGTCCCCTTTTATTCTTGTTATGTTGCTTCCTTATTTTCTTTAGACTCTGTTATATAGAGATATTGAGGATAAATTCTTAGAAGCTTGTGACTTATTTCTACCGGGTTTTGGGAGTTGAAATTCTTTGAATTGTTGTTTATTTATTTCAGATATTTATTATTATTCCGCATTGATAGGCTTACCTAGTCTTAGAGACTAGGTGCCATCACGACATCCTACGGAGGGAATTTGGGGTTGTGACAAGTTGGTATCAGAGCTCTAGGTTCATAGGTGTCATGAGTCACAAGCAAGTTTAGTAGAGTCTTGCGGATCGGTACGGAGATGTCTGTACTTATCTTCGAGAGGCTATGGAACTATTAGGAAATATTCACTTCGTTGATTCCTTATTGTGCGGCATTGATTTAGCTTGAAACATATATCTTATATTCCTTTGTATCCACTCATGTATGACATTGTGCACTCGGTATCAGTTGTGCGTCAACGGTTCGTGATGCCGCAAATGGACTACGAGGGAGCCAGAGATGCTCAAACATTGCCTCAACGTGTGGTTCCGACTGAAGATGCGGGCGTATTGAGAGATCACCTAGTGGGGTGCAACGGACGTTGGCGTCTGGTTGATTTATACGAGCTATGAAGGTTATTATTGTGGATCATCGAACATTGTGACCTATGACTTCGCACCGAGTGGGGGGAGTCCACTACCAATGGGTGGATTGCGGGGTCATGTGTTATAGCAGTTTTGACCTGAAATGTATATATGTGGTACTGAAAGGTTTCCTAAAATTTACACATGTTTAAGGTCTGAGATTTTGTAGAGGATAAGGTTGGGACTTGTGGTATGTCCGCCTCCTTAATAACCCCATACTTCAGTACCAAAGGAGTTATAGAAACAACTCTAAATTTACAGAAGGTCTACTCAGCGTGGACGTCACGGTTGCGGATTTTTGGGTGCTTTGGAGGAAGTACAGTTGTTGATGAGATTTTGGACTATGTTGTTCGTGCCAAAATTTTTCTGTATGGAGATCTACGTTTGTGATCGTTGTGTATAAATAGGGGTAAGGGTTACCCCAAAGAAGAATCGAAGAGTATGCTAAGAAATGGGTCAGCTTAACAGTGTTGAGTCAACATAACAAAAGAAGAAATTTGCCTTGGGAGAGATAATTCTCCACCGGTGTTCGTGGCAAGCCTATGAAGAGGGCAGATCAGCCAATGCAACACCGCCCACTTGGCTCAGTTCTCAAAAACGCTTTTAAAAGAGTTTGTTTCCCGGGCTCTCCGTAATGCATGGTGCATATGGTTTGAACAGTTGCGTCAGGTCACCATTGACGGTGTTAGAATATGTCATCAAGTTCAATAAGTTAGCCCGTCACACTTCTACTTAATTTTATAAAATTTTGTACGACTGGGGAGCTACAAGTTCATACTTTATTTCTGCTAGTTGTACAAATTGCCAAGATATTAGAACGTGTTCGGGGTGAGGAAAAAGGAAACTAAGGAGACCAAGACGTCTGGAGTTTCTGGGGGATTCAGTGGATTCTACTCTGCAAGTATAAATCATTATGGTGGGGGCTCAGGCAGTCGGCCAGCCCAGTCCGCACATCGGATTACTCGGGGTACTCTAGTAAGTTCTTTTAATGCACCACCGACATGAGTTCCTACAATGGTTATTCCAGTTATCTGGCACAGACTCAATATGAGCAGCCTAACCCGCAAAGGGGTTGTTATGATACGGTGATACTAGGCACATCATGAGAAAATTGTCCCAAATTTGGGAGAGACTTATTTCATCAAAGCACTCAGGCTACGTGCCCCATTACAGTTACTACACCACCCACACGACCAGTTAGGGGTGGAGGACAGACGGGTAGAAGGCGTCCTAGAGGTGGAGACCCAGCCGTTGATATATTTGTTTTATGGTATGGCGGAGGTCGCTACATCAGTTGGTGTCGTTACAGGTACGACCTTGATATAATATAAAGGAATAATTTCCTTAACTTGATTCGGTTCTGAGTATCGAGACGAGTCCTCCTATTGTGCTCCACTTATGAGTGAGCTTCATAATTCTATAATCTACTTATGTGTTTACCCCTGTTGGGAGATTTTATGAAGATAACTACGCCTATCATTTCGTGTTGGTCACTAATAAGAGCTGCGAGGCTAAATGTGGCTTTCTGTTACTCATTTCGGTAAATTTTGATGTAAATTTCGAATAATTAATTGCAAATTGTGAATTATATGCCCTACCAGTGTGGGGTTCATTATGTGTTGTGATTTGGTGTAACCGAAATTATTTAAAAGGAGAAAATGGAAATTTTCGATTGGCACGATGTGCATATTACTTGTGATTCAGAACTAAGGACGAGATCCTCACATTTTTATATAAATTGATATGTTTAAACCGAGCTTCGAGCTGCGGTGGAAGTTATATAAGGACGAGATCCTTGTGAGGAAAATTCTTGTATTTAAGTTCTCCCTTGTGAAATTAAATTTGTACTATAGTACTAATAGGGAGTCATGCCTGTTAGGCTTATTTGAAAATTCTTATATGAAATTCTCTATGCATAGTTGTCAAATTCATGTTGTAATTATTAATTTTTAACCTACGAGGTAGGTGCCCGCCCAGGTGGCATTAAATGTGACTCGTTAATTCAGATAAATAATTATGAGGTCTTCATGCCTCGCATCTAGTTATCAGTATTGTGAAGATTTGCAACGAGATTTTTGTTAACATGAGGTTAAATGACGATTCTGTAATTGATTATGAACAACTATTAAGACCAAATTGACCCAAGAGGGTGCCCCATTTACAGGGTCAGACAAGTGTGATTTGAGCTTTCAGAAGCTCAAGATCACTTTGACTCCGACACAAGCGTTGGTATTACTTACATGTTCAAGGTCTTATACTGTGTATTGTGACACATCGCGTATTGGTCTCGGCACGGTGTTGATGCAAGACGGTAGGGTGATTGCCTACGTGTCCAGACAGTTAAAGGTACATGAGAAGGATTTTTCGGTCCACGGCCTTGAGTTAGCAGCTATTATTCGGGCCTTGAAGATTTTGGCGACATTATTTGTATGGTGTCCATTGTAAGGTCTACACCGATCACCGGAGTCTACAACATCTGTTTAAATAGAAGGATCTTAATTGCGGCAGCGGAGATGGTTGGAGTTGTTTAAGGATTATGATATCACCATTCTCTATCATCCTGGGAAGGCCAATGTAGTGGCTGATGCCTTGCGTCGTAAGGCCGAGAGTTTGGGCAGCTTAGCATATTTACCGGTAGCAGAGAGGCCTTTGGCCTTGGATGTTCACGCCTTGGCCAACCAATTTGTCAGATTGGATGTTTCTGAGCCGAGTCGAGTTTTGGCTTGTGTCGTTTCTCAATCTTCTCTTTATGATCGTATCAGGGAATGTCAGCATGATGACCCCCATTTGCTTGTCCTTAAGGATACAGTTCAGCACAGTGATGCCAAGGAAGTCACAATTGGAGATGACGGTGTATTAAGGATGCAGGGCAGGCTATGTGTGCCTAATGTAGATGGTTTGCACGAATTGATTCTCCAGGAGGTTCACAGTTTGCGGTACTCCATACATCCGGGTGTTGCGAAGATGTAGCAGGACTTGAGGTGACATTACTGGTGGAGAAGGATGAAGAAAGACATAGTGGAGTATGTAGCTTGGTGCCTAAATTGTCAGCAGGTGAAATATAAGCATCAACGACCGAGTGGATTGCTTCAGAAGTTGGAAATTCCAGAATGGAAATGGGAGCGGATCACTATGGATTTCGTTGTTGGGCTCCCACGAACTCGGAGGAAGTTCGATGTAGTTTGGGTGATTGTGGATAGATTGACCAAGTCAGCTCATTTCATTTCTGTGATTACTAGTTACTCTTCAGAGCAGCTGGCTCAGGTATATATTTGCGAGATTGTCAAACTTCACGGTGTACCGGTATCTATCATCTCTAACCAGGGTACACAGTTTACTTCACGATTTTGGAGGGTTGTACATCGAGAGTTGGGTACTCGTGTGGAGTTGAGTACAACATTTCACCCTCAGACGAACGGGCAGTCCGAACGCACTATTCAGATACTGAAGGATATGCTTCGTGCGTGTGTGATAGATTTTGGGGGTGCTTGGGATCAGTTCTTACCACTTGCGGAGTTTGCTTACAACAACAGTTTCCAGTCAAGCATTCAGATGGCTCGGTATGAGGCCTTGTATGGTAGGCGGTGCCGGTCTCCAGTGGGTTGGTTCGAACAGGGCGAGGCTAGACTATTGGGTACAGACTTGGTTCAGGATGCCTTGGAAAAGGTTAAGTTGATTCAGGATCGACTTCGTACAGCCCAATCTAGACAGAAGAGTTATGTAGATCAGAAGGTTCGTGATTTTTCATTCATGGTTGGTGAGCGGGTATTGCTCTGGGTTTCGCCTATGAAGGATGTGATGAGGTTCGGGAAGATGGGCAAGTTGAGCCCTAGGTATATTGGGCCTTTTGAGATTCTTGAGAGAGTTGGAGAGGTGGCTTAAAGACTTGCGCTACCACCTAGTCTCTCTGCAGTTCATCCGGTATTCCATGTTTCTATGCTTCGGAAATATCACGGCGGTCCGTCTCATGTGTTAGACTTCAGTTCGGTTCAGTTGGACAAGGATCTATCTTATGTTGAGGAAATTATTTGAATTGTTGTTTATTTATTTCAGATATTTATTATTATTCTGCATTAATAGGCTTACCTAGTCTTAGAGACTAGGTACCATCACGACATCCTACGGAGGGAATTTGGGATCGTGACAATGAGTTCAAACTCATGAAGGTTAAGTGATTACGTAGGAGTTGTGGCAGTAAAAAAGGGTATAGAAAGATGCCAGTTTGAGGCTAAACATGCGGGTTATCACCTGCGAAATAAACTACAGATGTGTGATCTTTATAATGTTGTGTGGAGAATCTTCTTTTCTACCAGTAGGACAGATGTATTGGGATTTGAATTTGAATTGGTCAAGAAAGTTGACCTGACCGTCACGAGAATGAAGGCGAGCCTAGTAGACGATTTGAGGTACCATATAGGTTGTGATGCAAGAGCTTGGGAAGAATTTAGTTAAATCTCACTACGACGTTATGACAGTAATTGAATATGGGTATTGTGAATTACTAAATGTCTTGATCTATGGCTTTGAGCCAAGTGGGGGAGCCTACTATTGACAATTCGTTTTCATGGTTATAGGTTAAATTACGTTTTGGTCCGAGACATACTTGTGGAGCAGTCATGACTGCAGAGGCTGAGATCGAGGATGACCCGAGTAAGGAAATTTCCTGAATACGGGATATAATGCACTTACAAAAATATGAAAAATCATGGAATAATTAAGTTATAAATTGCGAAGAATGTAGTGCGCATGGAATATGAATTTGGCCAGTGGTGTTAAGGCATGGTTATTTCTTTGAGTGATGTTGTACTAATGGGGCATATGTCTTTTGGCCCGTTTGGGCGGTGCAATTCAATTTTAAGCCGAGTGGGTGAATCTTGAGAAGGTTCTAATGGGTCCGAGATTTATATATAACAATTGAAAATTTTTCCGAACTTGTGTATGGATAGAATCTGAGATTTGCGTTTGATGGTATCGGGACTCGCGGTAATTCTGTATGACTATGGATTCTACATTCCAGTATAAGAAAGGTAAAAGAACAATTTTAAGTTCACATGAGGTCTCTTCAGAGAGGGTGTCTTGGTGGTGGTACTTATATGGTGCTTAAGAAGGAATACAACGGCTTATGAGCCTTTGGGCGGTGTGGTTCTAAGTGAGGATGTCTTATAATGAGGCCTTACAAGTGTTTTGGTGGCAATATTCTTGGGTTTTGGTGACCTACGTGGTTTGGTCGAGTTAGAGGAATTTAGTTCTAATAACTTGGTTATGTGCAGATGGATTTCAAAGTGTTCTTGATGGTTTCTACCATGGTTTGAATCAGATACTTTTCTACCGGTGTAGAGAACATATTGTGTGTTGTGATTTCCTCCTGGAAGAAGCAAGAGAATAGTTTCTAACTAATAGGGTATGTAAATTGTTGGTGACTCAAAGTTGATAATAAGATTCTTGTGCTTTTCACATGATTTCATAATAGATGTGATGTGTTGTGCGGGATTAGGATTTACATGTACAGGGTGACAATTCAGTCTTGAAGAGGAAGGTAACAAATGTTGGACAACATGGTCAGTTTCAAATATTTCGATGAATGTTATAACTACTTGGTAATTCCTGAGAAGGGTGCGCATTTCAGAAGGCGCGTTGTGTTTTGAATTATGGATGTTCATCGGTATTGCAATACTCACCTGGTTGATATACTGCTAATATTCAAATTATTTCTATGTGGCACGGAAGAATTATTAAAGTATTCCTCATGGGATTATCGTGAATGGAAGATGTGTTAGTCATTTTAGTGTTGGAGTTGGGATCAGTTACGGTGATTCATGTGTTCGATGAATTTGGAGAATGGGAGTTCTCAGAAGTATATTGTTTCGGGGTTGCGACCTATTTGAGGTGACTATTTTATTTAAAACTCGATGGAGGCACTAGTTGCGTTAATTATTTGTGATAGTTATGCGCTATGAGTGCGCATATATGTGAGGTTTGAGCCCATGTGCGGGCATTAGAGCAAGTATTCATACTCGGACGAATGCTTAGGCTATTATATGCCTAAAGTTGACTGTTAAGCGTAAAGTCATAACGTTTCCCGTATTCGTACTTTTGTTAAGAACTATCTGGGCTATACTTGAGGTTATAAAGAAGATGATTTCCTAAATAAACAGGATAGCTGATTCTGCGTTATTTCCGATTTGAAGTGTGATAGCAGACTTTGCATGTGCTTACACTATGGCGTGCTATTTCTACCAGTCCAGGAGCATGAGAATCTTATTTCATTATCATATACAAGTGCACTTGTTTAATTGCTCATGTATGATATGCTGGGACTGGAAGCCTGTGACCATGCCGGTGATTCATATTGTTGGCACGTGAGTTGTCCGTTCCGTGAGGGAATTTTATTTCTATGATAATTTATCTGATTCATTAATTTCCTTCCGCTACAATTATGCACATGCGCCTACGGTTATCCTCTTCACGAAATTTGAGGAGTTGGTTGTAACATTGTGGTTGTGGTGGTGCTTGTTGAACTTACAATATGGTTCTCTTCCTTGAGACATCTCCCATATTTGGGTACACGGATTACACAGTGGTGGATGGAGCTATATTGATGTGGCGTGTTCTTGGGATAGTTATGTTTAATAATATAAGGTCATTGGACCTAGAATGAGTACTATCAGGTTTGAAACGGTATATTTAGGAAGATAATATTGAAATTCGGCTTAGGAAGTGATTATGGTTCTGGTTGGAGCGAGAGAGCTCCATTACTTGTTGATCAAATGAGGGGTCTTGAGATTTATGTGTGTTTCTTTCACTATCAGCAGTGTGCAAAAGTTTTAGAACAAGGTTTTGTTTTATATGGGGTTTAATATTATTACCGGGTTATTTTAGAGTAGTTAATATGATAGAAAATGGTGCTTCGAGCATGCGAGTTGTGTAGTATGTTAAGTGATTATATTTGGGGTTATGGTTATGGCTCAATATAGCTTTTTCAGACTCATACAGCATGCTCAGGTCTTGAAAAGAAATTCTGAATGTTGGAAATTGAATTCCAAGGTTTATGGGCTAAGGTTGAAGTAATGATTTTTAATTATGTTGTGTTGTCAGGCCTATATAATTTACACGGAATAGGGTGGCGTGAGATCATCCCCGGGTACGTGCGTGGTAAGATGGAACAGTGATGTGGTGGCTTGGAAACAACTCATGGCACGTTCGAGGATGAACGTATGTTTAAGTAGGGGAGAATGTGATGACCGACCGGTCGTTTTGAGAATTATAACCCCGTTCCCCCATTTACTGCTCAATTTATGCCTTACAGTTGATTTATGACTTATCGGGTTAGTTGGTTCGGTTCCGGAAGGATTTCGGAGTGAAATGAGACACTTAGTCTCATAATTGAAAACTTAAGTTAAAATAGTGACCAGATGTCGACTTATGTGTAAACGACCCTGGAATGGAGTTTTGACGATTCCAATAGCTCCGTATGATGATTTTGGACTTAGGAGCGTATCCCAAAAATTATTTAGAGGTCCGTAGTGGAATTAGGCTTGAAATGCCGAAAGTTGAAATTTTGAAAAGTTTGACCGGAGGGTTAACTTTTTGATATCGAAGTTGGAATCCGATTATGGAAATTGGAATACCTTCATTATGTCATTTATGACTTGTGTGCAAAATTTGAGGTCAATCAGACTTGATTCGATAGGTTTCGGCATCGAATGTAAAAGTTGGAAATTTCATAAGACTAAAGTTTCAAGTGAGTTCGCATAAGATCTAACTTCAAATGAGTAAAACTCTCATGATACGAAGTGTTATATGGTGTATTACCTATCAAATGAAATATCTTTGAGTCTAGTTTCTAACGCTTCAAACCGTTCATCATTTGGACATTCCTACAGGAAGTTATGACCAAATTACCAAAGGCTGGAAAAATACAATTTTGCGACCAATTATGCTATCACAAAACAGTTATGCGATCGCAAAACTGCTTTTGCGACCGCAAACTGGTCGCAGAATGGACCAGAAGAGCCCAGTTCTGGGCATCAATTTTGCGATCAATTTTACGGCTCGCATACCCATTCTGCGGTCCATTATGCGACCGCAGACCTGCTTTCGGAGGGTTAATTTTTCTATTTTCATAACCCGGCCCCATTTTGATAAATAGGCTTAGGGACTAATTTTGGAGCAAAAATCTGACATTTTTAGAGAGAAGGGAGAGTGTTCTAGAGAGAGGAAGAAGCTCAAGTGCTTTGTTCATCAAGATCTTGTTTAAGCTTTGAAATCCAACAAGGAAATATCACAAGATCTTCACCCAAGAGGTAAGGTTCTAACCCCTTGTCTTCAATTTTGAGTTTGGATAAAGATGGGTGATTAAGAGTATGATTTTTGGGTGTAATAGTATTATTTATACATATCAATAAGGTTTATGGAAAGATTATTGAGTTCAAATGGGTAAAGATTGGGTTGAAAATGGTAAAATCTTCAATGACTTTAATTGAAGATTTGAGGGTCGAGTTGATGTCGGAATTTGGTGAAATTTATATGGTTGGACTCGTGGTTTGATGGGTGTTCATATTTTGAAACTTTTGTCATTTTTGAGTTAATTTCGGATTTTATTAGAAAACTTAGTATTTTCTTATGGAATTAATTATAATAATTGGTATTGATTGAATCGAATTAATTATGTCTAGATATGAGACTTTCGGAGACCAATTCTCGTTGGCATAGCGGAATAAAGAATTTACATGGGTTGAGTTAAGTAACTCTTCTAATCTTGGAGTTGAGGGTATGAACCCTGAATATATGTATTTCGTGAATTGTTGGGAGGTGACGCACATGCTAGGTGACGGGCGTGTGGGCGTGCACTATAGAAATTGTGACATAATTATTTCTGTGGAATTTTATAGTTAAATGATTTTGGCATTTTCCATGCGGTTTTATGAGTTAAAGAAATTGAGCTGAAAAGCATATTAAAAATCATGCTGAGGCTATGTACCAGTATTATTGGGACCCATAGAGGTCATAGTGTTGTGAATTATTTATTTTAAATTAAAAATTTATACTCAGTCATATTCATGTCATTACATATCATATCTCAGTCTCTGTTATTATTTATTGATACATCATATCATCATTTTGGGTTGTTCTCATGACATTGTGAGCCCATGAGAGAGAGACTGGAGAGATTGATGACTGAGGGAGGTCGAGGGCCTGATTGTAAGGATATTTTTGGGATCGGGCTGCACACCGCAGCAGGCCATATTGGCTTTATATATATTATACTATTGCATGTGAGTTGGCTGTGCAGCACGTGAGTTGGTCGTGCAGATCCATATATTATACTATTGCACGTGAGTTGGCCGTGCAGCACGTAAGTTGTCCGTGCGGATCTAGATATTATTATAGCACGTGAGTTGTTCGTACAACACATGAGTTGTCCGTGCAGCACGTGAGTTGTCCGTGCGGATCCAGATATTATTATAGCACGTGAGTTGTCCGTGCAGCACGTGAGTTGTCCGTGCGGATCCAGATATGATATTATAGCACGTGAGTTGTCCGTGCAGCACGTGAGTTATCCGTGCTTATAGCGCTTGGGCTGTAGGAGTCCCTCATGAGTCTGTACACACCCTCAGTGAGCGTAATCGACTATAAACAGGGATCGGACTGCACGCCGTAACAGGTATTATATAGCGCTGAGTGATTGAGTGTGCTGAGCATAGTGAGAGAGAATGCGAGACAGTGAGATTGAGTACTCTTAGAGTGTGAGTACATGAGTACAATCTCTGAGATACATTGCATTGACATGCACACATGACATATATGCATAGAGATGTGTTTTCTTCATGTTGTACGGTATCACATTATTCATGATTTCTCACACATGTTGACAGATGGGCATAGTGATGCAATTGTTTTATACGGGTTATTTTGAAAGAAAATGAAACATCCCATTTATTATTGAAAGGATTTTGGGAAAATCACAGTTTTCAGACTTACTCATATTTTGATAATTTTAGTGAAAATAATTGAGTTTTACTATTATATTTGAAAAGAAAAATATTTAGTTTTCCGGAATTGTGAACGAACTGAGAACTTTATTATTGAGTTATTTTTGTACTACCAGTTCTTAGGGAAAAGTATTGGTTTTAGATATTTTCTTTTAATTAATTTCCTCGTTAATTTCATTGGAATCAGATAGTTGGTAATTGTCTTACTTAACGGGTTGAGTTAGGTGCCATCACGACTAGTTGGATTTTGGATCGTGACAGGTGGTTTACCATCTGCTAGATTATTGTTCAAAACATTTTCCATTTGAAAGCCATTACTTAGTTTTATCTTGTAAGAATATAAAGTAAGACACAAAAGTGGATGGACATTTAAATATCTTGCAAATCAATGAGATTTATTTTCATCATTAGATCATGTTTCCCTGAAATGTTGACTTTTGAAAAACGAACTAAATATAAGACCAAAAAATAAATTATAGGAAGGAGAGAAAATATTTTTGACATTTTTCTTTTGCCTTCTCGACAGCCAAAAGGTAAGGGTTAAAACTCAAAGAGCAAGTGCAATTCACTTGATCTTGAAAAAATTGAGATGTTCTATATATCGTCGACATCGTATGGCCCATGCAAATGAGCCATGTGTTTAACCTAAATTTCGGTATTTAGGATAAAGCAATTAAATTTGTAGTTGAAGACTAAAAGCAACAGTTTCAATCCATAAAATAACTAAACCCTTATGATAAAATATAAAATAAGAAGATGAATTGTTAAGCAAGAAGAGAAAGATATATTAATTGATGCTGCTTGTGGGCTTGAGTGCTCGGAGCTTGATTACAATAGGATTCAATTATTAGTAATCTATATTTGTAAAATAATTCTGGAAATAGAAATAACAAAATAACAGGAATGTACAAGAAACCTAAATTAATTTGAACCCACTGAATTCACAGGGTTTCCTTAAAAAACTTAATCCCCTCCTAGTATCCGAGGTTTAGGATTATTTCCTCCAGGGTAGAACGGATTATACACTGGTATAGCGGTACTTCAAATCCTAGGTTCAGCAAACACAAATGGCAGTAGCAATCACACTTACATTGTTTGTTTTGTAAGAAAACAATGCAAAAAGAAAGAAGAGATTTCAGAATTTTCGTAAGAAAAATATGAGGGAATGGCCTGGTATTTGTAGCCAACATTGGGTTCAAGCGAAGAGATGGAACTCTTCCAGATGATTGTTCGCATAAAATGACTATTACGTAAATGTCTATTTACGCAAAATAAAACGAAAAATTCAAACTGGAGGAATTTAAATTATCGTTTAATTTGGATTAAAAATATTAATTTAATTTAACTATTTAATAAATAAATTTGGTCCAAAAATTCAATCAGATCTTTGACCGAAGCCGAAGCCGAGCCGAGCGAGCGGCGATGACGACGATGCGAGGCTTGACTTCTTCTCAACTCTTTAAGAGCAAGAAGAAGAGCAATTATATATATACCCAACAAATGAGCTTTCCTACTCCAATATGGGACAATGTTCCTTTGTAAAGGAGGGGAAATCAAAATTTTATTTTTCCCTCCATTTCTCATTCACCCCAATTTTTAACATAAAATCCAACAATCCCCCACATGATTGAGGAATGGCAATGCAACGAAAATTTGTATGAACCAGATCTAGATTTAAGAATAAAGTTGGGAAGTTCCAGAGCAGTCCCCGATTGAATTTTCAGTCTGCTCAATTTTAGGATAGTGGGGCCCGTTCTTGTGGATAAAATAAATCCTTGATTGGAGAGCCTAGGGAGTCTTTGAGTAATTTAGCCCCTACCTTGGGTCCGGAGATTCGTACCGTGGGGTCCAGTTAGGATAATTTATTCGATCCTAGTGACTCATATAGATCTTACCCCTCTATAGAAACTCACAATCCTTCAGAATCCCGTATCTTCGAGCAATGTCGACAAACATTGTATCACAATCGAGATTCTTGAAGTAGTGGACCTTTTAGGATCCCCGAAGAGAGAATCTAAATAGGTGAAGGAGATAGTGTATCCTTTGGAAAATGGAGAATGAAAGGTTTATCCGATGCCGTCCTTGTCAATGATGTGCTGCATTACACTCTTCAAGTATGTTTCTTTTATCCTCCTTTTCTACTTATGTTGAAACTTCCTTCTTTGATACTGAGTACTGTATCGTGATTCGTGCAGGAAAATTTGGTTTCAACCCAAATTATGGGGAGACATTTACTTCATGTTCATTAGAATGAGGAATCTTGTACTTTTGGAGTTTAGAAATTGGATTTCTAGAGGTGAGATTATATTTTTGGTTCTGATAAGTGAAAGTATGTAAATAATTAGATAGTTGATTGTAGGCTCTTTAGTGGATGACTTGAGAAGATTTGTGCTTGTTCGAGCTTGTGGATTATAGTATTTGAGTGTTATGATATGTTTAGGTGTAATAATGTATCATTATCGGAGATCTTAGTTCGGGGAGTATGGCTTAAGAAGTTGTTGGCATTATTTTTTGTGTGTTGGGGGTAATGGACAAGTTAAGTAAGGACTTTGGAGGCTCAAGAATTATTATATTAGATGCATTGGGTTCTACGAGGGTGTAGCTGATCACGAGTGGTGTAGTTGGTAATTAGATTGATAACGGTTTGCATGTGTATATTCGCAATTGAGGCCGATAAGTTAGAGTTTTTTTGTGTCCACGAGTGAAAGCTAGAATGGGTTCTTATTGGATGGTGGAAGGCTTATTACTACTTCAGAAGACTGTAAAATTAGTTTGAGTGTCCACTGGTAGGACAGTTGATGAGGTGTATTCTATGGCGGGTCAGATTTGTCTATACAATGCAAGGTGTCATATGGGTGTCATCCGGAAGAGTTAGGGGTTGTTTGGTAGGGTGTGTAAGAATAGTGTTGAATAAGGTGTATTAGTAATGCAGAGATTAGTAAAGCACAGGTTAGTATTACAAGAATTAGTTATGTAGAGATTATTTCTTATCCACTATTTGGTATGGTGTATTAAAAATTAAAATGCACTGCATAATTTTTAAGAAAATTAGTTATTTACAAAAATGCACTCCATATTCTTTAGCTTTAAGAGACTTTAAGGGCAATGTTGTCTTTAACCATGCTAATGCATGCATTAATAGCCTTGGTATTGCTAATACCATGGTTTGCTATGTATTAGTTATATATAGGATAATATTAAATAAGTTGTATAACTAATACTTGCATTAGTAATACATAGGTTGGAAAAGTGTACCACACACACACAAGGGATTAGTAATATCAAAAGCTAATGCATGCATTATTTTCTTTATTGCATCCTACCAAATGACCCCTTATTTATATGGGATCTTTTCTACCATCGAATTTGTAGATTGACAGCTCATTATGTGATTGTGGCAGTTATGACAGGTGTTTCAGTTTGAACATAGTGAGTTGTGATAAATAATAAAAAGTGCATGTTCTGAGTGTGTTTGTGTGTTAATTCTTGTGTGAGTTGCGGGAGCTCACACCGTTATTGAAGTGAAAATATGCTCATTATGTGTTTCTTATATGTAGGAACAAACTTATGCGAAAAAAGGATCAAATTGATGAAAAAAGAGCTGAAGAGAAAAGTCCCGGACAGCGAAGTGAGGTTTACTTCGCCAGACCACAATCGGAGCAGAAGACACCAGAAATGTACTGGAGAGCGAAGCGAGGTTCACTTAGCCATACCGGGACAGGAGCAGAAAAAATCAGCTTTTCCAATCCGAATTAGGAGAAGACAAATTCGACCCATACAAACCCAAGTCGCTATAAATACATCACAAAATGTGCTTTTAAGAGAGAGACATCACTTTGGAGAGAGAGAAGACTTTGGGGAGGCAAGAACATGTTTGGAGCAAGGAGAAGGATTCAACTTCATGTTTTTCCTCCTTCTTCCTATCTTTTCATTGTTATGAATTCTAGTGTTGTTGTCATGACCTAAAAATCAACCATCGTGATGGCGCCTATCATAGTACTAGGCAAGCCACTACTCAACTATCTTAACATATTAAAAGCTTTGAAATTATAGACGGAAGCAATTAATATTTAAGAAAAACCTTTTGGAATAGAAATAAACTCGCAACACAATACAATCTATCTTAAAACTGGGGTGTCATCGAGTACATGAGCAACTATACCAAGAACAGTCTAATACAATGTCTAAGGAATAAGAACTGAAATACGATAAAGATAATGAAGGAGAGGCAAGGCCTGCGAACGCCATGCAGCTACCTCTATATTCTCCGGGATCAGCTGCTCAAATATCAACAGCTGCTATGACCGGGAATACATGGATCTTCACACGAAGTGCAGGGTGTAGCGTGAGTACAACCAACTCAGTAAGTAACAATAATAAATAAGGAACTGAAAGATAGTGACGAGCTACACAGTTATACTTCATTTTCAGTAATCTCAACAAGAAAGTAGATGTGATTTTAAATTCGGCAGTTTAAGTCAAATCAATTTATAAATGCCAAGTTCAAGTTAAATCCTGATATAACATCCCTCAGAAGTTTCAAAACAGTGACATAATAAATATGTGCAATAACAATGGAAGAAAATACCGCCTCTTAGGGTAACAGTCACTCAGTCTTTCTCAATAGCTCATCACTCGGCTCTCAGCCTTCAACACTCGGACTCAATTTTGTACCTGCGCTCACTGGGGGTGTACAGACTCCGGGGGAGCTCCTTCAGCCCAAGCGCTATATCGTTGCGGCGTGCAGCCCGATCCCATATAAATAGTCATAAGGCTCGTTGCGGCGTACAACCCGATCCATATATATATATATATATATATATATATATATATATATATATATATATATATATATATATATATGCAGCCCTAAGGCTCGTTGCAGCGTGCAACCCGATCCATAAACATACATCCCTCAGGGCCCATTGCGGCGTGCAATCGTGCAACCCGATCCATATACATATAGCTCACAGCTCGGCACTCCGGCCCTAACTCAGTCACCAACCTCTCCAGTCTCTCGGGCTCTCAGAAATCATAAAAATCAGCCCAAACAAAGATAATATAATATATCAACAAGAAACAAGAAGAGACTGAGATATGATGCGCAAGTAAACCGTGACTGAGTACAAAACAACAATTAGCAAATAATTCAACAAGTACAAAACCTCTGCGGGTCCCAACAGTGTAATCATATAGTCTAAGCATGATACCTAACATGATTTGCAGTCAAATTTCTATAACACAGGGAGAGCATATAGCTAACAACAAGTTATTCGACTTTACAGTTCCACGGAATGGACCAAGTCACAATTCCTACTGTGCACGCCCACACGCCCGTCACCTAGCATGTGCGTCACCTCCAAAACAATTATATAACAACAAAATCCGGGGTTCCATACCCTCAGGACCAAATTTTAAACTATTACATAGCTCAATCCGAGCCAAAACTCTACTCCAAAATGCCTTTGCCTCGCAAATCGGCCTTCAAACATCCCGAATCTAGCCACAGGTAATACAATACAATCAATACGGCTAAAGGAATTAATTCCATAAGAAAAATACGAATTATAAGCCAAAAATCCAAAATTGGCTCAAACCCGCCCCCCGAGCCCACGTCTCGAAATCTTACAAAAGTCATAAAACCCGAAAGTCCATTCACTCACGAGTCTAACCATATCAAAGTTACCAAAATCCGACACAAAATGGTCATCCAAATCCCCAAAATTCACTCTCCAAATCCCTAGCCTCAAACCCCCAAATTTTCACCTAAAAAATACACCAACTAGTAGGGAAACATCATTATTGAAGAAAAATGAACAAAAGGAGCTTACCTTAGTAATCTCTTCAAAGACCCTCTCAAATTCCTCCAAAGTCCGAGCTCAAAATGATAAAAATGGTGAAAAACCTCGAAGTCTCGTATTTATAGTTTCTGCCCAGGGTTTTCGCACTTTCAGAAACTTAGCCGCTTATGCAGTCTCACAGGTGCGCCCCTAAGCCCGCTTCTGTGGCTAACTCCACACCTAGGTCCCTTTTTCCCCTCCAGCGGACTCGCTTCTGAGAGACAAATCTCCGCTTCCGCGGAGTCAAGCTTCAAGGCCAAATCCACTTCTGCGGCCCTTCTGCCGCATCTGCGGTCACGGAGGTGCGGGAAAACCATTGCACCTGCGACCTTCTGCTGCATCACTCCCTTGGCCGCTTCTACGGCTTACCTCCTGCTTCTGCGGGCACGCACGTTCCAACTCCGCAGGTGCGATTACACTAGCAGTGGAAAACCTTCAGCAAGCTTACAACTTCAAAACTTGATCCGTTTTATTACCCAAAATCAACCCGAGGCTCCCAGGACCTCAACCAAACATACCAACAAGTCTTATATCCCAATACAAACTTAGTTGAACCCTCAAATCACCTCAAACAACGTCAAAAACATGAATTACACACGGATTCAAGCCTAATGAACTTCAAAATTCCCAAATTCTACAAACGACGCCGAAACCTATCAAATCGCATCCGATTGACCTCAAATTTTGCACACAAGTCACAAATGATCCCACAAACCTACTGCAACTTCCGGATTCGGAATCCGACCCCGTTATCAAAAATTTCACTCCCGGCCAAACTTTCCAAAATTCCAACTTTCGCAATTTCAAGCTTAATTCTACTACGGACCTCCAAATCACAATGCGGACATGCTCCCAAATCCAGAATTACCCAACGGAGCTAACGGAACCATTAAAATTCAAATCCGAGGTAGTTTACACATAAGTCGACATCCGGTCGACTTTTCCAACTTAAGCATTCAATTAATAGACTAAGTGTCTCAACTCACTCTGAATTCTCTCCGGACCCGAACCAACTAACCCGATAAGTGATAAAGCAACAGTGAAGTAAAAAATGAGTAGAAAAGGGGGAACAAGGCTACAACTCTCGAAACGATCGGCCGGGTCGTTATATCCTCCCCTCTTAAACAAATATTCGTCCTCGAATGGGTCTAGAAACATACCTGGAGTCTCAAAGAGGTGTGGATATCTGCTATGCATCTCCCGCTCGGTCTCCCAAGTAGCCTCCTCAATCGGTTGACCTCTTCACTACACCTTTACTGAAGCTATATCCTTTGACCTCAACTTCCGAACTTGCCAACCTAGAATAGCCACCGGCTCCACATCATAAGTCAAATCACCATCCAACTGAATCGTGCTGAAATCCAAAACATGAGACGTATCGCCAACATACTTTCGGAGTAGAGAAACATGAAATACTATATGCACACTCGACAAGCTAGGTAGCATGGAAAGCTTGTAAGCCACCTCCCTAGTCCTTTAAAGTACCTCAAACGGCCCAATGAACCGATGGCTCAACTTGTCCTTCTTCCCGAACTGCATAACACCCTTCATGGGTGAAACCTTCAGCAGAACCTTCTCCCAACCATGGAAGACACACCATGGACCTTCCTGTCGGCATAGCTCTTCTGTCTAGATTGCGCCATGTGAAGCCGCTCCTGAATCAATTTAACCTTGTTCAATGCATCCTGAGCCAAGTCTGTACCCAAAAGCCTAGCCTCACCGGGCTCAAACTAACCCACTGGAGATCTACACTGCCTCCCATACAAAGCCTCGTACGGGGCCATCTAGATGCTCGACTGATAACTGTTGTTGTAGGCAAACTCCGCGAGTGGAAAAAACTGGTCCCATGAACCCCCAAAATCATTGACACACGCACATAGCATATCCTCCAATATCTGAATAGTGCGCTCGGATTGCCCGTCCGTTTGAGGGTGAAAAGTTGTACTCAGCCCCACCTGAGTAACTAACTCTCGCTGCACGGCTCTCCAAAACTGCAATGTAAACTGCGTGCCTCTATCTGAAATGATGGAAACTGGCACACCGTGAAGCCGCACAATCCCTCGAATGTAAATCTCAGCCAACCGCTCTGAAGAATAAGTAGTACCTACTAGGATGAAGTACGCAGACTTGGTCAGTCGATCCACAATAACCCAAATAGCATCGAACTTCCTCAAAGTCCGTGGGAGCCCAAATATGAAATCCATGGTGATCCGCCCCCACTTCCACTCTGGAATCTCTAACCTCTGAAGCGAGCCACCCGGTCTCTGATTCTCATATTTTACCTGCTGACAGTTAAGGCACTGAGCTACAAATCCCACTATGTCCTTTATCCTGCTCCACCAATAGTGCTGCCTCAAGTCCCGATACTTGACACTCGGATGAATGGAATACCGCGAACTGTGGGCCTCCTCAAGAATCAATTCATGTAGCCCATCCACATTGGGCACACGAATCTGACCCTGCATCATCATTACCCCATCATCCCCAATAATCACATCCCTGGCATCACCGTGCTAAACTATGTCCTTAAGGACAAGCAAATGAGGATCGTCATACTGGCGCTCTCTGATGCGATCGAATAAGGAAGACCGAGAAACCACACTAGCGAGAACCCGACTGAGCTTCGAAATATCCAATCTCAAGAATCGGTTGGCAAAAGTCTGAACATCAACTGCAAGAGGTCTCTCTCTAACAGGAAGAAAAGCAAGACTACCCATACTCACCGGCCTCCTACTTAAGGCATCAGCCACCATATTGGCCTTCCCTGGATGATACAGAATAGTGATGTCATAGTCCTTTAGCAGCTCGAACCATCTCCGCTGCCTCAGATTGAGATCCTTCTGTTTGAACAAGTGCTTGAGGCTCCGATGATCCGTAATCACCTCACAAGACACACCGTAGAGATAATGTCTCCAAATCTTCAGTGCATGAATGATGACAGCTAGCTCCAAATCATGAACATGGTAGTTCTTCTCATAAGGCTTCAACTAACGCGAAGCATAAGCAATCACTCTACCCTCCTGCATCAAAACACACCCAATACCGATCCGAGAATCATCACAATACATTGTATAAGAGCCTGAAGCTGATGACAAAACTAGAACTGGAGTTGTGGTCAAGGCAGTCTTGAACTTCTGAAAGCTCTCCTCACACTCATCCGACCACCTGAAAGGAGCACCATTTTCAGTCAATTTGGTCAAGGGCAATGCAATAGACGATAAACCCTCCATAAAGCGACGATAATAACCAGCCAAGCCAAGAAAACTCCGAATCTCCATAGTTGAGGACGGTATGGGCCAACTCTGAACCACCTCTATCTTTTTCAGATCCACCTGAATACTCTCACTAGGCACCACGTGCCCCAAGAATGCCACTGAACTGAGCCAAAACTCACACTTGGAGAGCTTGGCATAAAGCTTCTCTTCCCTCAACCGCTTCAACACAACCCTCAAATATTGGGCGTGCTCTTCCTAGCTACGAGAGTATACCAAGATATCGTCAATGAACACAATAACAAACGAGTCGAGATAAGGCTAAAATACACTGTTCATCAGATGCATGAACGTTACTGGGGCGTTGGTCAGCCCAAAAGACATCACAAAGAACTCATAATGACCATAACGGGTCCTAAAAGTTGTCTTAAGAATGTCTGGGTCCCGAATTTTCAACTGGTGATACCCCGACCTCAAATCAATATTGGAGAACACCATCGCTCCCTGAAGCTGGTCAAATAGGTCATCAATGCGCAGCAAAGGATACTTGTTCTTGATTGTAACCTTGTTCAACTACCTATAATCAATGCACATTCTCATAGTACCATCCTTCTTCTTCACAAACAGAACAAGTGCACCCCAAGGTGACACACTTGGCCTAATAAACCCCTTATTAAGGAGTTCCTGAAGTTGCTCCTTCAACTCCTTCAACTCAATCGGTTCCATACGATATAGAGGAATGTAAATGGGTTGAGTGCCTGGTACCAAGTCAATACCGAAATCAATATCCATGTAGGGAGGCATGCCCGACAGGTCTGTAGGAAACACATCCGGAAACTCCCGCACCACCGGAACAGAATCAATAGTGGGAGCATCAACACTAACATCCCTCACAAAGGCCAAATAAGATAAACAACCCTTCCCAACCATCCGCTGGGCCTTCAAATATGAAATCACTCTGCTGGGAACATAGTCTAAAGAAACTCTCCACTCAATCCTTGGCAGCCCCGGCATCGCCAACATCACAGTCTTAGCGTGACAATCTAGAACAGGATGATATGGAGACAACCAATCCATATCCAAAATCACATCAAAGTCCACCATAATATGCAGCAAAAGATCGACTCTGGTCTCCAATACCTCCATAGTCACCACACACGACCGATATATACGATCCACAATGATAGTATTGCCCACCGGCATAGACACATGAATAGATGAAACTAGAGACTTACGGGGCATATCCAGATAATGAGCAAAATACGATGGCACATATGAATAAGTGGAACCAGGGTCAAATAATACATAGGCATCCCTGTGGCAAACCGAGAAAATACCTAGATCACTGCATCTGAAGTAATATCATCTGGTCTGGCGGGAAGAGCATAGAATCGGGCCTGACTGCCACCTGATCGACCTTCCCCTCTAGGGCGACCTCTAGTTGACTGGGCCCCACCCCGAGTTGGCTGAGCGGGTGGTGAAGTAACTGGTGCTGAAGCCGTAGTCTGACTCCTCTACTGAGCTGGACCTCTCATAAGGCGGGGACAATATCTCCTGATATGGCCAAACTCTCCACACTCATAGAAACCCCCCTGTACTGGTGGTGGGGACTGGAGGGAACCCCGAGCACCGGGATAAATGGTAGAAGGACCTGGCATAGACGTGCCCTGGCCTGATGGAGCACAGGACGAACTCTGAACTGGAAGAGCACTGAGAGATGAGTGACCCTGCTAATAACTGTGTGAACTATGGCCATATGATGCACCACGGTGAACTGGGCGAGCCGTCTGAGCATGCCTGTAAGGACGACCCCTACCATGGTTAAACTGACCCCCAGAAGGAACACCGCCGAATCCACCCTGTCCACGAGGCCTCTTGGCCTCCCTCTCAACCCGCTCCTGATTGTGGACCATCTCTATCTAACGGGCAATGTCGAGAACCTCATCAAAAGTAGCACCATACACTCTCTCTCTCTAGTCATAAGCAACCGCAGCTGAAATGTGAGACTATCAATGAACCTCCTGATCCTCTCCCTATCTGTGGGAACCAACCATACTGCATGACGGGTCAACTCAGAAAACCTCATCTCATACTACGTCACAGACATATCACCCTGACGAAGCTGCTCGAACTGCCTGCGCAGCCCCTCTCTACGGTACTGAGGCACAAACTTCTACAGGAAGAGAACGGAGAACTCATGCCATGTAAGGGGTGCTTCACCGACCAGCCTACGCCTCTCATAAGCTCCCACCAACTGAAGGCAGTCCTAAAGAACTGAAAAGTAGTGAACGAGACCCAACTGTTCTCCAGAATACCTGTTATACGGAGAATTCTCTGACACTTTTCCAAGAAACCCTAGGCATCCTCCGCCTCTGTGCCACTGAAAGATGGAGGCTGGAGTCTCCTAAACCTCTCCAATATCCGTTGCTCATCATCAGACATAACAGGAACCACATGGCCTGAGTAGCTGCAACCGGCTGGGCTGGTAGTGCCCCCGGTATCTGAAGTCCCTGCATTGCCTGATCTGGAGTACGGGCAACAGGGGTATGAGTACCTCCCCCAGCTTGAGAAGTGGAAGGTGAGGCCTGGGATGAAATCACCTGAGCAAGGCCGATGGAAACTATCAGAATGTGAGCTAAGGCCTCCTGAAGGCCCGGAATCACAACGGGCACAGGTGGTGCCTGAGTTGGTCCCACTGGCTCATCCATAACTGGAACCTGCTCCTGAATTGGGGCAACTGGTGTATCTGCAGGTGCTGCCCTAGCTGTTGTGCGAGCTGCACCTCTGCCCCTACCGCGGCCTCCACCGCGACCTTGGCCTCTCGCGGCCTTGTCTGATGGTACTGGTGGCTGTCCACCCTGCCCAGCAGTACGTATCCTCACCATCTGTGAGAGAATAGAACAAAAAAAGTTTAGTTACCAGAATCAATAGATCCGCACGACAAGAATGTGAAGTTTCCTAAGGGCCCGGCAGCCTCTCGAAGATAAGTAAAGACGTCTCCATACCGATCCGCAAGACTCTACTAAACCTGCTCATAACTCACGAGACCTATGTAACCTAGGCTCTAATACTAACTTATCACGACCCAAAAACCAACCGTCGTGATGGCACATATCGTGGTACTAGGCAAGCCACTACTCAACTATCTTAACACAGTAAAAGCCTTGAAATTATAGACTGAAGCAATTAATATTTAAGAAATACCTTTTCGAACAAAAATAAACTCGCAACACAATACAATCTATCCCAAAACCGGGGTGTCATCGAGTACATGAGTAACTATGCCAGGAACAGTCTAATACAATGTCCTAAGGAATAAGAACTGAAAAACGATAAAGATAATGATGGAGAGCCAAGGCATGTGAACGCCATGCAGCTACCTCGATAGTCTCCGGGATCAACTACTCAAATATCAACAACCGCTAAGACCGGAAACAACTGGATCTGCACGCGAAGTGCAGGGTTTAGCGTGAGTACAACCAACTCAGTAAGTAACAATAATAAATAAGGAACTGAAAGATAGTGATGAGCTAAGCAGTTATAGTTCATTTTCAGTAATCTCAACAAGAAAGTAGACCTGCTTTCAAATTCGGCAGTTTAAATCAAATCAATTTATAAATGCCAAGTTCAAGTAAAATCCTGATATAATATCCCTCAGAATTTTCAAAACAATGACATATAACAACTATGTGCAACAACAATGGAAGCAAATACCGCCTCTCAGGGAAACAATCACTCATTCTTTCTCAATAGCTCATCACTCAGCTCTCAGCCCTCAACACTCGCACTCAATAGGTACCTGCGCTCACTGGGGATATACAGACTCCGAAGGGGCTCCTTAAGCCCAAGCACTATATCGATGCGACATGCAGCTCGATCCCATATAAAAAGACATAAGGCTCGTTGTGGCGTGCAACCTGATCCATATATATATATATGCAGTCCTAAGGCTCGTTGCGGCGTGCAACGCAATCCATAAATATACAGCCCTCAGAACCGTTGCGGCGTGCAACTCGATCCATATATATACATATAGCTCGCAGCTCGGCACTCCATCCCTAACTCAGTCACCAACCTCTCCAGTCTCTCGGGCTCTCAGAAATCATAAAAATCAGCGCAAACAAAGATAATATAATGTATCAACAAGAAACAAAAAGAGACTGAGATATGATACGCAAGTAAACCGTGACTGAGTACAAAACAACAATTAGCAAATAATTCAACAAGTACACGACTTCTACAGGTCCCAACATTGTAATCACATAGCCTAAGCATGACTCCTAACATGATTTGCAGTCAAATTTCTATAACACAAGGAGAGCATATAGCTAAAAATAAGTTATTCGACTTTACAGTTCCACGGAATGGACCAAGTCACAATCCCTACGGTGCACGCCCACACGTCCGTCACCTAGCATGTGCGTCACCTCCAAAACAATTATATAACAACAAAATCCGAGGTTCCATACCTTCAGGACCAGATTTTAAATTGTTACTTACTTCAATCCGAGCCAAAACTCTACTATAAAATGCCCTTGCCTCGCGAATCAGCCTCCAAATGTTCCGAATCTAGCCACAAGCAATACAATACAATCAATACGGCTAAAGAAATTAATTCCATAAGCAAAATACGAATTATAAGCCAAAAATCCGAAATTGGCTCAAACCCGGCCCCTAAGCCCACTTCTTGAAATCCGACAAAAGTCATAAAACCCAAAATTCCATTCACTTACGAGTCTAACCATATAAAAGTTACCAAAATCCGACACCAAATGGTCATCCAAATCCCCAAAATTCACTCTCCAAATCCCTAGCCTCAAACCCCCCAAATTTTCACCTCAAAAACACACCAACTAGGTGGAAAATCAGCGGGGAAATATCATTATTGAAGAAAAACGAACACAAGGAGCTTACCTCAGTAATATCTTCAAAAACCCTCTCAAAAACCTCCAAAGTTCGAGCTCAAAATAATAAAAAAGGTGAAAAACCTCGAAGTCTTGTATTTATAGTTTCTGCCCAGGCTTTCCGCACCTGCGACAACTTAGCTGCTTCTGCGGTCTCGCAGGTGTGCCCCAGAGCCCTCTTCTGCTGCCAACTCCGCACCTGCATCCCTTTTTCCGCTCCAGCGGACTCTCTTCTGCGAGACAAATCTCCGCTTCTGCGGAGTCAAGCTTCAAGGCCAAATCTTCTTCTGCGGTCCTCCTGCGGCATCTGCAGTCATGCAGGTGCGAGAAAACCATCGTACCTGCGACCTTCTGCTACATCACTCCCTTGGCTGCTTCTGCGGATTACCTCCCGCTTCTGCGGGCACGCACCTGCGGCTCCCACTCCGCAAGTGCGATTACACTAGCAGTGGAAAACCTTCAGCAAGCTTACAACTTCAAAACTTGATCCGTTAATCCCCTGAAATCAACCCGAGGCCCCCGGGACCTCAACCAAACATACCAACAAGTCTTATTTTCCAATACGAACTTAGTTAAACCCTCAAATCACCTCAAACAACGTCAAAAGCACGAATTACACACGGATTCAAGCCTAATGAACTTCGAAATTCCCAAATTCTACAAACGACGTCGAAACCTATCAAATCGCGTCCGATTGACCTCAAATTTTGCACACAAGTCACAAATGACCCCACAAACCTACTGCAACTTCCGGAATCGGAATCCGACTCCGATATCAAAAAGTCCACTCCCGGCCAAACTTTCCAAAATTCCAACTTTCGCCATTTCAAGCCTAATTCTACTACGGACCTCCAAATCACAATCCAGACATGCTCCTACGTCTAGAATTACCCAACAGCGCTAACGGAACCATTAAAATTTAAATCCGAGGTACACACATAAGTCGATATCCGGTCGACTTTTCCAACTTAAGCTTTCAATTAAGAGACTAAGTGTCTCAACTCACTCTGAATTTTCTCCGGACCCGAACCAACTAATCTGATAAGTCATAAAGCAACAGTGAAGTACAAAAATGAGCAAAAAAGTGGGGAACGGGAGTACAACTCTCGAAACGGCCGTCCAGGTTGTTACAGTTATATTTTTACATGCTAGCATGAATATATAATTTCTTATCTAGGGTTTTGATGGAACCTTTTGAAAGATGAATTCTTATTATGATTTTATATAATTGAGCCTTTGAATGTCTTTGCTTGTTTAACTACGTGCTTATTTCAGTTGATTGAAGAGCTCTCAATTGATTGTGCCTATTTATTATGTATTGCTTAGAAAAGGGTATATATTTAGGTAGTTGTTGAACAACATCACTCCTAACGTATACAATGAATCAATACAGAGAGTTTAAAGGTGGGATTAGGAATAACGAAGCCCTGGTGTGATCTTAGTTAGCGGCGAATTAGTGTCAGCTAGCGTAGTTCGGAAGAATATGTCTAGTAAATTGTGGTAATTGCTCGGAAGAGAATTACGACACCTGAAGTACTCACGATCGGTAGAGAATATTTAGACAAAAATTATAGGAGATGTAGTGGGAAGAATTCCGACGATTGGGAAAATCGTAACCCTAGACCTTTCCAATCTTGTCTCCAACCCTTAGTCTTGTTAGTTGATAAGTTTACTGCTTTCTGGTATAATTTTTATAATTAAAAAATTATTTGGACTTGTGTTTCTTAGCGATATTGAACAACTGTAGCTAAGCCTTAGTTCTCTATGGGATTCGACTCCGAATTTTTAGACCGAATTATATTTATAACAACCGCTTATCCTTTTTAGGACTAGAGTTGGGTGTGATCAAATTTTGGCGTCGTTGCCGGAGAACTTACGGTGTATCTATATATGTACATATTGTTAGGTTTCAAGTTTGAACTTTTATTATTGTTTTCTTGTATTTGATTTTTTAATTTTGTTTTACTTGTTGATTTTAGAAACATGGCATCTTGAAATTATGAGAGTTTTGATGTTGGTAATTCTACTTTTGATCCTCCTTATGCATATTGTGGAGGAAATCACCCATGGAAAAATTGTCAAAATATTTTCGAGAGCGAGTTATGTGCACCAACTCAATCTTATATGTGGAATGTGTGTGATATGTGTGGTGGTCAAGATGGTAACTTTCATGGTTGTGCTTATATTTCTTATCCTCCCCCAACCCCTTACTATGATGGTTCTACTTTTTTGGTGAAGTTAATAGGAACAAAGAACCCAGGAAAGCTGACCTGAATGGGATTAAAGATATGTTAAATTGTTTCATGGAACAAAGTAATGAGAAACAACTACAAATACAAAGGCTATGGGATACTATCCAAAGGCAAGGGGCAATTATTCATAACGTGGAGGCACAAGTAAGTTAATTGGTTGAAGCATTTAATGCTCAACAAGCTAATATTGTGGATAGTCACCAAAAAGAGCATACATTAGATGCAGAAATTGAGGTGATAATGGAAGAGGTCAGAGTAGAACACCAACAATCTATCAAACTAGAATTTGAGGATGTCAATGTTGTAAAAGAGATACTAGAGTCAACTAAGGACATTAAGGATACATATTTAGTTGACTCTAGTGTCATTGGTGTTGAGGATGTAGATAGGCCCAATGTTCATGTAGTTGAGTGCATTGGTCCACACTCCAAGCATATTTCCACATTGTGTTTGGATGATGATAGTCATCCGAGCTAATTGAGGAGTCAAGGAATGAAGAACAAGGTGACTACATTTTGGAATTCTTCTTGCCAGAAAGTCAGGATTACACACCTCATCTAAAGGTCAAGAAGTGCAGAATACAACATTATTTCCTTAGGCCAGTTATATTCGTTCTACCACACCAGGAGCATAATCATAAGCTTGAAGCAAAACTTGAGGCTCAATTCATAAGCTCTAGGTAGAGAAAAAAAAGTGATTCGCGTCGTGCCGCGACGTTAAATTAAGCGCTTATTGGGAGGCAACCCAGCTTCACTGCTTTCTTTTTTTATTTTATTTTTTTATTTTTTTGATTGTTGTATTATTATTGTAGTGTTGTTTTTTATTTCTCTAGGAGCATGGGAATCAAGGCTATTGGAAGAAAGCAAAAGCAAGTGAGATGGTTAGAACTAAGTGTGGGGTGTTCGCACAAGTGTGGGAGAAGTCTTAGTACCCCATGAGCTGCTAATGCTTCGAACTTTGGCCTATCAGGGAGTTTCTTTTACCCTCTTATATTTATGGGTGTGCATTGGGGACACTGCACAATTTTAAGTATGGGGTGAAGAGACTATTTGGGGGTTCCAATGCTATTTTAGTTGTATTATTTTATGTGTGTTGAAAAAATTAGGTAGAAATAATCCCTCTTGGTTTTTCTTATAGCCACGGTTCTTTTCCAAGGAATGACTTTTTGAACTAGGTAGTAATTTTTTCCTTGTAGGTAGAATTTTCAAAAAGTTTTGGACTTTTCCCGACGATGGACTTCCTAGACAGTTTTTTGAGGGTTTAAAGTCCAAAGAAAAACAAAGAAAAAAAATCGTTTTTTTTTTCATTTTGAACTGATAATGAAATGGTGAGAACTTGAGTATCTATGCTTTTTGACATATTTTATATCGGGGCTTAGAGGGGAAGCTTTTGAACTAAATACTTTCTTCATGATTTTTGTAATTACATCCCTTAAAAATATGTGTGGCTTTATTTTGACACCGAGGCTCATCTTTTGACTCTTGTGATTAATTCTCATGTGCTTCAATTTTATGATGACTGTGCTAGTTGCTTTAACTTGAGAGTCGGGCCTGAGCCGTCCTAAATGAGTCATGTGCATTGTGTGAAGTGAGATTTTAGTGTACTTTATGCCATCCCTGCTAGTCTAGAACTTGCCCCGTGTGTGAGTCAAAGTGAAATGATTAAGTCTTGTAAGTTTGGGAAGTGATATAGGCTTTCTTTGATTTACCATTTAGCCTATTTGCTTACCGGTGCTAATACTATCCGTAGTCACCCCTTTTGAGCATGTAGACATGTTCTTTGACAACCACATTACAAGCCGAATCCCCTTTGTTCTTAATCAAATCTTGTTAAACCTTTACCTCCGAAAGCACTTAAGTAGCTACAAGAGTAAAGAAAGAGATTGGGTAGGTTTTGGGTGGAACCATAGAAAGGCCGACAATGTACACTTATGTATAAACAAAAAAAGTTACTAGCCAAAATACCAAATTAAGAAGAGTGTCAAAAAAGGAGAAGAAGAAAACACAAAACAAAAGAGAAAAAAAATGAATAACACCTCTCATATCTTTGTCCAGGCTAGTAAATATCGATATATTTATGTGCTTAATGAAAAAGGGCTTAAATGTGCATGGTTTTATGGCAAGACATCGAATTGGTCATGACAAGAAGGTGCTTAAAAGTAAAGTGTATTGTATTAAAGTGCTTAGGAGGGTGAGTCACTATTTTTTCAAATATATTCTACCCATCCATTAGCCTACATTACAACCTATAAAGTCCTACTTGATCCTAGACTTTGCGAGCTTAAATTAGTAGACACTTATACTACAGGCAGGCCTATGGTACAAACTTGGGTGGCATAAGAGTTTCTTTATGAGAGTGAGCAAATTCATCTGATTTGAGAGTCCTTAAAATATACTTGAACTTATATTGAGTGTGTGGACTACTTTCTTTGAGGTTTGTTGGTGAGAGCACATGATTTGTAAAGGATTGGTAGAGAACTTGATTTTTGAGTTGGCACAAGGAGCGAGTCATAGTGTGTAATGCATTGGAGTCAAGTTTTGAGGCAAGGATGTAGTCACATAAATATTTTAAATAATCCTGGCATGAGTTTAAAATTTGAGAAAATGTATGAAGAGTTCATATGTTGGGTTCTAAGCATTGATATAAACCATTATTATTGGTATGATGCTTGAGTATGTTTTGAAAGGTATTTCTTGCCTTTGAGCTTAATATTAAGTTGCTCGAGTACGAGCAAGATTTTAAGTGTGGGGTGGTGATAAATAATAAAAAGTGCATATTTTGAGTGTGTTTGTGTGTTAATTCTTATGTGAGTTGCGGGAGTTCACATTATTTTTTAACTGAAAATATGCTCATTACGTGTTTCTTATGTGTAGGAACAAACTTATGCGGAAAAGGATCAAATAGGAGAAATATTGGTGAAAAAAGAGCTGAAGAGAAAAGTCTTGGTCAGCGAAGCGAGGTTCACTTCGCCAGACCGGGATCGGAGCAGAAGAAACCAAAAATATCCCTGACAGCGAAGCAAGGTTCACTTCGCCAGACCAAGACCGGAGCAGAAAAAAATCAGCTTTTCTAATCTGAATTAGGAGAAGAAAAATTCGCCCCATACAAATCCTAGTCGCTATAAATACATTCTAAAACGTGCTTTTAAGAGAGACACACCACTTTGGAGAGAGAGAAGACTTTAGGAGTCAAGAACACGCTTGGAGCAAAGAAGGATTCAACTTCAAGTTTTTTCCTCTTTCTTATATATTTTTTCATTGTTATGAATTCTAGTGTTATATTTTTACATACTAGCATGAATAGATAATTTCCTTATCTAGAATTTTGATGGAACTTTTTGGAGGATGAATTCTTATCACGGTTTTATATAATTGAGCCTTTAAATTTCTTTACTTGTTTAACTACGTGCTTATTTCAGTTAATTGAAGAGTTCTCAATTGATTGTGCCTATTTATTATGTATTATTTGGAAAATGGTATATATTTAGGTAGTTATTGAATGACATCACTCCTAACATATATCGGGAATAAATATAGAGGGTTTAAAGGTGGGATTAGGAATAACGAAACCTTGGTGCGATATTAATGAGCGGTAAATTAGTGTCAGCTAGCGTAGTTCTGAAGAACATGTCTAGCAAATTATGATAATTTTCGGAAGAGAATTACGACACCCGAAGTACTCACGATCGGTAGAGAATACTTAGGAAAACTTATAGGAGATGTAGTGGGAATGATTCCGACGATTGGAAAAATCGTAACCCTAGACCTTTCCAATCGTGTCTCCAACCCTTAGTCTTGTTAGTTGATAATTTTACTGCTTTTTAGTATTTGTTAGTTAATTAATTAGAAATAAATATTATAATATTTATAATTAGAAAATTATTTGGACTTGTGTTTCTTGGCGATATTGAACAACTATAGCTAAGCATTAGTTCTCTGTGGGATTCGACTCCGAATTTTCAGACCGGATTATATTTACAGTGAACGCTTATCCTTTTTAGAACTCGAAAACTGTTCAAATTGTACTTGTTTATGCGATGCTAGTAGATTTCGCAAGGTTTAGTTCTTTGATACGTCAAAGATTGATTATCCAACCCTTATTCTTCAATCTTAAGCAAGTTGAAGCCCTTATATGGGTCTTCACAATTTTTATTGCAGCGTTTGAGCTAATTTTAATTTACGGATAATTTCAGAGACCTCCCTTCAGATTTTGCCCTATCATACTAACCTCCCTTGTGGTTTATAATATTACGCCTACCTCCCTTATTTTGATTTTTTTGTAATCATTCTTTAAACTCATTAAAAATAAATATAAATAAATATAAATAAAATACAATTTGACAGATTTTCCCCTTTTAATGTTAATTTCTTTCAATTATTAATAAACATTATCAACATAACTTATTTAACAAATTCTTTAAAAATAAACCTACACCAATAAGTTAATTTAAATATAGATACATGTGTAAAGCTAACTATTTTGGATGCACGTGTCTTTCCCATTAAATCAAGTAAACTAGTTACTTGTGAAAGGTCTCAGGTAGCTTCTCTGTACCTTTATCAGTTCATCGACGACGTTATTTTTCGCGGCAACCCAACATTTTCCGGCGACCGACATCAAATTTTATAAGAACGACTCCCCAAAAGAGGAAGCTGATGGGAACGACCAGAAAAGATTTTAGTAAGGATATCCACGAACTGAGAAGAAAAAGGATTCAACAAATAGAGAAAAATCATCCAAAATTGTTGGTTAACGACGTCAAATTTGAGTAATATATGCTTCTCATTCATGAAAGACGGGTATGTACAAGGAAAATGAGCTTTTCAACTATTGGACAACGAAATCTAGTGGAATTTGGAAGAGAAATTAGATCTAAGCTTGAATGAATGGTCAATAGGGGAGATGGCTGATGAATTTGCATTTATGAATTGAGAGGAACAAGAATAAGAACGTGGAGGACTTCCCGCTCAAGGAAATGCGTTTTTATTTTTAAGGAAATTAATTGAAAGAAATTAACATTAAAAGGGGCAAATCTGTCAAATTGTATTTTATTTATATTTATTTTAAATGAGTTCAAAGAATGGTTACAAGAAAATAAAAATAAGGAAGTTAGGCGTAATATTGTAAACCACAAGGTGTGATAGGGCGAAACGTGAAGGGAGGTCTCGAAATTATCCGTTTAATTTAATATTATGCAATTAAAAATGAAAAAGTAAAAAAGCAATAGAAGATCTCTATAAACTTTTCATGTTATTTTTTTCTATTGGGTTAGTGGTGGAAGTTTCGTTGAAGATCGGATCCTATGCATCGGTCAGATCCGAGAATCAGACATGAAATATAGTTCAGATTTGTTAAATCGAAAAAATCACAGATGCTGTCGGTGTACTAATAAAGACAAGCAAGCAAATGGCTTTATTGAAATTTTGGATTAGTGTATTAATTATTCGTTAATCATGGAATTGGAATGCTCAAGAGTTAGCCAAAGCAATGATTAATGTGGCACTATTTTGAGACAGCCAAAATCCTACTTTAAGAGAGCTTTTTACTACATTAGGTATTTATTTGGATATAAATATAAATTTGACTCCACGGGATTGGTCTATTGAGGCCCAACTAATTTTTAAGTATTTTGTAGCATGTGATAAAGGATTCGATTTTCAATAATTTATGAAATGTCAAAATTTGAATCATACTATTACGAGTTTAATAAGATTATTGATACATAAAATGCTTCTCTTTCATGGATATTATTTATTATTAATTCTTTTAATATTCTTTCAGAATTATCTTTTATTTCTCTTCAAATGTTTCACTTAAATAAACTTACATTATCTCTAAATATAAGCATGTTCCTTTCAATGACAGATATACATCCCAAAACTGATCATATTATATTTCCATATCAACTTTCATTCGAAAACTCTTTTTATATATACATATAGGGTGTGTTTAAAGAAGTAGTCAGTGTAATGATACTTCAAACTGATAGCTTCAAATTCTGCATCCACATAATATGGTTCATTTTTTATTTCATCAGTCACTACTATATGCTCAATTATAAGGTAAAAAATATTTTCTTAAACTAACTACTTCAAATTCTCAGTGTTTGGATCAGAAGCGGATCTGTGATTTGATGGTTGCGGGTGTCACTGTATTTAATGTAAACTTACTAGTAGTCAAAGAGGTTGAATTTGGGTATACCTGCATTTGGCTGGTTCTCTATATTTTAAATTAATTCAGTTCGGTTTGATTCGATCCATTTTGAGTTAATTTGGTTTGCTTTTACAAGATCTTTTGGTGCATAAATAAACACATGATAACGAAACTGAATATATTTGGTTCTTTCAAGGAAAAAATAATATTAACTAGATAAAAAAGAAAATTGATTAAAAATTCAAATAAAAAAATTTGAGATATAGAACAAGAAAACATAGGCAAGTATACTTTTATAATCTAAAGAACTAATTAAAATGAGATTGTATATAGAGAGAAAATATAAAAATGAAGGTAAAAGAAATTAAGAAAAAGAGGAGAAAAGAAATCAATCTAGATAGAAGGAACACAGAAAAGTAAAATTGGATCAATATGTGTGAATGGAGGGAATCGATCTTGAGTATTGGGCTTGGGAAGGTGCCACTAATTATTTATATACTTTTTCTACGTAAAATACTAGTGAAACACCGGTGCATACATGAAATTCTGCCGGACGACCGGGTGGCGTACCACCCCGTCACCTCTACATAGATCCGTCCCTGATTTGGATGGAGGGTGAATAATATTTTTTGGAAAATAAATATTCATAAAAATTGAAAATATGAGTATTAGTTAGAGTAGTTATATGAAGTTAAAAGCAAAAATATTTCTGAAGAAGACCGGGAATTAAGTTATTTTCTCTCACTCGGTGAAAATTTTTCTAACAATGAAGTATACTAATTGTTACATAATTCATTTCTTTTTGGAGGTGATTATTTAACTGACTACTATTAAATTTCATAAGAGAGACGAGCAACTCTTGGTGCAGTACCACTTGTGATATTAAACAGGTGATTAAAATAAGAGCTTTGGAAATGCTCATGTGACGGCCAATTCTCGGGGACAATGATGAAATGATATAATAAATGTAAAATACTACTCTCAGATATTTAATTTGTACACTGTAAATTTTCAAGGAAAATTTGGATTTGGAGACAAAATACTTTCCAAAAAAACTGACTTCTTTTCTTTAGAATAATTTTTTAAGTAAATCTTTTTGATATTTATTTGGAGAATAAAATTAGATTTAAATTCACTTTACCCCTTAACCTGTAAGGGTTGGGAAACAGTACCTCCTTCACGTTTTGAATAAGAAAGAGAACCCCCTTGTGTAATAGCTTTCCGGTGAAACAATGTTTTTTAATAAAATCTTTTTTTTTTCAATAGATAATTTTTAGAATAACCAAGTTCTTTTATTATAGCCAAAAGCTCAAGATATGACAAACAATTAGTATCTATATAATTTATGGAGTTTCCCTTTAGCCTTCTTCCCGCATGGTTTAAGATATGATGTAATGCAAAAACGCCTCCATAATAAATTTTTAAATGTGACATTATCAACTATAATTACTGTTTAATAAAGATATTTTATTTTTGATCGAAATAAGTAAAGTTTAATAATAAAGATATTTTTAAAATAGGTAAAGTTTAATAATGGTTTTAGTATAGTAATTTTAATATACAAAGAAAATACATAAATAAATTAACACTCATAGCAACAATTTTTCGTATTATATATATGTCAGAGAATTAACTATTTCAGTGTATCTTTTTCTCTTCAAATTGAAATGCTAAAGCATCCACGGTGAATGTACGTTCAACATATTTCTTGAATTTTGTATGCAAGATTTTTTCTTTATTGCAAAATTTTTAACAATAGTCTCAATATAATAGAAAATATCTTAAATTTTAGAAGCAAGAAAGACGAAATTCAAGTATTGGTTTGGATGAAAAATATTATACTTCACCTTTGAAAGGATAGAGAGAAAAAAAATCCTTATCTTAAAAAAGAAACTCTCACCAAAACAATATTGCATAAGAGGGTTCCCTTTCCCATTCAAAATGTGAGGGGGTATTGTTTTCCAACCCTTAAAGGTTAAGGGGTAAAATATTATTTTCAAAGACTTTTAAATACTAAAGATTGATAACAATGAGTATTGATTAGTTATACGAAGTTAATAATTGAAATACATGTTATTTGGTGGAACATATCTTCTTTGAAGTGTATTGTGCTTCATTTGGTTACTATTATGTTTATTTGTAGTCTAAGCTTGTAACTTATGCAGAGTTCTTTTAAGAAGAATCACGATTCTTTCCAAAGGTTCTTTTACTAAATACATCAATATGCACAATTACAGTCTTCTTTTAAAACTTTGAAGCTTTTTAATCTGAGCTGTTTTAAACCTGGTTCCTGAATGTCCTCATAACATGTGCGAGCCTTATGGGCACGACTTGATATTCTTTTCGAAAGAAAGAACTGATTACATAAAAAATATACACAAGTAATTGAGAGAGTAGGGATAAAACTCGAGCTATAGCCTACAAAAGAGGTATCAAAGTTACTTTTTCACCAGAAACATGATCTTAGCAGGCAAAATTTATTTGCAGTGATAGGAAAGATCTGTAAACCTATAGAGACAACATAAATACTAACACCTAAACTCTAGGCATACGATCTTTTGGTTGTACATTGGCTAGTAATACACAGAAATAAATTAAGAATCCTCCAGTAAGACATTTTGAATTGATTTTTCTTTCTTCTTTAAGTAGGTAACATAACATAAGATGAAGTCATGCATTGTACCTCTTATGGCACGTTCCTGAACATGTGAATCAGTTTGCCAACTCCCGTGTTTAACTATTCTCACTTTCATCTCTTAACATATCACGCGACATTTACTAGCTTTGCACGTCTAGTTTTGGGGTCAACTTCTACTTGAAGTCCAAGTCGAGCAAGTTCCGGAACATCTGCAGTTCCTTGAAGCTCTAAATCAGCAACAACTCCTTGGTTTTCTGCATTTCCTTCCAATAGGTTCCGCACACACCAGATTCCCCACTCCCTTAAGAAAGGATTATCATCATCTGTAACACACTGTTGTAGCAGTAAAAGGATCCCATTTTTATCTCTAATCTCATCTTGGATGTGCCTTCTCCTATAAGCACAGTTTCCAAGGATGGCAACAATATCTCTCCGGAAACCTTTGTATGGACAACACCTCAATGACGAAGATGCTGCCGCCTCCTTGATCTGATCCTGTGTCATTGCTTTCCTAATTGTCGTTGGAGGTTCAAGACTTCGAAGCAAGTCCAAAAGAAGTTCAATAAGCCCAGAGGAAACTAATATATCCACAACATCCTTTGGACCTTCCTCCTTAGAACTTGTCAGGTGACCACAAGCGCAAATATCTCTCAAGATCACGAGTGAGTATCCTAGAACATCATTAGGAGCAGACCCCGTCGGAAGATCATCTTTCCCTCTGGTTGAAAAGTCAACAACCACTGCAGCACTCTTCAATATCCCAAAGATACTTAAAGCAAAAACATGTGAAACAACAATATGCTCTAATTGCTCATTCAAGATTTCTGAAAGGATACTCAACAGATGAGCTTGCTCACTAACAAACTGGTAAGCTAAATGTGTAATAATATCATTGTTCTCAACATAAGGATGTGAATGTAACTTGAAGAAAATTGATGAAAAGTAGGAGCCTTCGATGCAAATTTTTGAAAGAAGCAACTTCAACCAATCTTCTCTGAGACCAACTGCAAAATGGTATGAAACCATAAGCTAACCATGATTACCAAATAAATAAAAAATGAAAAATACTTTGGATACATTAGAACGACAATATTCACTGGCATTTACCGACTGATGAAGTACATATGATTTCATTAAGAATCGGCAACCCTTGCTCCGAACTTAACTCTGTTAGCAGTCCATCAGTACCTTCACAGCAAGTATAAATGACCATACACAGAGGATCACATATTTCTCTGCTACTAACTCCAGCAATCTTCAAGAAAATATGAGGAAACAATTGGTACCACACATCACATTGGTGTTCTCTCCCAGCTACTGAGTAGTTTCCCAGAAGTTGCAGCCCCACTCGGATAATTGCTCACAATCAGGATCAATAGTAAGTCCTACAGAGGTAATAACATCCATGACTGTTTCAACTCCTCTTTGTTCAAGAAAGGCATTTTGATTTCTCATCTCCCCAGCACACATGTTTCTAAGTACCTTAAGAGACAATAAAAGGAGGTGACGCCAAGAGGGGGATAACAGAGACCGACAGAGTTGGAGGACAACAGTGACAACATTCTTAGTGGACAGATCAAACCTTCTATCAGGAACTTTGGCAATTTCTATCAGCTTCTCTAGTGCCTTTTCTAAAGAAGCTGAGTTTGACACCAGTAATAATGTTTTGGTAACATTTTCCGGGACAGAAAGCTCCGGTACAAATTTATCATCCATAACCTAACAAGGAGAGTAGAAAAATAATCAAATGAATGAAGAGTCAGTAAGTTCAAACAACTTTCTCAATTGCCTTCTCGAGGACTTTGGCAAAAAAAAAAGACCATATTTAAGTCTTTATCCCAACAAAATACATATCATTTCATATCTGCCATAGGGGAAAAAACAAGACTACAAAATTAGTATAAACAGAATCAAATGAATAAGACCACAAAACCCACACAATGCATAAATAGAATTAGCTAAATGCCTGCGAGAAAAAAAAAAGAAAAAAAAAGGATTTTATCATTGAAAAGGTAAGCCATTGGAATATGAAATGAAAAATGATGAAGGTTTAGCTGCATTTCTTCTTCTAGATATGAAGAAAGTCATATCTAGAAGCAATGCTATTTCTAAGGGTATTCCGGAATGTATTGTGCAAGTACAATCAAAATAAGAATGTTTTACAAGATTGAACTTTGGAAAATTCAGTTCTTCAGGACGAACCGTTACTTTATGTAAAAAGTAAAACATCTTCTCCAGAATTGGATAAAAGCATGAAGAAAATCACTTTACCTCATTCTGAGGAAAGAAAAAAAACATACTAAGTAACTTCTTCTCTTTTGTTTCTGAGCTAAAAATCTCAAGAGCTGATCAAGACAATCAAGCCTTATGGAGATCTTCACAATTTGTTTTCCGAATAAAACTTTTTTGCTTATGCCTGCAAGTTCTTTGTTTAAGGAGCTTATGTAATTAAAGAAAAGGAGGCATCTTTCTTGCTCATCCTTAATGCACCAACATATGTCACCTTTAATTGGTGAACTAACAAGACCCTTGCACTGAACACTTACAAAAAGCTCATAGATATGCTGAAGGAAAGATTTTCTATCTTAATGCTCATTTATTCTATTTGACATATTCAGAATTATACCTTAATTTCGAATGACATCTTTTCTTTAATTATTTTAATTATCTCAACTCATAATGCGGAGAAAATGTTTTTGACCAAGTCCAGTTTTACTTCAAAAGCCTAAGAGTTGCAAGAAAGGAATAACCCTTTTATTCATTCTCAAACTTGAGAAATTCTATCGAATGGAAGAAATGATTAGTTGGTTACAAAAGCTATACTTAGAATCTTAATGCAGCGAAAAACAGGCACCTAACATGGAAAAAAAAGAAGAGAAGATAAGATAAGTAGCAATGTAGAACCTTAAGTTTCAAGAACATATCAATTCGATGTAACAGAATACTCAACCACAACGAAGTGGTAGCAGTTATTGCGATAAATAAAAGTGAACCAGAAAGTTATGAAAAAAGAGAAAGTCATATTTCTGCAACAAAAGAACACATTCAAAGGTATTAGCAGTTTGCAATTTAAAGAGGGACAAATGATAAGGGCCCAGAAAGAAATCAAAATTCAAAACCATCCTTTAGATGTTCCAATTTCAAAAAAACAATCATATACCAAATAAAGATATCAGAAAAATCGAGCAGTTCTTGTTCAGACAGATCAAAGAATGAGGAGATATTTTTCAGACCCTCTGCAGTTCATATGAATCTTATCACAACTCCTAACAGCTAAAACCCTAAAAGGGACTAGTACATTACCTCAATCAGTAGATAATAAAATAAACGATAGATGAATGTTGGCTTAAATAAATAAGTGTTAGAAATAATTCATAACACTTTCACTGAATGATATATCGTACTTAGGTTGATTTTGATTCTGATATTTTATGTTTGTTCAAGTTGAGTTGAGTTCCGCTCTACAATTAAGGTATTGAATATTCATAAATCCAGGTATTGCATGTTCATACCTCTCTTTACTTTGATTCACATGTCATCTACCTTATTCTGCAACTTCATATTTTATGCCAGGTTGAGAGGGCTGAACTTGAAACTTTTGAGAAGGTGACCATGAAATTGGGATAACTTGAAGTTCTTTCTGCCAAACAAGTAAGCCATGTAAAAAAGCCATCGATGTACATTCTTTTGAATTCATGCTTTATGTGTTATTTAAAATTCAACTGGAATATGTGGTTAGATATTTTGCCTCAGTTAACAACCCTTTCTTTTTTCTTGTTCAAGTTGTAAGAACTTCGTAGTGAGCTTCATTGAATTATATTTTTTTCTAATTATTTAACCTTCCACCCGGCATGACGATTTAGCAACCATATTGCTCTTTAAATTCAGGTCACCTGTTTGTATATTTTTCATTAATCATATTTTGTGGCATACGTTCTGTTACTGAGATTTTTCATTAATCATATTTTGTAGCATACAGTCAAGGGACGCTTGAAAGAGAATATAGCCCCACTACACATATATCATAGGAAACCACTGTATGCTGCACTTGGTTTACTGAAGCTAAATGTTTTAGGTTTAAAGTCTAACCAAAAAAATACACCAGTCAGAACTTAAGTTCACACAACCCCAGCTTAATTGAACTCGGCCAAGCATTTTCTCAAACATAATATGTGCGCACTTCAAAAATCCTAGCTCTCACAAATTCCCCTAGAAGTAGCATTCAACAGCTCATCTCAGAAAAAAAACAATCATAAGCACCAACAACAAGGCAAAATATCGGGAAGAAATTCAAACATTGAGCAGAACGGGAAAAGAGAGTTCGGGAAATAGCAAGAGGAGAAGAAAGTTGCAATGAGTGAATAAAATTACAGAGCAAGGGCCAAGAAGAGAGAGTAGTTGTTGCATACCTGAGAATGTTAGGAACGCCAGAGAAGTTGCCGCTTTCTTGAAGAATCCACAGTCACAGAGAGACGGAGAGAGCAGAGTGAGAAAGTTTCGGGAGAACCCTAGCGAGCAGCGGCTAGCGTTAGAAAGTTTCCAACTGGGGAAGCCGGGAAGGGAGGAGAAGTGGAGAACCTTAGCACGCGGCTGCTAGAAACAATGGGAAGTGGCGAACTGCCGAACTTGGAAAGGGATGATATGGAAATATTGAAAAAATCAGGGCGTTTGGACATAAGAATTGTAAAATTCCAATAAAAAGAAATTTTTTTCGAGTGAAAATGTTATTTAAAAATTAGAGTTATCTTTGGACATAAATATAATTTTGAGTTTTTTTTTTGGAATTTTTATGAGTGAATTGAACGAAAATTTTGAAAAATAACTTTTTAGATTTTTCAAATTTTTGAAAAATTTCAAAATTTATTTTCAAGTAAAAATTGAAAATTTTATAACCAAACACTTATTTCGGAAAAAAGTGAAAAAATTATTATGTCCAATCGGGGTCTTAGTATTAACACCAAAATACGGAATTAATTTCGATCCGGTCCGTTTTTTCATATTTCGGATTTTATGCTCAACTAAATTTTATGTTTATAGAGATTTGGTTCGTCAAAATTATAGCTTATCTCAGTTCCCACACTTAACTTATCAATATTATCATATTTAGCCTATGATGTTGCTTCAAGTCCTAAGGAGAATTTAGTAATTCTCGTCAAGGTTGATGAAAATGCATGTGATTTATTTCGATTTGTTTTAATATTATTTCTGTAGCGACCCGACCGATCGTTTTGCTTTCTAGATCACCATTCTCCTAACTAAGACTCCCCGTATGTTCTTTTACTATTTTATGACTTGTGGGGATAGTTAATTCGGGTTTGGATGGGTTCGGGTTGAAATCGGAACATTTAGTTCTTTAATATTGGCTTAAAATGGTTAAGTTTGACTTAAGTCAATAATTTTAGTAAACGACCTCGGAATCAGGATTTGACGGTCCCAATAGGTTTGTATGATGATTTTGGACTTGGGCGTATGTTTGGATCGGGTTTCGAATGACCCGGGAGCGTTTCGGCGCTTAATATTGAAAGTTGGCGCATTGAAGGTTTTCAAGTTCTTTATGTTTGGTTTGGAGTAGGTTTTGGTGTTATCGAGGTCCGTTTGAGATTCTGAGCTTGGGAATAATTCCGTATGGTGATTTAAGGCTTGCACGCAAAGTTTGGTGTCATTCCGAGTAGTCTAAGTATGATTCGGCGCGTTTGGGGGGTGCGATTCTTAGTTTTGATGTTGTTTTACGCGTTTCGAGAGTTCAAGCAGGTCCGTATTATGATTATGGACTTGTTGGTGTATTTGGACGGGGTCTTGGGTGGCTCGGGTGAGTTTCGGACCGCCCAGAGCTAAGTCCCAAAAATCTGGTGTGCTGGTTCTGGTTTCCTTCTTCGCGATCGCGAGGACTGTGTCGCGTTCGCGGAGAAGAAAATTTAAGGGGCTTAGATTTGCTCTACGCGTTCGCAACCCCTTGCCCGCATTCGCGAAGGTATGGGACCTTTGGCCTTTGCGTTCGCGTGAAGGGGGCCGCGTTCGGGGAAAGGCAGTACAGCAGGTTCATCAGCCTATGATTACAACACGAGTTGCCGCACCAGCTGTCCGTCTGCCAGAGGTTGAGGGCAGGTGGGTAGGGGCCGTCCTAGAGATGGAGGCCAGTCAGGTGGCGCTCCAGCTAGGTTCTATGCCTTTCTAGCCAGACTAGATGTAGTAGCCTCAGATGCCGTGATCATAAATATTATTTTGTCTACAGTAGGGATGCTTCGGTACTATTTGATCCAGGGTCTATGTATTCATATATTTCATCTTTGTTTGCTCATTTTTCGGGTGTTCCTCGCGAGTCCTTGTGTACTCCTGTATATGTGTCCACTCCAGTGGGCGATTATGTTATTGTGGATCAGATCTACCGGTCATTTATCGTGACTTTCTGTGGTTATGAACTAGAACAGATCTTCTGCTTCTCGATATGACCGACTTTGAGGTCATCTTGGGCATGGACTGGTTATCTCCATATCATGTCGTCAAGACTGTTACATCGGCGATACTAGAGTTGCCTAGATTGGAATGAAAGGGTTCATCTGCCAGTGCATCTAGCCGGGTTATCTCTTTCCTGAAGGCTCGACATATGGTCGAGAAGGGTTGTTTGTCTTATCTAGCTTATGTTCGGGATACTATTGCAGAGACTCAGGTGATTGATTCAGTACCTGTGGTTCGGGAGTTCTCCGTTGTGTTTCCTTCTGATCTACTATGCATGCCACCAGATCGTGATATCAATTTCTGTATTGATTTGGCTTCAGGTACCCAGCCTATCTCTATTCCACCGTACCGCATGGCTCCAAAAGAGTTGAAGGAGTTGAAAGAGCAGCTTGAGGAGTTCCTAGCAAGGGGGTTCGTCAGACCCAATATGTCGCCTTGGGGTGCACCGGTGTTGTTCGTGAAGAAGAAGGATGGGACTATGCGGATATACATTGATTACCACCAGTTGAACAAAGTTACCATTAAGAACAAGTACCCGTTGCTGCGTATTGATGATTTGTTTGACCAGTTGCAGGGGGCAGGGTGTTCTCTAAGACCGAATTGAGATCGGGGGTATCATCCGTTGAAGATTCGTGATTCGGATGTTCCGAAGACGGCTTTCCGGACTAGATATAGCCACTATGAGTTTTTAGTGATGTCCTTCAACTTGACCAACGCCCCGGCGGCGTTTATGGATTTAATGAATCGGGTGTTCAGGCTATATATTGACTCGTTTGTCATTGTCTTCATTGATGACACATTGATCTACTCGTGTAGCATGGAGGAGCACGAGCAGCCTTTGAGAGTGGTGCTTCAGACCTTACGGGAACATAAGCTATATGCTAAGTTCTCCAAATGCGAGTTCTAGTTAGATTCTGTGGCATTCATGGGGCATATTGTATTAGGCGAGGGTATTAAGGTAGATCCCAGGAAGATCGATGCAGTTCAGGGTTGGCCTCGTCCTACCACAACGACCGAGATCAGGAGCTTCTTGGGGTTAGCAAGTTATTATCGCCGATTTTTGTGGAGGGTTTCTCATCTATTACAACACCTTTAACTAGATTAACCCAGAAAGATGCTCTGTTTCGATGGTCCGATGATTGCAAGGTGAGCTTTCAGAAGCTCAAGACCGCATTGACTATATCACAGGTATTAGTGTTGCCTTACAGTTCAAGGATGTATACTGTGTATTGCGACACTTCACGTGTTGGCGTGGGTTGTGTATTGATGCAGGAGGAGCGAGTTATTGCATATGCTTCACGTCAGCTGAAGCCCCACGAGAAAAATTATCCCATACATGATTTGGAGTTGGCCGCGATAGTTCATGCTCTCAAGATCTGGAGGCATTATCTTTATGGGGAGTCCTGTGAGGTTTACACCGATCATCGCAGCTTGAAGCATTTGTTCAAGCAGAGGGATCTCAATTTGAGGCAACGTAGGTGGCTCGAGTTACTAAAGGACTATGATATTACCATCCTTTATCATCCGGGCAAGGCGAATGTTGACGGTTCCAATAGGTTCGTATGATGATTTTGGACTTGGGCGTTTGTTCAAATCGGTTTCAGATGACCCGGGAGCATTTTGGCGTTTAATATTGAAAGTTGGCGCATTAAAGGTTTTCAAGTTCTTTAAGTTTGGTTTGAAGTAGGTTTTGGTATTATCGAGGTCCGTTTGGGATTTCGAGCTTGGGAACAGTTTCGTATGGTGATTTAAGACTTGCACGCAAAGTTTGGTGTCCTTCCGAGTAGTCTAAGTATGATTCGGTACATTCGGAGCAAGTTGAAAACTTAAAGTTCAAAATTTGATTCAATTTGATTTTAGGGTGTGATTCTTAGTTTTGATGTTATTTTACGTATTTTGAGAGTTCGAGCAGGTCCGTATTACGGTTATGGACTTGTTGGTGTATTTGGACGGGGTCCCAAATACCTCTGGTGAGTTTCGGACCGCCCGGAGGTAACTCCCAAAAATCTGGTGTGCTGGTTCTGGTTTCCTTCTTCACGATCGCGAGGGCTGTATCACGTTAGCGGAGAAGAAAATATGAGGGGCTGAGATTTTCTCTACACGTTCACGACCCCTTGTCCGCATTCGGAAGGTCTGGGACCTGTGGCCTTCGCGTTCGCGTTAAGGGCCCCGTGTTCGCGTAGGGAGAAAGGCCTAGGGGTGTGAGCTCGTTCCTCTTCGCGTTCGCGAGCTGGACCACGCGTTCGAGAAGCTCAGGCTTGTTAGCCTCCGCGTTCGCCTGTGGGTCCTCGTGTTCGCGATGACCTTTTTCCTGGGCCGGGGCATCTTGCCTTCGCGATCGTGATGGCTTTTCCACGACCGCGAAAAATAAATGTCTGGGCCGTGTGTTTTGAAAACCGGGGCTTAGGCTCATTTTCTTCATTTCTCTCACGTGTTGGTCAAATTTAGAGCTCTTTGAAGAGGGGTTTTCAACTATCACTTTGAGGTAAGTAATTTCTATACAATATGAGTTTAAATCACGCATTATGGAAAGATTTTAACATAGAAATTGTGAAAAATTTAGGAGATTATTGGAAAATCTATGTTTTGATAAAAATGGGATTAAACCACGAAAATAATTATGGAATTGGGTAAAAATTATATATTTGAGTTCGTGAAGTTATGGGTAACATTTATTTTCAACAATTTCCGGAATCCGGGCACGTGGGCCTGGGGTAAATTTTAGGAATCTTCCAATTTGGGCTGGGTAATTACTCTAATAGCTAAATTATGAACTTTTTAGTGTATATTGATTAATTTATGTAATATTTGGCTAGCTTCGGATTGTTCGGCACCAAGTTGAGGCTTTAGAGTGAATTTGTGGGCCGGAAAGTGAGTTTTGGGACGAGGTAAGTCTCTTGCCTAACCTTGTAAGAGGGAATTTATCCCATAGGTGTTTTAAATTACTATTTGCTCCTAATTGTGGGTGCTACGTAAGCACGAAATGACGAGAGTCTGTGCATAGCTACAAATCATGCTTATGTCCGGGTAGTTTTAGGACCCTATCATGAAATTACTTGTATTGTTTGCACTCATTAATTTAAGTGCTTAAATTATATTGAGACTTGATAAAGGATTCGTAAGACCGAACTTCACTTACTTTAAGTTTTGGCGAGTTACTTGACTGTTGATAGAAATTGTGCCTCTTGTGTGTATTAGTCTTGTGATAACCGTTAAATCGAATATTCATAGAGTATTCTCTCTTCTTGTGGAGCGGGTCGAACACTTCGACAGTAGAATAGATGCATCTATGATTCACGTCGATCTACCCTCAGCAGTGTACACATTATTATGGATCGGGCCGTACTACCTCGGCATAAATCGTGCGTGATAATGCTCGGAGTCCGATTACACTTGATATTATTTTTATGACTTGAGAAATTATAATTTACTTGATGGCCCGTAATTGTTGAAGTTAGTATGTGTCAGTGGAGATTTTAGATTGACTGTTAGTTAAAGAATCACTTATTTGTTTGTTATTGTGTTATTATTATTATTGATGTATTCTATGCCTATTTAGAATTTCTGTAATTAATTTATTGGCCCATAGTAAGTGTCGATGTCGACCCCTCGTTACTACTTCTTCGAGGTTAGACTGGATACTTACTGGGTACATGTTGTTTATGTACTCATGCTACACTTCTGCACTAATCGTGGAGGATCTGAGGCAAGTGCATCTGGCAATCATTCAGGCGCGCACCCCCATTACCTCGAGGCCTAGTGGTGAGCTGCTCTCTGAGTCCGTTCTGCAGCACCCCTAGTCTCTCTTTTGTATTTACTTTCTGTCTATCTTATTTCAGACAATAGCATATGTGTTTTGTATATTCTACTAGTTGTTCATACACTTGTGACACCGGATTTTGGGAACATGCTAGTAGACACTTTATGGTTTTGAGTATTTATTTCACTATATTTACTCTTTCATTTGTTTATGCTTTACCTTACTATAATTTCTCACTATTCATTTACTTAATAAATAAAAATTAACTACTTTTAAATTATTGAAAAGGAACAAGTACATGAATAGTTCACTGTTGGCTTGCCTAGCAGCGACGTTGGACGCCATCACGGCCTATAGGAGAAATTGAGTCGTGAAAATTTGGTACTACTCCTCCCTAAAATCTTAAATGTTGGACATTTAATGGAAAATAATTTTTGAAAATATAACTTATGCTATACTCCCAAAAGAATTCTTAACAAGAGTTTAGACACGTGACAACTTACGTTTATGTCAACTTATCATTGTTTTTTACGTATATTTTTAACATCTTTAAGTAAAATTGATAACGAATTCTTACTTAATTTACTAGATTTAAGGTTTATGAGCTTGAAAGAATAAGGAGAATGCAAAATGATAGAGAAAAAGTCAAGAAAAAGACATATTGCTGAGTAAAATAAAGCCAAGTAGATTGATGAAGAAACAAGGAAGAAGTACAGGAATGTGGATGGCACACATACATGAAATGAGTCTAGAACTAAATGTGGTTGTTTTGGACAAGTAGGACCAAAATAAGTGTAAAAAAGAAAGAGTGACATATCTATATATATCGCTCTTTTAAAGAGCGCTATACTTTAACGTCTGTTTTAGACATTAAGGTATAGCGCTCTTTCAAAGAGCGTTATATGTAAAACGCCTTTAATAAAGGCAATATACCTGGAAGCTGATAAGACAGGTATGCATAACGCGATATGCATAGCGCGATATATAAAAGCGTTACCGCGCTATACATACATAAAAAACGTTCCCCTCCCCTTTCCCCCACGTTTTGAACCAGAAGCCCCCTCCCCCATTTTTAAAAAACGTTCCTCCCCCTCCCCCCCTCCCCCCATTAACTAGATAAAAAAATCGAGTGGACCCCACCCGTCCCACAAAAAGTAAAGAGTATTGATCCCACATCCTAGTTAAGTCTTCTCTTGTTGTGGGTTGCTTGTTCCGGACTCAAATCTTCAATTCTTCAACTTTTCGAAAAACATAAATCGAGGTATTCCGATTTAGTTTATGTCGAAACTCGTATAAATAATACATATTAGTTGTTTTGAATGTGTTCCATGTTGTTTTGTATTTTTTTGCGATTAAACTGCTATATTATTTTTATCCGGACTAAGATATTAGTGTTCTAAAACAACATGTAAAAATTGAGAAATCATTATTATTTATTAATAAAAATGTTAATAAATTACTTTTACTGTTTTATATGTATTTTCGTGAATATTTTGTGATTAAAATGTATTTGTTATTTTTATCTAGTTTAGATTATTTATTTACTTAAAGACTAGTAATATAGTGCCCTTTTAGCGTAGTAAAATGTAGAGCCTTTTAGTATCCCTGTTGTTTAAGTATCTCTTATACTAATATATCAAAGACAAACTCTGTCCAATTTACAAAAGTTAATTATTTAATTTACAAACAAACATATATAATTATAAAACTAATATGTAAAAATAATAAAACTAACACATACAAGAATTCAAGATAGTTTGGTACTACTGGGCCTCAAATATCGAGCCTGGAACCCATATGTGAATACTCTGTCTAATTAAATATTGTATAATTATAAAAATTAATTATTTAATTTATAAAACAAACATATAAAATTATGAAACTAACATGTAAAATAATAAACACTAACACATACAATAATTCAGGATATCTTGGTGCTACTGGGTCTCAAATATCGAGCCTGGAACCCATAAGTGAATACTCTATCCAATTAAATATTGTATAATTATAAAAATTAATTATTTAATTTACAAAATAAACATATAAAATTATGAAACTAACATGTAAAATAATAAAACTAACACATACATAAATTCAGGATAGCTTGGGGCCTCAAATATCGAGCCTGGAACCCATATGTGAATACTTTGTCCAATTAAATATTGTATAATTATAAAAAATAATTATTTAATTTACAAAACAAACATACAAAATTATGAAACTAACATGTAAAATAATAAAATTGACACATACAAGAATTCAGGATAGCTTGGTGCTACTGGCCTCAAATATCGAGCCTGAAACCCATATGTTAATACTTTGTCCAATTAAATATTGTATAATTAAAAAAATTAATTATTTAATTTACAGAACAAACATACAAAATTATGAAACTAACATGTAAAATAATAAAATTGACACATACAAGAATTTATGATAGCTTGGTGCTACTGGGCCTCAAATATTGAGTCTAGAACCCATAGATATATACTCTGTCCAATTAAATATTGTATAACTATAAAAATTAATTATTTAATTTATAGAACAAACATACAATTAATGTTGTTTAATTTACAGTAGACGACATGGACGTGCCGCCTATGTATCCCGAACTTTTCTGCGATGAGCTATTAGTGTTACAGGGCGATCATAGGTCCGTCCACACATGGGAGGGAGAGTTACTGGCCCAGATTCTCCGCGCCAGGAGAGTGGACGACATTCAACCTGCCCATTGGCGAGGCCACCATCACGCTGCAGGATGTGGACGTTTTATATGGGCTGCCCATTAATGGACTGCCTGTTGCACTGCCTCAGGCCATAAGAGAGATGACGCGTGGGCAATATTTGGACATGCTGCAGCAGCTCACTGGTTTCAGGCCACAGGATGAGACTGCACACTCAGGGGCCAGTCGCATGAGTTTGACAGCTATTCGACAACATATGGAGATATTGCACCCCAACATCACTGGCGAGACAGATGATCTGTATATTCGCTGGTATACGAGGTTGCTGCTGCTCCTTATGTTTGGAGGGGTCTTGTTCCCTAACACTTCGGGGAACCTAGTCAGCTTGAGATTTCTTCATCATCTTCAGCGGCTAGATGATTTACCCCAGTACAGCTGGGGTGTTGCTGTTCTCGCCTACTTGTACGGGCAGATGTGTCGGGCGAGCATGGGCACTCAACATGACGTACGTGGATTTTTGTCGCTGCTATAGGTGATAACATATTCGAATACTCTATTCATTATAACATATCTAGTAAAAATTTATCTTAAATTTTACGTCAACTTTGTATGTTAGGTTTGGGCCTGGGAGCGGTTCCTGCAATTGCAACCACCTCTACCACAATTACCTCCGCATGTACCACCTCTGTTTCTCCCTCTAGCTAGGAGGTGGGTTCTCCGGCGGGGATATATACATATCTACGAGGCTCGGCATAATCTCCCCATTTGCAGGGATTTGTTGGATATGTTGGAGAAGACAACACACATAACATAGTATTTAACCGCGCTATGCTAACACATAACGTAGTATTTAACCGCGCTATATATATTCACATATTTATCAAAAATCTTCCTCCTCTGACAGTATAGTTTTCTAATAATAATTTTAGCGTGAAATTCGAAGGTCTACTAAAAAAAAAATTGTTTTTTAATCCAATACTATTTTTGATTACATGAACGGGAGGGAGAAATTTATTAATTTACTCAACTGAAAAAAGACCATTATCATTAAGATTTAACAATAATGGAAATATAATTTTATTTGATACATCTTGCAACATAAACAAGTACATACACTTATTACAACTACATTACGAAACCCAGTTACTACATGTATCCTTGATATTTGGGCACATTAGAAGAACTCCCACCAGGAGATGGATTACCACCGCCACCCAAACCAGCCGAAGGACATTTTCGACGGTCATATCCTGTTTGCGAGCATATACCACATTTGCGCGCATAAATGGTATCGCTAACATCCATTTGGTTCTGAATACGCGGTTCTCTTCTGCACCTGTATTCGACACAAAAATTCCTTGTTATACACCATTTTAAATAGTTCCGGCGGTCAATAATGCTCAGCACCCACTGGCTGCAACTGGCCACTATAGGTGTTTAAGTATGCAGCAACACTATATTGTTTATCAACGTAGCTGGTTGGCCCTAAACCAACATGTTGAAAGCACCTGTTGGCATGTGAGAATGTCATGTGGTAGATGGACCATTTCCCACAAGAGCATAACCTTGTAGATTCATTTATGGTATGTACATTATTCCCCCGGTTTTGATGGATAGCGGTACAAACTTCAAAAATATTTCTGTCCTGATCATACTGTAAAAATAAATGCCAATGTGCACGCCGCTTTTATTTCTCAAATCTCTTCATCGGCAGTGGTATAAATTCAACACCCCTTTCCATCAATGATGTTGCAGCTGCAGCCCTTTCAACAAACCTCTCTGCCATATGCTTGAACGACATGCGCACCATGGTAGTGACAGGCAATCCTCTTGCCGACTTCAATAACCCGTTGAAAGACTCTGACATATTTGTAGTCAGAATTCCCCATCTTCTTCCACCATCCACATGCAAAGTCCACTTGTCAAGCTCATGTCGCATCAACCAACGATAGGCTCTCTCGTCTTCCTGCCTGATAGATTCCATGTGCCTCCGGAATTTATGCTCTTGGTGGTATGTTGCTGCCATTCACATCAAATCATGCAGATTCTTGTTGGGATGTGCCTTATGGAAATTGGCCTTCAGGTGCCTCACACAGTAACAGTGGTAGGCATAAGGTTCTTGCCATGCAGGCTAATTCTCTACAGAACTTAAGATACCACCATGCCGATCAGATATTAGACAAATACCGGAACGCTGTTTGACAACATGCTCTTTCAAATGATTCAAAAACAGCGTCCACGTCTCTTGGCTTTCATTGGCATAAATAGCAAAAGCTAGAGGAAATATTTGTCCATTAGCATTTACTGCAACGACGATCAACAACTTGATATCATACTTTCCATAGACATGAGTGTTGTTTATGGATATTACCGGTCGGCAATGCGAAAAACCATCAATTGCTGGTTTAAATGCCCAGAACACGTAATTGAATATATATTCTGGTCTTCTCGGACTCCGCTCAAGCTTCCATTCAACAACCATCCCGGGGTTAAAGTGTTACAGTGCGGCCATGTACCTGGGTAGAGCTGCAAATGACTTATCCTAGTTACCATAAACAATTTCAAACGCACATTTGCGCCCGAGAAATGCCTTTCTTTTGGTAATGATATGGCCATATTCCCGGTGGACTGATGTAATGCACTCTTTGATTTTATACCTTATGGACGCTTCAAGGTGTGAAATAAGGACAAAAGAAATCAAGTCAATATCCAAGTTGTAGTGATTCCCATTGAATGTGTCCATTTCACATCTGTGGGTGGGAATATATTTACCCACTTTCCATAGACCTGTGTTCTTCTTGCTCACACGCAGAATCCAATGACTACCCGTAAACCATCTGCGGGAAACAGCCTTGTATACATCCAGAATTGACTCCCATACCGTCATCTCACGACACTCTTTTACGCCGTATATTTTTGCCTCCCTGCTTAGGCGCGCTTTATCAGGAAAAAACATGCCCTTTGCCAGCACCGTTGGTCTAGAATCATCCCACATTGCTGTCCGAATTTCATCAAAATCCCTTGTGAGAGCATCCACATCCGGCATACTTGGCAAATGATCAAGGTAGGGAATCTTCCTTGAATGAAACGGCACTTGGGACTCGTACACTCTTGGTCTAACGGGGGTGGAGCATACTCCTTCATCAAATCAAGTCCTTCATTCTCTTCCTTCTCATCACCATCCTCACGAGGGAAGGGTGTGTCATCTCCGGAATCATCGGCATTATTATCATAATCACTGTTCTCTTCCTCACTCTGTGCATCTGCCAGATCCCGATTTAATATGTCGTCTTCGGGAAATTAAGTCAGGACAGGTGGTTCAACTTGCTCGTTTTCACTGCACAAACAACAAAATAATAAGCTACTCAAATTAATAAATACTTTCCATATAGTTGTATCACTTCACTTGCAAGTCGTAATGTGTTGACATTCCTTGATGGACATTATCCTGTTGGTGATGACTCCCGAATAGACCGCCATGATCCAACACACCAAAATTACGCATATTCCAACTAGGCGTGGGTTCATAACTTGTAAAAGTCATATCTGGCCGGTACCCCCTATGGAATATATGAGTGGTAATACAAATTCAATACAACAAAAATATACATCGTAACACTAAGGAAAATTGAAGTTTACCACTCGTCTTGTGGATTATGTAAAGCGGGAGAGAAATTATTTCCTCGCTCCTCATTCGCCTGTGTTGATAAGTTTAAATCAGGCTAAACTCTTTCAGCCGGAACCTGTCCGGCAAAAACTGCTCCAGAATAACCACCCGACGACTGAGGGTTATCCCTACTATGTTCAACCTCATTATTGCGAACGTCTTCGACCTTGACGTACATTTCCAACATTTTTATCACAAGAAATTCCCGGTATTCATCCGAAGTCCTCAAAAAATCCCTCAAAGTTTCATCATCGTTGATGTTAAACTCAGCATAACAAGTAACCCCTTGCGGAGTGATGGAATACGGATATCTTCCGGTTACTTAAGGTTCACCGAACGTTTCCTCACACTCATTTTTTTTACATAACAACGATACCAATGTATCGTACTCCATTGTAAGTGACAACTTAACATGACACTGTGGAGATAAACTATAGTTCACAGTGTTATTCGCCACCACAACCTCATCCCCCTCCCCCCCAATATAATGAAACCCTTACTTTTCGCTCTTCAGACATTATGAAAAAATGCTTGAGAATTTAACAAGGAAAAAAATTTTAACAGGAGTTACGGATATTTCTGAATGGATTTTTGTAAAATCCTAACGCCTTTAAATAAGGCAATGCCTAGCTCGGGGGGGCTGAAAAACAGGTATAGCGCTCTTTATAACTGCGTTATACATATATAGCGATGTTTCGAAAGGCGTTACATGTATAACGCTCTTTTAAAGAGCGCTATACTTTAACGTCCAAAACGTCCGTTAAAGTATAGCTCTCTTTAAAAAAGCGTTATATATAGTTAGGTAACTCTTTTTTTACACACATTTTCATTTTTTTTGTCAAAAAGAACCACAAATGGGTTCTGGACTCTACATGAAATACGGATCAAGCCAAGCATAAAGGAGAAAATTAGACCGGGAAACTGTATATGGTAAAATATGATATGACACGTGGTCATCTAAAGGAATGACACAGGGAACCCAAAATGGGGATGGCCGAAGACCGAACGCAACTATTCCGCTTGTCACCGGAAAAGATAACGTTCACAAAGGTTTATTAAATGCTCTGCGCCCGGTAGAATTTAATAAAGAATATTCTGCAGCATTAAGGACGACGACCCGTTACAGAGAATTTGATATTTATGTTCACCGTTGCATCTTCATCAATGACCCTCATAATTGACATTAAAGGAGGACACGATCCTAGGACCTCCTTCCCTAGATACAACTATAAATAGTGAACCCAATTATCATTGTAAAGGACACGAATTTTTTGGCTAACTTATACTACATTCTATACAAAGCTTAATATAATTTTACTTTCTCGTTTTTTTATCTCATCATTATTGTGCCCAAAAATCTTGTTTCCGAAAATATCATTTCTGCCATTTCATCTACATTCTGAGGCTAAGTATTGTATAATTCTTCAATTATTTTATTATTTCAGGATCAAATTAGTTCACTTGTCTAGAAATTACGTATAAATTCAAATGTACTGTATTACGGGTAAACAGTTTGGTGCCCACCGTGGGGCCTAGACAGTCGTGTAATTAAGTTGATCCTTGCCTTTTTTTACTAACGTTCTTAGATTATTTTGTCTTAGAAAAAATCATAAGAAATGGCAGATATTACCGTTAACAACGCACATAACCCTGAGATTCGAGGAGATCAGTCTCACTTCGAGGACTCAATCAGTGACATCCATAATGGGGGGAATGACGCCACACCGATGCATGACATGCAGTATTCTCGACAGGGTCAGGAGGCAACTCCTGATGATGCTGATGAGGAATACGTCGTTGACACGGTAGGGGTCTTGCAAGAGCAACAGGCGATCATCCTAGGCCATCTCACACGGCAGGACAATGTTATTATGGAGTTGAAGCAGGCACTGTCGAGGGCTTTGAATAATGAAAACAAACGAGATCCAATTCCTCCCAGTATCCCCGCAAATCAAACCATGCAGAAGGTCGACAACAACACTCCTAGGGGTGAAGTTGGCTCCGACGGAGCTGGGGGGAGAGCGGATCCGGTCTCAATAACGGGAATGATCCTTTCAAAAAAGGATCCATGTACACTGCCTGAATAGCAGTTTCTAATCAATTCATTCTATGAGATTTTATCCAACTTGTTAGCTTCTTGAATAGCAGTGACTTTCATCTCCCATGAAGCAGGAAAGATCCATAACACTTTGCTAATAAGTTCTTCAAAGATAAACACTTTTCCAAGTGACTTAAATTTGTTTGTGATAATGGTGAACCTTGTAATCATTTCCTGAATAGCCTCGAAATCCTTTACTGAGAACTCATAGTTTCTTATCATCATTTCAATTTGTGACTTCTTCACCTGAGTCTGTTTGAAGAGCATATCAAATTTCTTCAGCATTTGAGCATGCAAATATTCTGTTGTACTCATCATCACCAAGGGCGCATATGAAAAATTTCTTGGCCTTTGCATTCTTTTTTATTATTTGGGAACATCCACTTTCTACTAGTTTTATTTAGTAGGAACAAGTTTAGTGGGAACAAGAGGACCTCAATTGACTGTGATCTAAAGTTTATAGTCTTCAGTTTTTAGGAAATCTTCCATCGTTGGCTTTTACCAATTGTAGTATTGGCCATTGATCCGTGATAGTCTAGTAGTAGACCATACTACATCAATTTCGGGTGATATACTCATCTTTCATGATCTCTCAAGATATTAGCCTGATATGGGAGAATCTGCTCAGCTACTAATTGTTAATTTGGGTGCTTCCTAGAATTTTCTTGATTCCTTGATCTTATACATAGTTTTTTTTAAGTGCATTGAAAACTAAAGTACGAATACGTAAAGGACACAAAATTTAACGTGAAAAATTACCTAGCTCAAAAGGTGCAAAAATCACGACGTATCTCGTAGGATTTAACTTTATAATTCCATTAGAATAAATGAGCCAAAAATATTCAGATTACAACTCTTGCAATCTAAACTTAACACAATTCCAGACTCTTAACAGTTTCACGACTGTCTCACATTTGCAAGTCACTCTAACTTGTAATTGTGAAAGTAAAATAACTAAGACAAATATACTTTTTAATAGAAGATAAAATTACAACTGAATAGCCTAATATAGATGAACTAGATTGGTTCAAGTTGCATGCATAATTGCAAAGATCAAGTACTATAGTTGTTCTTCACACACTCGAAGAGTGGACTGGGATTAAGCACTTCAAGAGTATTGCTTGAAATCTGCTTGTTCTCAACATTGCACGAGCTTTCGGCGTATGTGAATCACTTTCCTGCAAGACCAAGGAAAAGCATATATAGTCACATGTTAGTCAATCAAATGAATCTGGTAACCAAGAATCTCTAAGTCCTAAATATGGTAGGACTCTAATTCCGCACGAGGATCTTTTCAAGATATATATGCTACAAGCTGTCCCTGAGATAATAAAAAATATTAGCACAATATACTTAAATATCTCAGTTGATCAGAATAGTGACAGTCTATTGTATATAAATTGTGTAGTGACAGTCTATTTAATATATATTTTGTATAGTGACACTTGAAAAATTAGATCAATGGACTAAAATGCGCTGATATGGTATATTTTTTTACAGTTATATATACTGGAGATCTTTTCCTAAAATATCATCAGTCCAAAGGAGTTACCTACTCAACTTGTGAGACCTTGATTCTTAGCACATGTTCATTGCATATTTTATTAATCATCAAAACACATATAACTCAAACAAATACAAAAGATAAGAGGCTCCAATTTTTTAGCAAACTTCATTTGTAACCATCAGGGAAACACCAATTGCAATAGGTAGCCACAAAATAAACCATACAATTAATAGCCCAAAATCAATTACAAGGGCTAGCCCAAAACCATCCTTACTCCGTTTATCTCTTGAGCGTATGATTTTCATGGTAAGAAAATATTTTCTCCAACTAAAAGGAATTTTCTAGTAATTTTTTGGGATGCTTGATTTATCATTGCCAAATTGGTACTGATCCAGAAAGATTTTTTTAGTTAACCATGATTTAAGGGGTGATTTTACTTAAAACAAATATTGAACCCTTAGATCTGGAAATGGACAGGTGTGATAAATATAAACGTGTACTTGGCAAACTGGAGGACGCTGTAATGGAGGGAGCCTAACAAATGGGTTAATTTCCTCATTGATTTAACTTGATTAACATTTTTATTAACATCATATCATCCTACCTATTGGACACCCACAATAGCGGATTAATTTGCAAGTAAGCTAGCGTTCAACCCAACCTAACATGTAGTTGGGGGGCATATGGAGGCCTAGAATTTGGAAGAGAACAGTGGTAAAGCAGACTTGAGCTTCTGAGTATCTGATTACACATTATTTAACTTATATATACTGTAAAACAATATAGCATATCAGCGCATTTTAGTCCATTGATCTAATTTTTCAAGTGTCACTATACAAAATATATACTAAATAGACTGCCACTACACAATTTATATATAATAGACTGTCACTATACAAAATATATACAAAATAGACTGTCACTATACAAAATATATACTAAATAAACTATCACTATACAAAAAATATATAAACTAGACTGTCACTATACAAAAAATATACAAAATAGACTGTCACTATACAAAAATATATAAAATAGACTATTACTATATAAAAATATACTAAATAGATGGCCACTATATAATTTATATACAATAGACTGTCACTATACAAAATATATACAAAATAGACAATTCGGGCTACTAGATGTAATATGTTTGGGTCGGAGGGCCATTTCGTGTCAATAAAAAAAAATATGGGCTATTAAAATTTTGATGGGCTATAGAGGGTAGTTTTCTTAATTTTTCAACTAAGAAAATATCCGGTTGGGTATAAAATAATATAATTCATGTGAAACCCCCATTTTCATTTTTCATGTGATTTTTTAATTAAATTTTCAATTAGAACCAAGAATTATTCGTTGTAACGACCCGGTCGGTCATTTTGAGAATTAACATCCCGTTCTGCGGCATAAGGTCTCGAGCAGTTTCATATTTTGTGTTATAACTTGCATGTATGGCCGAGTTCAGTTTTCGGATGATTTAGGATCAATTTGGGAGGAGGATTCCTATTTTAGAATCTTAAGCGGTAAGAGTTGACTGGAGTTTTGACTTTTATGTAGACGACTCCGAAATGGCATTTCGATGATTTCAGTGGCTTCGTATGGTGATTTTGGACTTAGGCGTGCATCCAGATTTGGATTTGGAGGTCCGTAGAGTAATTTGAAGCATTTCGGCAAAAATTAGAAAGTTAAAGTTTTGGAAGGTTGAGAGGTTTAACCGAGAGTTGACTTTGGTGATATCAGGATCGAAATTCGATTCTGAGATTTGGATTAGATCCGTTATGTTATTTGAGACTTGCATGCAAAATTTGACGTCATTCCGAATTGATTTGGTATGTTTCGACACGGGTTTTGGAAGTTAGAAGATTTGAAAGTTCATAAGTTCGATTCGTGATGTGATTTGTGGTTTTGACATTGTTTGATGTGATTTGAGACCTCGAGTAGGTCCGCGTTATGTTATGGAACTTGTTGGTATGCTTGGACGGGGTCCCGGGGGGCCCCGGGTGTGTTTCGGATGAGCTTTGGATCTTTTTCATGTTTTGGGACAAGTCTGGTTCTGGTGCTTCGCACCTGCGACATTTTGGAGCGCAGGTTCGGCTCCGCTTTTGCATGAGCCTGGTCTTTTCTGCGATCATAGTGGCCTGGGAGAGAGCTCACTTCTCCGGAGATTGGCACGCAGGTGCGATGGCCGTTTTTGCGGCCCAACGATCGTATATGCGAAGTTGTTCGCTTCTGCCATTCTTTTGGCGCTTCTGCGATGTCGCTAGTGCGACTTTATTTCCGCAGATGCGGATCCTGTCTTGGTAAGTTGAGTTCACAGATGTGAACTTTTTCTCGCAAATGCGAGGCCGTAGGTGCAGCTTTTCCGTTCGCAAATGCAAAGGGTACTAGGTAGAACCCATATATGTTGAGAGTTGGATATTTTAAATATATTTTGAGTTGTAGACCTCGGTTTTGGGAGATATTTCTTGGGTGTTTCAAGCAACTCATTGGGGATAAGTATTCTTTACTCGAATCTTGTTATATTTCATGGATCCATTGCTATTTTCATCATTTAATTAGTGAATTAAGTTGGAATTTGGAGAAAATTTATAAAAAATTTCAAAAATGTAAAATGAAGATTTGAAGGATGAATTTATGTCGGAATTTAATAATTTTGGTATGGTTGAACTCATATCGGAATGGGATTTCGGGTTTTATAAATTTTATCGGGTTCCGAGGTGCATGCCCAGGGTTGATTTTTGGGTTGACTTTTTAGTTCTTGTTAAAGATTGAAGCTTTATTATCCGAAATTATTTTTTATGAGTTTTATTTATGATTTGAAGTTATTTTGGCTAGATTTGAGCCGTCCGGAGGTTGTTTCACTCGAGAAGGTCATTTTAGAGTATCGGTCTAACTTCTTTGAGGTAAGTATCTTGCCTAACTTTGTGTGGGAGAAACTACCCCTTATGATTTGAGTCCTTGGTGCTAATTGTATCATGTGTAGGCCGAGTACGCGAGGTGACGAGTACGTACTCGGACTTATTTGTGAAAATTTGACCGTTTAGTGCTCTTAGGTTCTTATGTCTATTAAATATGAAGTTGTTTTGTCATGTTAAATTTCTCATTTACTAAATTCACTCTTACGTGTCTTATTTAAAATTTATTTCTTCATGCTTTACCCTTATTGTCGATTAAACTCTTATGTGCCTTAACTGGAGTTGTTGCCTCTTTTATTGCCATGCTATCCTTTCCGTAATTATTTATCCTTGATTGAAGTTATTATTATCTTTTCTGTAATTGCCTATCATTCGTTGAAGTTGTTATTATCTTTTTCTATAATTTGCTTATCCTTAATTGAATTTGTTGTATCTCTTTCGTAATTGCTCAACCCTAAATGAAGTTTTGTTATCACATATCATTGTTAACTTATCTTTATTTGGAATCATTGATTCATGTTATCCCTCTTATCGTTGAATTGTACTTTTGTGAAATCATTACTACATATTATCTATTTCTTGTTGAGCTATTGCTATGTTGTACCATTATTTCTTGTTGTGTCTTTCTTTGTGAGTTCGTTCATCTATTTTCTTTGTATGCTGAAGTTACTGAGTTCTACTTGCCGTATTCTCATGTTATTGTTGTTGTCGTCGTCGTTGTTATTGTTGTTGTTGTTGTTGTTGTTGTTGTATTCAGTGTTATTGAGTCGAGGGCTATGTGTGGTTATGATATTGAAACTGTTTTGAGGAAATGTTGTGGCATGTGGGCATATATTGTGAAAGTCATTTATTTGAGTTGTTATGTTTTTGGCATACGTGTTTTGTTGAGAGAATTGTTATGTTGTTTGCACTAGGTTTCTATCGTGAAGTTATTATTGTGTTTGTACGAGGTTTCTGTCGTGCTGTTGTTATTGTGTTTGCACGAGGTTTCTGTCGTGCTGTTGTTATTGTGTTTGCACAAGGTTTCTATCGTTCGGTAGTTATTGTGTTGTACGAGGTTTCTGTCGTACTGTTGTTATTATTGATACGCATGCGGTGGTATAAGGTCTGGGTGTTGAAATGCATCCAGTGAGATAAGGTGGGCTTGAAACACGTGGCTAGTAGGGGAACTACTAGAAGCCTTGCGGTGTGATAAGTTGGGCTAAAACGCGGGATGCTATTTCAGGAAAATAATTTTCAAAACTAAATATAAAGGCTCTCGCGGTGATATACGGAAACTTGTGATTCATTTTATGATTTAAGACTATGAGACGGTACCTTGGGAGGGCTCTTGTTGTCATTTCCCCTTTTCTATGCACTTGTCTTTGATTGTTGTTTTCCTTAGCATACAACTAATTGTTTTCCTCCGTGATGCACTTTTTGCTCAGTTCTATATAGCTAATCTTGTTTGTGTTGGTCGGTGCTTTAAACTTCATTGCTGCTTTTATTACACTGTACATTTTGTGGTGATAGTTTTTTATGTGCCATTCATTGTCTCTACTCCTATTTGTTGAATGGAATTGTGGTAGAACACTTGCACAAGCATACACGTAGTTAAATCACCCATATCGATTTAAAAAGTGTGAATCCTTACGTCATTAACCATTATACGTACTCTTGTCTACTTGCCTTCTGTGTGAGGAATGTTCTATTGGCATGTGAGTCGTCCGTGCAGATATGAGTTGTAATGTGGGTACAAAATGCCAAGTGATTAGGGTTCAAGAATTGGGACCCGTGAGCTGTGATTATGAGGTTCGGTACCTCGTGGAAATGCTTGAACAAATCTTGTGTAACAACGGTTGTTCTTATTGAGTTGTTAGTTTTTCCTTTATTTTGATTTCACCGGACTTAGACTGTGTCCAGCTTACTCTACGACATTATTACTTGACTGCTTCTTGTTAACATTGTTGTTATTGGTGTCTCGTTGCAAGTATTATTTTTTATTCCTTATCCTGCTTAGTTGTATATTAATATTATTTTTCTCTATTAGTTCACCTTCACACTTGCTCAGGTTGTTTAGTCCGGTAGGTGTCTTGACTGTCCCTCGTCACTACTCCACCGAGGTTAGTCTTGATACTTACTGGGTATCGCTGTGGTATACTCATACTGCGCTTCTGCATATTTTTTTACATATCCAGGTGCCACGATTGTTATTGATTATTAGCTAGCTGGTCGAGCTGTGAAGACTCAAGGTAAACAAGCCAACGCATTCGCAAGCCTCAGAATCACATTCTGATATTTTCATTGTACTGCTTAATTCTATCCCGAACAGTTGCATTTAGGGATTTTTCTAGCAAACTCAGTAGAGATTATGACTTGTACTACCGGTTTTGGGAATTGTAATTGTGTATAAGATTTTTATCTCGTATTTATCATTCGATGGTTGAATTTTTCTATTTATTTAGTATGCGGTGGTATAAGGTCTAGATGTTGAAACGCATGCGATGAGATAAGGTGGGCTTGAAACGCATGGCTAGTAGTGAAACGCGTGGCTAGTAGTGAAACTACTAGAAGCCATGTGGTGTGATAAGGTGGGCTAAAACGTGGTATGCTATTTCGGGAAAATAATTTTCAAAACTAAATATAAAGGCTCCCGCGGTGATATATGGAAAGTTGTGATTCATTTTACGATTTGAGAGTACGAGGCGGTACCTTGGGAGGGCTCTTGTTGTCATTTCCCATTTTCGGTGCACTTGTCTTTGATTGTTGTTTTCCTTAGCATACTACTAATTATTTTCCTCCGTGATGCACTTTTTGCTCAGTTCTATGTAGCTAATCTTGTTGTGTTGGTCGGTGCTTTAAACTTCATTGCTGCTTTTATTACACTGTACATTTTGTGGTGATAGTTTCTTATGTGCCATTCATTGTCTCTACCCCTATTTGTTGAATGAAATTATGGTAGAATACTTGCACAAGCATACACGTAATTAAATTACCCATATCGGTTTCAAAAGGTGAATCCTGACGTCATTAACCATTATACGTACTCTTGTCTACTTGCCTTCTGTGTGAGGAATATTCTATTGGCATGTGAGTCGTCCATGCAGATATGAGTTGTAATGTGGGCATAAGATGCCAAGTGATTAGAGTTCAAGAATTGGGACCCGTGAGCTGTGATTATGAGGTTCGGTACCTCGTGGAAATGCTTGAACAAATCTTGTGTAACAACGGTTGTTCTTATTGAGTTGTTGTTAGTTTTTCCTTTATTTTGATTTCACCGGACTTAGACTGTGTCCAGCTTACTCTACGACATTATTACTTGACTGCTTCCTGTTAACATTGTTGTTATTGGTGTCTTGTTGCAAGTATTATTTTTTATTCCTTATCCTGCTTAGTTGTATATTAATATTATTTTTCTCTGTTAGTTCACCTTCACACTTGCTCAGGTTGTTTAGTCCGGTAGGTGTCTTGACTGTCCCTCGTCACTACTCCACCGAGGTTAGTCTTGATACTTACTGGGTATCGCTGTGGTGTACTCATATTGCGCTTCTGCATATTTTTTTTGCAGATCCAGGTGCCACGATTGTTGTTGATTATTAGCTAGCTGGTCGAGCTGTGAACTCAAGGTAAACCAATCAACGCATTCGCAAGCCTCAGAGTCACATTCTGATATTTTTATTGTACTGCTTAATTCTATCCCGAACAGTTGCATTTAGGGATTTTTCTAGCAAACTCAGTAGAGATTATGACTTGTACTACCGGTTTTGGGAATTATAATTGTGTATAAGATTTTTATCTCGTATTTATCATTCGATGGTTGAATTCTTCTATTTATTTAGTAAATGTTAGGCTTACCTAATTTTAGAGACTAGGTACCATCACGACATCCGACGGAGGAAAATTGGGATCATGACTTTCGCGAAGCCCCATCGTCATTGCTCATGTGATGTTTTTATTTGTATTTTTTATGCTTGTATTCCCCTTTCCTGGAAAAAGGTCAAAAAGCAAGTATGGGAGGATAGATACGAATACATGATTTAGAATAAGTAGGTTTGAAATGAGTAATGATTTTAATATAGGTATACATTTTAAATATCTTTTTTGCATATGCACAATTCTGACCAAGAATAATGAAATTAGTTAAATTCATAGAACTTTGCGTACACATTACCCTCCCCAGACCCTATATAGGGTAAAATATGATATGACACGTGGCTGACTAAAAGGAGGATACGTGGAATCCAAGATGGGATGGTTGAGGACCGAATGCAGCCACTACGCTTGTCACCAGATCTAATAACACTCATAAAAGTGTATTAAAAGCTCTGCGCCCGGTAGCATTTACTAAGGAATATTCTACAGCATTAAGAGCGACGGTCCGTTACAAAGAATTTGGCATTTATTCTCAACGTTACATCTCAATCAATGACCCTCAAAATTGGCATTAAAGGAGGGCATGATTCTAGGACCCTTTTCCCTAGGCGTAGCTATAAATAGTGAACTCAGTTACCATTGTAAATGACATAAAATTTCTGGCAAGAGCATATATTATATTCTACACAAAGCTTTATACAATTTTACTCTCTTGCCTTTTAGTCTCATCATTGCTGTGTTCGGAAACCGTGTTCACGGAATCACTATCTTTGCTATTTCATCTACATTCCAAGGCTAAGTACTGTATATTTCTTCGATTATTATATTATTTTAGGATCAAATTAGTTCACTTGTCTAGAAATCACGTATAAATTTAACTGTACCATTTTACGGGCAAACAGTTTGGCGCCCACCGTGGGGCCTAGACAGCCGTGCAATTAAATTGATCTTTGCCTCTTTTACTAACGTGTTTTGACTATTTTTGTATTAGAAAGAGTCACAAAAAAGGCAGATAACACTGTTAACGATGCGCGCAACCCTGAAATCTAAGAGGAACAACCTCATTTCGAGGACTCAATCAGTGACACCCGCAATTAAGGGAATGACGCCACGCCGGTGCATGACAGACGGTACCCTCGACAGGTTCGGGAAAGAACTCCCGATGATGTTGACGAGGAGCAAGTAGCGGATGCTGTGAGGATCCTGCAAGGGCAACATGCAATCATCCTAGGCCATCTCACGCGGTAGGATCAAGTTATGACGGAACTGAAGCAGGCGCTATCAGGTGCTTTGAATAATGCAAACATGCACGATCTGATTCCTCCTGTTGTTCCCGTAGACCAAACAACACAGAGAATCGATAACAGCACTCCCAGGGGCAAAGTTGGCTCTGATGGGGCTGGGGGGAGCAGAACAGGTCTTAATAACGAGAACGATTCATTCAAAGATGAGCTTTTACGGTTCACGAGGGAAGTGAACGCTGCATGGATCAAATCCCGGGCGCACCACCAGTATTTAAAGGCCCGAACTCGAAGAAGTATGTTCAATTATTGTACAAGCCAAGTGTGGAATCAGTACTGATCCCGAAGCCTTTCGAAATGGTTGAAGTTCCAAAGTATGATGGAACTTCAGACCCACAGGAACATATTACCACCTACACAACAACGGTGAAAGGAAATGATCTATCTCCTCACGAAATTAAATCTGTGTTGCTAAAGAAATTCGGCAAAACCCTCACGAGGGGAGCCCTAACATGGTATTCGTTACTGCCCGAGCATTCCATAGATTCCATTAAGATTCTCGCGGATTCTTTCATTAAAGCTCATGTCGGGGCTAGAAAGGTGCAAGCCCGGAAGGCCGACATATTTAGAATTGCATAAGGAGAATCAGAATTATTACGGGAGTTTGTTACATGATTTCAGAAAGAAAGAATGTTGCTCCCGGCTGTCCTGGATGAATGGGCAGCTGAAGCATTCACCAAAGGATTGAATTTGAGAGGTTCAGACGCTTCCCGAAAGTTGAAGGAGAGCCTACTTGAGTTTCAAGCAACAATCTGGGTAGATGTTCACAACTAGTACGAGTTAAAAATAAGGATCGAGGATGACCAGGTCGGTTCTACATCATCGGCCAAAGGACGGGAGAAGAACAGAGAAAAACCAAAGGATGACTACAATACGGATAGGCAGATTTCGAGGGTCAGGTTTTACCCTACAAGCGTACCAAAGGCCGTGGCAGAATTTTTCGAGCAGCAAACAAGTTCACCGTTGATGGAGGGACTGATCGTGGTCGAAGCAATAGATCACTTCAAGATAAACAAACGTCAGGGTCTCGAGATCTTTCTTACCCCAGGTTATCAGAATATAACTTCAACGTCATTGTAGTGGAACTAGTATCAGCCATGAGGAACATTAAAGAAGCACGATTCCCAAGACCTATGAGGTCCGATTCCAACCAGAGGGATCCTAATTTATGATGTGAATTCCACGGGACGAACGATGACCGGACAGGGGACTGCCAACATCTTCGGGAGGAGGTGGCAACGCTATTGAAAATGGTCATCTCCAAGAATTCTTTAGTGATCGAGCTAAGAACAATTACGGTCTCAACAGAGACAACACAGAATCCTCGAAAGTAGGAGAAGAAACCCTACGCCAAACGATCAACATGATCTTTGGGGGGGAACGAGATTAACGGGGTCACCTTTTCGTTGGTAAAGAAGACTAAAGTATCGATAACTCACAGCAAAAGTCTCCGAGAGGATGATATCACTTTCACAGAGAAAGACGCAGACGGATTGCTGTTACCACACAACGACGCACTGGTAATCTCTTTAAATGTGTTAAATTTTAAAATTAAGTGTGTTCTAGTGGATCCAGAAAGTTCGGCTAATATCATATAATGGAGAGTATTGGAACAAGCTAAACTCACCGGAAGCATTATTCCGGCGACAAAACTCCCCACTAGATTCAACCTTGTGAGCGTGATGACCGGGGAGAGATTTTGCTGCTCATGAATGCTGAAGGAGTAATTAAAACAACTTTCTTCGAAGTAGTAGATGATGATATGGGATACAACATCATCTTAGGGAGGCCATGGTTCCACAAGATAAAAGTTGAACCTTCAACGTATCACCAATTGCTGAAGTTTCCGACGCCCGAAGGAATCAAGCAGATAAGAGGTGACCAACCGGTAGCGAGGGAGATGAACGCAATCTCAGTTTTCAGTAGAAAAGGGAAGGAGCGCACGACATAGAAATTACAGGAATCGGTGCCTACTCTCGAGTTAGAAGAGGTTATTCTAGGGGCAGAATCGTCAGAACAATATCAGGTGCCGAGATATTCCCAAGTTCTGGAAGAAACGGACGCAAAAAAATCCACAGCAGAGGAAATAGAGCAAGTGGAATTGTTTGAAGAATTCTTAGAAAGAAAATTTCACTTGGGGACAGGACTGCATCCCGAGCTCAGGTCCGGTTTTATTGAATTACTTAAAATTAACGTTGATTGTTTTGCATGGTCGCACGAGGATATGACAGGTATCCGATGGATATAGATGTGCACAAGCTGAGTTTGGATCCCAACGTACCACCGGTACGGCAAAAGAAGCGCCCTATTGCCGAGGCCAGGAATAAATTCATCAAAGAAGAGGTAACCCGCTTGCTTAAAATCGGTTCAGTCAGAGAGTAAGATATCCAGACTGGATAGCCAATGTAGTACTAGTTCCTAAGAACATTAAATTTCGTATGTATGTAGACTATAAAGATCTTAATAAGGCATGCCCAAAAAATTGATTTCCACTGCCAAATATCAATCAAATGATTGATGCCACGGCCGGGCACGAACTGATGAGTTTCCTTGATGCTTATTCACGGTACAACCAAATTAAGATGAACCCGGAAGATCAGGAAAAGACTTCATTTATAATAAGTTTCAGTACATATTGTTACAATGTAATGCCTTTCGGATTGAAAAACGCCGGAGCCACTTATCAACAGCTCGTAAATAAGATGTTTGAAAAGAAAATAGGAAAAACCATGGAAGTTTATATAGACGATATACTCGTAAAGTCTTTGAATGCAGGTAACCACCTTAAGCATTTTCAAGAAACATTCGATATCCTGAGGAAGCATAACATGAAACTTAACCCCGAGAAGTGCGCGTTCGGGGTCAGCTCCGGTAAGTTCCTGGGGTTTCTGGTCTCAGAAAGGGGAATTGAAGTAAACCCCAACAAAATCAAGGCTATAGACAATATCCCGAATCAATTATCAAACGTTAAAAAGTTCAAAGACTCATAGGAAGGTTAGCAGCTTTGAGCAGGTTCATTTCTCGATCGTCAAAAAAATGTCATCGCTTCTTTACATTGCTCAAAAAGAAGAACAATTTCGAATGGATGCCTGAGTGCCAGCAGGCTTTGTGGGACCTGAAGAAGTACTTATCAAGCCCTTCACTGCTCTCGAAACCGAAAGAAGGTGAAATATTTCTAGTCTACCTCACGGTTTCAGAAGTTGCGATAAGTGCGGTTTTAGTTCGGGAGGATGAAGGTACGCAGTTCCCTATTTATTATGTTAGCAAAATTTTAACAGGAGCAGAAACTCGCTACCCACATTTGGAAAAACTGGCTTTAGCTCTCGTAGTCACCGCTCGGAAGTTGAGGCCCTATTAGCAATGCCACCCAATAGTTGTGGTGAGTACTTTTCCTTTGCATAACATTCTTCATAAACTCGAACTCATGGGAAGATTGGCCAAATAGGCCATCGAAATGAGTGAATTCGACATAGAATATAAATCGAGGACTGCAATTAAATCACAAGTCTTGGCTGATTTTAGTCTGGGGATGCTGCCTCTGGCAACCAAGGAGGCAGTAATGGTGTTGGAATCGGCATCAGGGGTTTGGACCTTATTTATGGACGTAGCCTCAAACGTAAAAGTGTCCGGGCTCGGAATAGTTTTAATCATGCCTTCGGGGGAAACGTTATGGCAAGCCTTCAGCAGGATCCCTTTAACTAACAATGAAGCAGAGTATGAAGCTTTGATTGCAGGTCTCGAATTGGCCCGGGGACTTGATTCCGAGGTTATAGAAATCAAAGGTGACTCACAGCTGGTGGTAAATCAGGTTTACAGGATCTTTGATACCAAAGAAGAACATATGCAACAATACGTGGTAAAGGTCCAGGCTCTTTTGGCACGATTCCATGAGTGGTCAATAACTCATATCCCGAGAGAGGATAATGCAGAAGAGGATGCATTAGCAAACTTAGGTTCATCGACGGAAATAAAAGGATCGGAGTCCGGAACAATGGTACAACTGATGAGCTTAGTACTTGATATTGATTGTTACTATGAGGTGAATTCGGCTACTCTGGTCTGGTACTGGAGGAACAAAATAATCAACTACCTCGAGCATGGAAAGTTGCCCGAAGATCCCAAAGCATCACGGGCGTTACGCACCAAAGCTGCACGTTATAGCTTCAGGAAAGGCCAATTGTATAGAAAATCTTTCCCAGACCCGCTAGCCTGGTGTTTAGGAGCGTTAGAAGCTGACTATGCAATGAGAGAAATCCACGAAGGGATATGCAGCAATCACTCAGGCGTAGAGTCTTTGGTGTTGAAATTGGTACGGATAAGATATTACTGGCCTCGCATGGAATAAAACGCCAAAGATTTCATATGAAAATGTGATAAGTGCCAACGCTACGCATCACTAGTACATCAACCAGTAGAACCCTTACATTCGGTTCTGTCCCCATGGTCATTCATGAAATAGGGGATAGATATCGTCAAACCACTGCCACTGGCTCCCGGAAAGGTAAGGTTTCTTTTAATTTTGATTGATTATTTTTCTAAATGGGTGGAAGCAGGTTCTTATTAGAAAATCGGAGAACGCAAAGTGGTCGATTTCCTATAGGAAAATTTAATTTGCAGGTTTGGAATACCAAAAAAGATAGCATGCGACAATGGGCCATAGTTTATCGGTGCAAAAGTTATAAAGTTCTTCGAAGACCTGAAAATAAAGAGAATAACATCCCCACCTTATGATCCAAGCGCAAACGGTCAAGCGGAGTCAACAAACAAAGTGATCATTCAAAACCTCAAGAAAAGGATAAAAGCAGCAAAAGGCAAATGACCCGAAGAGTTGCCCGGAGTCCTATGGGTCTACCGAATAACGACCAAATCAAGTACATGAGAAACTCTTTTTTCCCTCGTGTACGGTGCTGAAGCCCTAATCCCGGTTGAAGTGGGCGAACCAACTTTGAGGTAATCTCAGACAAACGAAGAATCAAACGGCAAAGCAATGCTAATCAACTTAGAACTTCTCGAGGGATGCATGGACTTGGCGCATGTAAGGATGACAGCTCAAAAGCAGAGGATGGAGCGATATTACTGTCATGCCCCAAACTCGGGGAGCGCAACCGGCGCTCAACCGAGTGAACCCGATCAAGCAAGCATGTTGAATACTTTCTACCCAACTCACCCATGACTTAAAGAGTATACATAACTTTGTTAATTAACCAACAAGGAGATCATGTAGACAATACCAAATTCATTACCATTAATTACTTCATATAATAAGTCCCAAAACACACACACACCTCCATGGTTCAAAGTGGAACAAGTGATTCAATCACAACACAACTTGTTTAACATTTCCAACACCCATATACAACCCACACTATGTCTATAGAGCCTCTAAAGATACCAAAGAGTACAATGATAGTGTACCGGTAACAAGGTTCCGACTATACCTCAAAACATAGTAATACACACGAAACAAAGATACACAACCCCGGAATGAGATGGGGCTCACCACGTCAGCTGGGAAGAATGAGTACCGCTATCACTAGTCAATATCCTCCACAGTAGAACCACCTGCATCCATTAAAGATGCAGTGCCTCTGGTATAAAGGAAGTTAGTACATGTCGAATAGTTCTAGTATGAAAACCAAACACCAAATCAAGAACTTGGAAATACAACATGAATATGATGAATCAGGGTGACAATGGAATAGCATAGATAGAAGTTTAAACCAAAGCAAATTTATCAAGAGCTCTCAATATTATATGTAAATTGTAAGACGAGATCCTCTGTAACCATCTTTACACAAAGTGGCCCCGCCGCCTCACCTTAATGTGTGTGAGTGGAGGTGCAAGCAAAATACTACAACTCTACTCAAGCGGCCCTGCCGCCTCACCCCAATGTATGCGGGTGGAGGTGTAAACACAATACTCATTTTCACACACCCAATATATAGGTGGGTGGAGGTGCAGCAAAAATACCAAAAATCCTACACAAAGCGACCATACCGCCTCACCCCAATGTATATGCGGGTGGTGGTGTAACAACAATACCAATATCCTACACAAAGCGGCCATGTCGTCTCACCCCAATAAATGCGGATGGATGTGTAATCCCAAGCACAATCTCTACACAATTTGGCATAATAACTTTTATATGAAATATGTCATTAGAGTCACACCATGTAGATACTAATTCCATAGGTTGGTACACACCTCAATTAATAGTACACCATAATAAGAGCGCTTGAAATACGAATCGAACATATATCTTTGTCACAAGCTTATTCGGAATAATCGATTTATGATAAACATCTTGGAACTTACAAGGGTGATGTGGGGTTCAATTCTTAAAGAAGAGTTTAGCCAACATACCTCAATTGAGCTTCCTTAAACTCTAAAATATTCTGGAATTCTTAGCAACTTCAATCTATTTTAGAAATATAAAAAATTGAACCAATATTAGGAAGATGATCATGGTTCTAGCTCATTTGAGCATTTTATCAAACACTAGGTGTGCATTAAGGTTTCAAGGTCCTTTCATGGAGAATTCCATCATCCCACAACCCATTCTTTAAAATTTTTAGCTCAACAATCTTCTTACACCGCTTTATAACACATGCATGCAAAATAGCCAACTTACATACCCAAGAATTATCTTACTAATTACCCATTTCTAGTTAAATTTCAAAATTGAAGGATTGGGGAAAGAAATTCTTACCTCTTTGAAGCCCTAGCAACCATTTGATGAAATTTCAAGGTTTGATTCAAGGTAGGGTAGTGAAATCCTTAGTCCTCCCTTTCCTCTCTCTAGAATCGCCCTTCCCTCTCTCTAAAACACCAGAAAATCCCCCAAAAATGAACCCTTAGGCTAGATAAATGAAATAGGGGTCGGGTTATAAAAACCCAAAAATTGCACAGCCGCACCGCGGCGTGCGGCAGTGACAAATATGCCCAAAAATGATTTTGCAAAGTGTTCTGGAAATCCCCACAGGCGCGCCGCATGGGGCGGCGCAGTAGTGTTCCATTCTGCCAGCGTTTGGTAATATGGTCATAACTTCTTATAGGAGTGTCCAAATGACGAATGATTTGAAGCGTTAGAAACTAGACTCGAAGATTCCCACCGAGAAGTTAAGTTTTCTACCGAACAGAGGTTGCCCGACCGTTCACGGACACAAACCGCTAGGGGACTGTTAGGTATTCTTTCGCTCGATAGTATGGATTACTAAGGGGAAACAAGATATGTTACCGAGTGAAGGATTACCTAGAAATTCATTGGTGGGACCTTCAAAGATACAAGACTTCCAGTGTTCCAATTTGCATTCTTTGCATTAAAACACTGGGGGGAATGATATGAGAATACAACAACAATGACTGCCACGTCAACCGGGAATGAAAATCCAAAAATAAATGCATCATCGGGCCTGGGGACTACGCATCCAGCCCCGTAGAAACAAGTTGTACAAGATATCCATATGTAATGGAAATTTCTTTTCTGCATAGCAAAATGCTTATGTAATTTCTGAAAATAGAAGGAAAAAAATGAAATCCTTTTGCTTTTATCTTGTTTCTTGTCTGAGCGATGAGCTGATTTTGTCATTTGTAAGTTAAACAAGTACTTCAAATGTTAGTGTCGTAATGAACAGGAGACGTCCTCTTCAAGAGCACCATAAACATAAGAGGACCCTCTCTTATAAAAACCCTCATGTTAAAGGATCGGTTCCGGAAGAATCAATTCCCAGAACCCAAAATGCCATCGGGGAAAAATACGCTCGAAGCCGCATATGAAAAGGATGCAAAAACCAAACTTGTGCAAATATTCATAGAAACCCTCATGTAAAAGGGAAACTTGTGCAAATATTCATAAAAACCCTCACGTAAAAGGGATAATACTCGGAACCAAAATGATTCGAAGAAAAGGCATCCGAGACTACACATAGTAAAGCGCGAACTAAACAACATGCGCAAAATACTTGAGCAACATCAGACTGCGCCGGGATTCCATTTTTTGCAGCCAACTCAAGCTTTCGGGCCTTATTAATTTCGGCATCAACATCAATGATACCAGCTTTGGCCTCTTCCAAGGTTTTCCTCCACATGCTATACATGGAATAAGTTTTTTCAACAATGAGGGAAGTTTCTCGGCGCTTAAGTTCTTCTTTTAGTTGAATAACCTCGGCCGAAAGGTTTTCTCGGGCGGATCTAGCAGATTTGAGACTGTCGTCAAGCTCGCGGACAGTTGAACTAAAGAGCCTATTATGCTCGATAGTTTTCCTGTACTTCTCTTCTAGCTAGGCATGTTTCACCTCCACAGCAGAAAGTTCTTCATTTTTGGAGTTCAAGATTGCCTCCAAGTTAATCACTCTTTCAGCGGAGGCAGCCTCACGGTCGGCTGCAGCAAGAATGACGTTTTGGACTTCTGCCCATTTGGCGTTGGCCTCATCAAAATTAACCCTCAGCGGACCAATTTCTTGGCTAAGGGTTACCACGTGTTGCTCACTTTGCTGCAAACGAGCCTCCAAAATAGCGGCATTAGTAGCTCTGGTTTCCAGTTCCGAGAGGCTGGTCCCGTTCCGCCAAAAGTTGATCCCGTTCAGAAATAAGTTCTTCCTTCTCATGAATCAACCTTTGAAGGCTCTCAGAGGCAAGAAAGTTAGCCTATAAAATAAGAAGAGGAAAAACGTAGAATATATTTGTTCAAAAGTAGAAGAAATAACAGAGGAAAGAAGGAACGTACTATCGCGGCGTTATGCATAGCATTGTTCAACAAACACTCGCCCGAGAGTGTCTGAATCCTTATCTTTGGCTTCAGGTAATTAGCAAGCTCCACCGGCCGTGATAGCAGGTTGCACCCGGTAGAGACCGAAAGAGTAATGTTCCTCCTCCTTTGTGGATCTTAAGAAGGAGCAGCATAATTTTTCCCCAAGTTCCCATGAAATGGGGACTGTGGAAGAGGAACACCTTCTTCATGGTCAGGTGCGGCCGATGGAGATGGTGTAGCAACTCCTGGTAGAAGAGTAGACGGAGATGGAAATGATGTAGCAGTTGCTGGTGTTGGTGAAGGTGGAGATGAAACTGATGAAGTTGAAGAGTGAGAAGCAGCTGCATCAAATGAAGTGATGGTTGTTTGATGCTCGCCAACCAAAGACGGCAAGGATCTGGTATTCAGCCCCATAACACCGGTTGCAGCAAATGGGGCCCGAAAATGGGAGTTGGCATATTTTACCAAATCAGATTCTCCCCAAAGTGCCGAGACATTCTTTAGTTGGTGTAACTATCTCAACAGGTCGAGCATCCTGTTGAGATGATGAGGAGCGTCGCCTTCTGTGTAAAGAAGCTCCCTCATCAACAGCTTCTTCATCATCATCAATCATCACGATGTCTACGACCGTCTCAGAAGGAGGACCAGTCATCATCGCCACCAGAGATGATTCGGGGGCATCAACCTTTGCCCTTTTATTCTTTTCCCCATCCATGGAGGAGCGTCTTCTCTTTATTTGTTTACTCTCCGGCCCGAAACAGGCCCGGAGATACCTATTCGAGTAAGTGCTTCCTAAAGCAGCCTCGCTGCATCAGCAGGATCAGCTAGAACGTCCTCCTCAGGGATAGCAACAGAGCCCGCAGGTAGACCTAATTCCATAAACAAAGTCAGAAGGGTTCAACCAAGTTCTTCATATACAAAAATGGAAGCAAGGTAAATTAGAGTTACCATGATTTTTGGCCTTCCATCCGTATTTAAGGGCTAGTTCTTTCCACGAATGAGTTTCGGGCGTTGTGACGTCCAAAATCTTATGAACCCATCGGTTCAAACCTTCCGCCACCTGTGGGAGCCATCGAGTTGCTGAAAAATGCAAAGGGTGAAGAGATGATACGGCCATAGAAGAATATCCAGTAAGAGGAATATTATACAAAGAACTTATGAGTGCGGTTCCAAGCAACTGGAAAGGATGAAGCCGTTGTCGGAATCAGGTCGTTGGTGGAAACTGCAACGAGCGCTCCATCCTCCCACGATCGTTGTCATCATCCATGCTAGACAACAAAGCATGGTGGACACGCTTGCAAAGGTTTATCATTCCCCCGCGGAAGATTTTGGGGCAATAAAGATTCATCACATAGGCTAAGGTTAGCTCCTCCCCAGTTTCTTAGCATAAGCGTCGGAGGCAGGCGATCGTCCTCCACACTGAAGGACTTACCTGTGCCAAACATACCTGGTAGCGAAGGCAAAACTCCGCAATCACGGAATCAAGATCTTCGCTCAAAGAAAACACACCCAAAGTAAAGGGATACATGAAAAAATATGTAAAACCTTCCTTGGGAAGGGTCACTCGCTCCGATAGATCAGGAGCGATGATTTTCAACTCATTGCAGCAGCAGTCCTCCTTCACAGCAGGAATACTGGAAGGACGAATGGGAGAAGGGTACCTACTAACAACCCATGTACGGGGGTTAGCAGTAAGAAATTTTTCTTCAAAATCCTTCGAAGTACTAAGCCTTCTTGGGATGATGGAATCCACTGTTGGAGGAACGGAATCCTTGGTTCTGTTCTTATTCTTTGAAGAATCACCACGTTTGGAATAAGAAGCCATTGGAAAAGAAGAAGGTAAAGAGTTTGTTTTTACCAACTTTCTGGTAACACAAAGTTATGTCACCGGAAAGCAGGGGGACTATCTGTATAGGGTAAAATATGATATGACACGTGTCTGCCTAAAAAGAGGACACATGGAATCCAAGATGGGATGGTTGAGGACCGAATGCAACCACTACACTTGTCACCGGAACGGATAACATTCATAAAAGTGTATTAAAAGCTTTGCGTCCGGTAGCATTTACTAAGAAATATTTTGCAGCATTAAGAGCGGCGGTCCATTACAGAGAATTTGGCATTTATGTTCAATGTTACATCTCAATCAATGACCCACATAATTGGCATTAAAGGAGGGCATGATCCTAAGACCTTTTTCCCTATGCGTAGTTATAAATAGTGAGCTCAGTTACCATTGTAAAGGACACGAAATTTCTAGCAAGAACATATATTATATTCTATACAAAACTTTATACAATTTCACTCTCTTGCTTTTTAATCACATCATTGCTGTGTTCGAAAACCGTGTTTACGGAATTACTATCTTTGCTATTGCATCTATATTCCAAAGCTAAGTACTGCGTATTTTTCGATTATTATATTATTTCAGGATCAAATTAGTTCAATTATCTAGAAATCACGTATAAATTCAACTGTATCATTTTACGCGTAAATAAGAAGTCTTCTGAAATATTTGGGATGATATGATTAAAGATAAAAGAAGGGAACTGATCCTAATGCACTCATCCAGCTATTTATAAAACCAGCTATTTTTGTTCGCTATGGATTGCGATGGACGAACTACCCAAAGCAAAATAGTCGCCAGTGGCACCTATGAGACAGTGGGGAGTAAAAAGAAAAACAGAAAATGGTCATATGATATCTCAAATTTGGCTCTTTTGATATATGTGATTGTATATATCATTAAGCAAATGGATTTTCATTTAAACTAGCAAAAAGAAGTGGAAAAGTTGTTCAATGTTTGGATTACGATATGAATTATTTGTTAATTATGGGGTAGGAATGCTAAAGATGCCAAAGTAATGATTTTGAGTTGTGACACAAGATACCCTACTTTTAGGGTGGTTTTATGTATATGTTAAAAAATAAAAGATTAGGGTCGTTCACAAGAAAGGAAATTGAGTGAATGTCTTATCTTCTTTCTTTTTCCTTCTCAAAAGAAAGAAAAAAAAATTCCTTGTCACTATATAAAACTGTCCTTGTGTAGTCATGTTCATAAAGTGATTATTTTAGTGAGTATAATTCCAACAATGGTTTCACATGAAAGGACAAGTGAGTGGTGAATTTATGGTGGGGCTCGCACAACTCATAAGTTATTACTTGAACTATGGACCAAATCCTTGTTATATATTTTTTGCGAACAAAAATTACTTTACATACTCAATCTTTTTAAGTGTGTCTAAGACACACTTCTTTTGCAACGTGGCACACGCGTGCTTAACAAAAACATATAAGCGCGTTCAACTGTTAATTTTATAAGTGCGTTCAACTGTTAATTTTTTATTTCAATCCTTAATTAGATGACAGGTGTCAAAATTTTAATTTTTTCTTTCTCTAACATTATTTGGTTCCTCTTTGGACAACCCCTTCCCAAAACACACCCGGTCTGCTTCCAATCCTTATCTCACACCATTTTTTTATCTTGAAAAATTATAGCTATTTATTATTTCTCATTCAATTTGAGATTGTTAAAACGATTTGAATTATTTCTCTGGTAGATCTAACTTTTTGGTTCTTTAGCTTCTGGTTTTTTCCATTCACTTTTCTTTTTCAGTTTATTTTAAGATTTAATTTGTTGTCTTCTTCCCCCAATTATCTCTATTCACAACTTTCAAAAATTGATAAATAAAGCTAAATAATCGAAAAAAATTATAAAGCCCCATTTCTCCTTCTCGGAACACACCAACACAATACATAGATTCTCTTTTTTATTTTCCACCCAAATTCTCTTTATCCGACGCCACCATAAATAGCCGCCTATCAAAGGTCGGGTCGAGTTTCCAGTCAAATTTTCACGGTGAAGTACAATGTGAAGTTCATGAATTTGTGAAGTTTTTATCTTGATTGTTTTTCATAGTTTTCTCCTATATTTATTTTGAAGTAGTTTTTGTGAAACTTAAATGGGTCTTCAAATGAATTAGAAATAAGTTATTAGGTGAGTTCGAAGTAAAACAATCTGTTTGATTATTATAAAATGAGCGATTTGATTGTAAAAAATTGGCTTGGGATCCTAAAGTTTTGTTGAATCTGAAGGTAGCGCCGTTTGGTATTTTTTGTCAGCGACTAAGCAACATTCAATCTTTCTTAACACTTTGTACGTTTGAAGACCCCTCCTCTACGGAAGGGTACAGAGACGAGGCCTTTTATCTAACTTTTTTACTGCATAAAGAGTTCCCTTTATTCCTGGAGGAGGGCCTCCTTCCTCTCTTCCAGGTTTTAGTATTCTTTCTCGAGCTTCTATTTCTTCCGTTAAAGGAGATTCGAGAAAATATGGAATAGGAAGACGTGTTTCCAGAACGAACAAGATACGAGAGATAATAACAGAATCCGAAGAAGTGGTCCTACAGACTTCTTCCCCGAAGGTCAAGCCGTAGCTACGTGTTTGGTGTACGGAGAACTGCCTTCGGTCCAAATCTCTACTCGTAATTTGAAGAAGAAAGATAAGAAAATCCAATTAGAGATAAGCTGCCCATGAGCATCATGGCATAGGTAAAAGGGAACGAAGAGGTAGATTTTATCTGAGATGGTGAGAACTCTTTAGTAAAGGCATGGCTTAAACCAACTCGGGATTAACTCTCTTTAAAAGAGACTGCTTTCAAATTCACTTGCCCTAGAACCTGCTTTTTGTTGTTGTTGTTCCCGCACCACCCATCTCTTCCTTCCCCTTTGCCCAAATTCTCCTTTAGGTGCTTCAACTGCGGTATAGGTTGAAGGAGATGGTACAGAAAAACTCTTGCCTAGGAGGTAAAGATTTACCTTCGTGGAAAGGATGATTCATTCGGATCGACTCAATAGGCTAGGGTGGCCTCATTTCGCCTTACCAAATGTGAATTGAAAAAGCAAGCCCGAATTTTTTTTAATTAGGCTGTATAGACTACAACGCAGTAGGAGCGGACTGAGTCGGTATTCGTCTACGAGAGGCGCACTCGTATGCCTTTCGAGAATAAATAAAATGAAAACAAGATAAAATCTTATATCAAAACGACTTCTGGCATCACCGGAAGGATCAACTCGCTTCGGCGACTTTGCCTTTTAAGTGATGGGGGGGGGGGGGTGTTCCCTTCCCTTCTATAGAGAGGTTGCCCCTTTCTCCCTAGATAGTTCACTCACTCTCAGTGCCTACCATTTCAGTGAATGTTGTCGAATCTATCATTTTATAGGAGTAATAAGCGAAAAAGGGGATTCTTTACAGGATAAACTCCTAAATTTGCTACTTGAAAAGGAAAATCTTTCTCAAATTTTAGAGAGATCTCCTTATTCGAACATTAAAAATTTTCCTTTTGTAATTGTGGAAGCAGTTTTGTTATTGAAATCCTTTTTTTTAGAAGATGCTTGCAAAAGAGAAATAGATGAGAATTGCTAAGGGGTATAAATGAAAATTTTAAGTGTTTTTTTTTAAAAAAAATTTACAACACGTGTCACGACCTTATTGGTGCGTGACATTACACACGTTCTGAAAAATGGTCAAGAAAAAAGTGGTGTGTCTTAGACACACTCTAGATAGGTTGAGTGTGCAAGGTAATTTTCGTCCTTAAAAAGTGTGTAACAGGAATTTCGTCCATAGTTCAGGTGGTAACTTATGTATTTTGCCGTGAGTATAATTCCAACTATAGTTTCACATGAAAGGACAAGTGACTCTTGATGCCGAGTGATTTTATGGTGTGCCTCATACAACTGACATTAGTTGTGTGAGACCTCTTTTTATCTCACATATTTGTGGACCCATATCTTACAAATTTGGGTTCACAAAATTTTGGGACCACAAGGTTATGAGACAAAAAAGAGATCTTATACAACTAGCTAAGTTGTGTGATGCACAGAATAAAAATTTTCCTTGATGCCATACTACTGTACTATATGTGATCCAAGCCACAAATAGAAGAGTTATATAGATTATTGGTACTTACACTTGATTTTTTGTTTTAAATTAATATTTGCGTTGTATTTGTTTCAACAATATCGATCTATTTTTTGTGTGTGCGTATGTATTGTTCTTTAGAAAAATATATGTATACACTTGAGCAAGAAATATTTATTTATGATACAACACCAAATGAAATTCCTTCTATAAGAGTGTCTCCACAACTAGGCTCATACAATGCGGCCAATTCAATCGACAATGACACATATGGTTCAAACATAACGTATAGGAGTATTTTCTATAAATAATAATATTATTACTGAGGAAAAAGGTTAACTCCAACATTCTTTTGTTTTGGCAAAAGCAACTCCAACATTTGACCTTGCAAATTTGCAACTAACGAAGTATGAATCATGCTGCATATGAATTTTTCTCTATAATAGAAAACGAAGTGGCATTGTCACCATATCATGAGCTCTCATGCCCTGCTGATTCCTGCCTAGTGCCAACCATGCGTATATTATTTTGACTGGAAAAAACGTCCCCACTAGCCAGCTGGATATGACTAAACAAAGATATCAATCTTATATTATTTTAAAAAATGTAAGTTAGAAACCGAAATGACGGTGGACCAAAATTTTGGATTGACGTGACCTGCAGGGTTCTTTTGTACTCAAAGCCATAATATAATATGTATAGCGCGGTTATTTATCGCATTATATCTTAACGGCATGTATGTCCGTTAAGTTATAGCGCGATAAATAACCGCGCTATACTCAGTGGTTCCATTTTAATGCATAACGCATTAAAGATGTGCGCTATACATCTATACGGTGAAGCCTCTCCACTTTTTAATTATTTCTTTTCAATTTCCTTCTCACCTTTTATCCTTCTCTTGCTTTTGAGTCATTCCAGTTATTCAGAATAAATCTTTGTAAATAATTTTAGAAATAGAAAATATTGATTTTTATTAAAAATGGGGGAAAAAGTCAAAAATTAATTTTGCACTTTTGAAGACGAAGTACATTTGCTCTACGTTCGACCTTGGGTTCAAAAATGCATTCTTGGTTGAAAACATTGATCACTTTTGCTTTTTTGGCCTGTTTGGCAAAATTTCTCTTTTTTCCTCAAAAATAATTTTTTTTTAAGTTAAGATAATTTCAAGAATTTACGGCTTATTTGGATGGTTGTTACCTATTGTATTGTATCATATTGCTACTTTAAACACGATGTTTATTTTGATTGTTACTTAAATTTTGTTGTATTATATCGTTAAATCTGTCATTACGTAATGATGAAAATTGCCGCTTTACGTAATGATCAATTTGATGGGGTCGCGTTGCCTTGCCTTTTCACTTAGTTCACCCTTCATTATTATTAAATAATTCTATTTTATCATATACCCTATCTTTTTCTATAATAATTTTATCCCGTATCATAATTTTTCTTTATAATATTACAAATTTATTTTTTATATTGTTGGTGCGTGATATCATGAAACAACAACATACAATACTATTTATCCAAATATTGTATTCATCAAATGATACAGTACAATAGAATACAATACAATACAATACAATACAATGCATTATGAAATGATATGTAACAATCATCCAAACAAGCTGTTAGAAGGAACAAAAAAAATACTTTTGAGTAGAAGCAGAAGGAATTTTTGATAAGCAGAAAAAAGTAGCTTCTTCCCAAAAAATATATTTTTAAAAATTATTTTAAAAAAAATATACTTAGAAATAACTTTTAAAAACTTGGTCAAACACTAATTACTGCTCAAAAGTTATTTTAAATTAATTAGCACAAATTATTTATCATCAAAAGTATTTTTTTGAAAAATATTTTTAAAAAAAATAATTTTTAAAATAAGCAAATTTTAAAAGTTTGATCAAACGAATTATTTGTCTAACTAATTAAATAAAGTCATTTTTCGCATTTATCATCGTCCACATAAATTAACTCTTGATGCGATATGTAATTTAAGAGCCACGTTTCGGATGTCAATTGTTGTTGTCATCGACAGTATTGTCGTCATCGCTGTTGTTATCATCATCATCATCATTATTATTATTATTATTATTATTATTATTATTATTATTATTATTATTATTATTATTATTATTATCAAATGAGTTGATTTTATATTTGTTTGAAAGAAAAAAGAAAATTTGCTTTCTTGATAAGTTGTACAGATGTATAGCGCACATCTTTAATGTGCTATGCATGTTAAGATATAGCGCGATAAATAATCGCGCTATACATATTATGGTGCCCAATCTTATTTTTTACACATTATAATTTTTTGAGTGCAAAAAAATCATACTTTGGTTCCGGACTCCCGAATTATCGTTCTTTTTTGGAGATAGCAATTTCACGAACATTTTCCCCTTAACAGTCCACTAATTTACATTTGTATTGCATTGCTTAAAAGATGCTGAAAGTTTTAGACGAATTGTCTGACCTTTTCTTTTAACCCAAAAAAAATGGGGTGGGGGTGGGGGAATATGCGGTGTTTATTTCATGCTCAAGTTTTCTCTAATACGTTACCTATCTATCTATATCTATATTTATATTAAAAATACGAAGGCCCTAAGCGAAATATCGTTCGTCTTTTTTATTTACCCTCTAAAAATAAAGTTTACACTAGATAAAACAGTCATTTAATTATTTCTCTAATAATTAAAAATATTTATTTAATAAATTTTCTAATATTTAGGGATACTCATTTAATTATTCTCCTACTATTTAGGACTTTAATTTTCTATTCCTTTTAATTGTACAATTCGTGCCTTTTCAAATCCATGTAGATTTAGTAGTATTATATTTCATGAACTTTCAATTACCACTAGAAAAATTTCCGAAACTTTGTATTCCTTATATGTTTACTCCTTATATGTTTAAGATGACCTTTTAATAAAATTGTTGTCACTTTCAAACTCCATTTAGTTTTATATTTAGGATGGTTTTTCACTTTCTACCTCCACTTAAATTTAGAAGTATTAAATTTTAAACACAATTTATCTTAGGAAAGTTTTCGACCACTTTGTAACTCCTTTTAGTTTTAGGAGGCTTTTTAAATAAAATTTTAACTCAATTAAATTTCGAGCACCTTCGTTTTATACTAGAAAAATTTCAACCACTTTGTACTCATTTTAGGTTTAGATTCGTTTTTTATAAGTTATTAGGTAAAAAATAAGTACTTTAAACTCTTTTTTGTTTTAGGAGTCTTTATTTTTACCTTACATAAATCTTTTCATATTTCAATCATATATGTAATGCTTCTATAAAAGAAGCTTTACTATTCTATTATTTTTATCATCAAAACTTGCATAGTTTACTTTAGGAAGTGTCAAAAAATTTGCAATGAACAAAATAGTCATTTAATTATTTTTAAATATTTAGGACCATAATTATTTCTTAAATATTTAGGATGTCAAAATTAATTAAATTTTATGTATTAAATTTTTTCCTATTCTTATTATGTACCATACCTTATTTGTAAAAGAAAATCACGTTTTCAGATTTAGAAGCTTAAAACCCATATATTACAAATTCATATTAGGCTAAGGCACGTAGGCCAAATGCCTTGAAATCATATTTTTAGTTTCGAACATCATTTTTAGGTTTAAGGGTCTTAATTACTATAGTTCTAAAATTTTTAAAACGGGTAGGCACAAAATATATTTTCACCTTTCAATCAAATGTTATTCCTATGATATTTTTGTATAATGAAGCAAGTATTTGAACAAATTAAAGGAAGAACGTCTAGAATAGATCAAATTCCTAAACATGGTTAATACAATTATTAGTTAAAACTTATAATTTTTGTTAATTTTTATATTATAACGTAAACACATCTTTTGAATGATACTTATGTCGTTTTAAAAATATTATTCTCATTAATACGAGGTAACGCCCAACGAACGTACAATAAAATACAACACACGTACTTTGCATCTATCGATACTATATTAAAATCATGAAGCTCCTTAGCAAAATTTTATTCGTATTTTTTATTTTTTAAAATAACTTTCATATTAGAAAAAAGTTATAATTTAATTAATCTTCTATTATTTAAAATTTTAAAATCAAATAAAATTTTAATTATTAAATTTATTTTTTAAAATTATTTTAACTATAAAGAAACTCCTACTATTTAAAACTATACATAACCAACAAATTTACTTTCGCATATTTGACATAAAACTTTACTCTCCAGAATATTGCTATTACATATTTTTTATCTAACATTAAATGTACGTACAATATTTTAATCCTATGATTAATATTTTAGTAATTTACATGTATTTTTTTCCCACAATAGTATACATGCATACTTACTGTTAATATTCTTTATTTGCATCTACTTTAATGTCCATTACAATTTTACATAACTTGTTCTTTTACATAAATTTTAATTAAAGCGTTAGATTTTCTAAGACGTGAGCTTTCACTTGTGACCTGTTCTTCCGTAAACTGTAGCCAACGAAATATAATAAAGCATCAATGTTACCTAAATACTAAATAATCAAACCTAAACAAATAAAAAATGTGTCATCGTATTTAGTGTTAGAGTTGGACTCTCCTACCAAAAGAAAAAAAAAGAGTTGCGCTCACACTGATCAACTACATCAAATCTAAACAAATAATATAAGAATATACAAACTATACAAAACTAAAAAAAATTGTATAGTTTAGCACACACTTAAAATTAACCAAAGGAACGATCAACAAATTAACTATGTACCTGTCCAACTTTCTTGAGAGTACATTTTGTATTAAAAGCACGAAAATCCTTAGCGAAATGTCGTTCGTCTTTTTTACCCTCTAAAAATAAAGTTCACACTAGACAAAACAGTCATTTAACTATTTTTTAATAATTAAAAATATTTATTTAATAAATTTCCTAATATTTAGGAATACTCATTTAATTATTCTCCTACTATTTAGGACTTTAATTCTTCTATTCCTTTTAGATCTACAAGTTGTGCCTTTTCAAATCCATGTAGATTTAGTAGTATTAAATTTTATGAACTTTCAATTACCACTGGGAAAATTTTCGAAACGTTATACTCCTTATATGTTTAAGATGATCTTTTAATAAAATTGTCGTCACTTTCAAATTCCATTTAATTTTAGATTTAGGATGGGTTTTTCACTTTCTACCTCCACTTAAATTTAGAAGTATTAAATTTCAAACACATTTTATCCTAGGAAAGTGACCACTTTGTAACTCCTTTTAGTTTTAGGAGGCTGTTAAATAGAAGTTTGACTCAATTAAATTTCAAGCACTTTCGTTTTATACTAGAAAAATTTCGATCACTCTGTACTCATTTTAGATTTAAATTAAATTTTTAATAAGTTATTTGGAAAACAATAAGCACTTTGAACTCCTTTTTGTTTTAGGAGTCTTTATTTTTTTAAAATATTCTTTATTTATTTTAACTATATATAATTTTACCTTACATAAATCTTTTCATGTTTCAATTATATATGTAATGCTTCTATAAAAGAAGCTTTACTATTCTACTGTTTTTATCATCAAAACTTGCATAGTTTTACTTTAGGAAGTGTCAAAAAATTTGCACTGAACAAAATAGTCATTTAATTATTTTTTAAATATTTAGGACCTTAATTGTTTCTTAAATATTTAGGGCATCAAAATTAATTAAATTTATGTATTAAATTTTTTCCTATTCTGATTATGTACTATACCTTATTTGTAATAGAAAATTACGTTTTTAGATTCAAAAGCTTAAAAACCATATATTACAAATTCATATTTGGACTTCTAAGGCACGTAGGCCATATGCATTAATTATTATAGTTTTAAAAATTTCAAAGCGGGTAGGCACAAAATATATTTTCACCTTTCAATCAAATGCTATTCCTATGATATTTTTGTATAATGAAGCAAGTATTAGAACAAACTAAAGGAAGAACTACTAGAATAGATCAAATTCCTAAGCATGATTAACACAATTATCATTTAAAACTTATATTTTTTTGTTAATTCTTATATTATAACATAAACACATCTTTTGAATAATACTTATGTCGTTTTTAAAATAATTATTCTCATTAATACGAGGTAACGACCAATGAACGTACAATAAGATGCAACACATGTACTTTACATCTATCGATACTATATTAAAAACATGAATCTCCTTAGCAAAATTTTATTCACATTTTCTATCCTTTAAAATAGCTTTCATATTAGATAAAGTTATAATTTAATAAATATTCTATTATTTAAAAATTTAAAATCAAATAAAATTTAATTATTAAATTTTATTTATTTCTTATTTTAATTATGTATAAACTCCTAATATTTAGAACTATACATCGCCACCAAATTTTCTTTCGCATATTTGACATAAAACTTTACTCTCCAGAATATTGTTACTACATATTTTTTTTATCTAACAAATGTATTAAATTAAATCACATATCCTTTAAATCACGTACAAATTTAATTGTTATCCATTTTAAGGGATAAACAAACTTGTATACTAGATACGCCTCTATCCTTATGAACCACTGCATCTGTATGATAAAGGAAACATCCACTAAAATTGACAATAGAAAGTTAATTGGTTTATTTATTGACTCTAACGCCCCAAAAATCTTTTCGCTATCTATTGCGTTCTTGTTCAGGCTTTAACTTAAACATACGGGCGTTTGAAAAGATTTGAAGGTTTATAATACCTAAATCTTATATTTGAAAAGTTACATGAACATTTATAAGGGAGGACAAGTAGTTCGGAAGAAATCAAAAATGTTTAAGAGAAGAAAGTGAATATAATCACACATGACCAAACTTTACATAATTATATCTCCTAATATATAATGAATTACGTTACGAGCCATATATCAAATGAAAGCTCTTTAAGTTTTATTTCAGAAACTTAAAATTGTGTGTTACTCCAGTATTCCTACAAAAAGTTATGATCTTTTTAGTGAAGGATGACAGAGTAGAAATCTGATTCCGAAAAGAATGCCTTGGTGAAGCGGTAGGCTAAAATTGGACCAAAAATATTAAAAGTCGAGTCTTTGAATATCCCCCTTATTGCGGGGCGCTGCGCGATGCATTGGACGATGCGGTAGGCCAAATTTTAGCGTGTAACTTTCAAGCTCATAAAATAAAAGAGCACTTCGAGGAGATAAAAACCTAGTTATATCTAAAACTTTGAATAGGTTTTGAGAGCAAGAATGACTTAAGGTTTTCCCAATCCGTCCAAGATAAGATCCCTTTTATGAAATCATGTTAGAAACAAGATACTAACATCATTTAATACCTTCTAATTCCTAAAACCTAGGTTTCCACCCAAGAATCAAAAAGTTCTTGAAGACCAAAATCCTAGGGTTTGTGGAGGCATTGTTCAAGGTAAGTTTAGTTACTTCCTAGTAGTAAAGTTGGTAACTTTATGACGAATTATGACTAGAGATTATAAATATGTAAGAATTATGGGTGAAAAGTTATAAAAAGCCATTAATGGCCAATAATGCCTCGAATGAATTATGGAGTTGAGTTAGTAACATAGAATAATGCTTATAACGACATAATTTTAGATTTTACGGAGCAAAATTTACGAGTTCTTCAATGGAAAAACTTCATTATATTAGAGGTGAATTGAAGTTTCTTCCCTAAATCAAGGGCATGGTATATCGCTTATTTGCTTGCCTTGACTTTCAGAAAATATTATATATGAAAACCTCCAGGATAGAGAAAGATTGAATAGTATGACTTGTGCAATTATTTGCTTATGTGCAGTTAATTGTTCAGTTATGCGAAATTACTTTTATTGCTCAGACCTTTAGTCCAGATTTAGAACAGAAATGATTAGTTTCTTGATATGCTATAATTACTTGTTTACTAGAAATTGCTTGTACTACTTAGAATTTTAGTTTAGATTTTGAAAATAAAAAATGGTCTATTAGACACGCTGTCACGAGGGTCTATTGTGCGTGAGTTGGTCTAGTAGACGCTTTATCCGCAAGGACCTAAAGTATTCAGATTCCCATTCAGAAAAAGAAAAGTGGTCAACCTCCCTAAATATGAGTGGCATAGTGGCCAGGGCTAGCTATCTCATGCTTGCAGGTGCTAACGCGCTCACATAGGTTTGAGTTTGATTAAGCTATATGATGGATTCACATATGGGTTGAGCTTGAGTGAGCATAATCAGAGCCCTACTAACACGCCTAGATATATAGGCTGAGCTTGATTGAGTCGCTCGATGGCCCCACATATTGGTTGAGCTTGAATAAATGTAATCAAAGGCCCCCACAACAACTTTAGCAGTCCTCATACGTGCTCCTAGATGTTCACATACGTAGGGCCACTATGTGAAAATATTTCAGTAAAGAAAAAATTTCAGTAAAGCTATTTCTTTAAAAATAACTTAGTTTTCAGTTTAGTTTTAGACCCAGCTTCCAACTTTAGTTACAGTTATCAAATATAGACTCGGTTTTATAACTTCAACTTTCAATTATTAGTTTTTTAATTAAGTTATCAGAATCAGTTTATCCAATTGTTAGATTATGTAATTGTTGTTATGTAAATTGTCTGCTCTACTTGCTGTATTTTTTATATTATATAGCTGATGCTAGTCTTGTCTTCGCTTAAGGATTGTCCGGGGGACTTTCTAGTTATTCTTGGTGGTACTTCGTTCGTTTGGGCCTCCCACATCATGTGACGGGCGTTGAGTTTGTAGGTGACGAAGCACGTGGCTAGAAACAAATTTAGTAAACTCAGTGGTGAGCCATTGATTCTTTCTAGCAATGTCAATGTTCTTTTTTAGACCTTTAGATGTTAATAGACATTTGTATTATTCCAAAGGAATGCCCTGAATACTTATGTACTCAGATTCTTCATTTATGTTATAATTCAATTTTCAGACGGTTATTATCGTAAGATTTACTTATGAATTTCTTGATTATGATGTTCAGTATAGAATTTCAGTTAGTTAGAATAAGGCTTGTTGGACGAGTAAGATAGGTTGAGTATCATCATGTCCCATCTCAGTTTCGGGGCATGACATTGACTATCATTCAATTGCTTCCATCTCATGCAAAATGGAATAATAGTCGGTAAATATATGTGAAATACTAAGACAATCGCTTAAAACTGTTAATTTTTTCGCTCAAATGGAAACAAACATAGATCACTATTATGAGGTTTTACCTAGACTTATTTTGTATTTTCTTACTAATTTTATCCACCTGATTATAACTTATAGATTCACAATTAAAAAAAAGTTATCGCCACCATAATAAAAGGGTGATATAAAATTATAAGTTGGCAAAAGAGAAAAATACTTTTCTGATTACAGGAAAAAAAAAGAGATAAAAATATCTTTAGTTTAATAAAAGACCGAACTAAAACTACAAAACACAACGACCAAATTGACAAATTTATATTATACTATTTGATTTGGTTTGATTATAATAATTAAAAACCAACTAAATGCATTTGGTTTTTGTTTTACTCAAAAACCAACCCAAACCAAACCACGAATATCCTCTGTACAACAGCATAGTGAAACCATACTATTTCAGAAATAGTGATTACACTACTGAAGGCTGTTTTCATTCTCTTCACAACTTTTTTTTCTGTGTGAAAAAAGTCAAAGAACAAAAGAAAAAGCAAGCACAATTGTGATCGATGAGATGTATGAAACTATGAATGGACCAAAAGCGAGGATGACATGCTATCCACCATAGTTCTTAAGTAGTCAACTACATATGTGTTAATGTTAATGTTACAAGGTCCTTGTCGGTAGATATAGATAGCTGATCTTTCTAATTATAGCTAGCTAGCTACTTCATTCTAATAGTTGTTGGAAAATTGCGTATCTTGTCCACCCATAAGAGATGCTAATTATCCGGTTAACCTATTTGCTAGTTCTACTCTTAAAATCCTAGTTAGTCTATACATAAATACCACTATGAGTATTGAAAAGAGTGTCTCTTCACTAGATTAGACGGTATAGGGTGAAATATGATATGACACGTGATCATTTAAAGGAAAGATACGTGAAACCCACGACGGGGATAGCCGAACACCGAACACAGCCATTCTGCTTGTCACCGGAAGGGATAACGTTCATAAAGGTGTATTAAATGTTTTGCATCCGGTAGTATTTAATAAGGAATATTCTGCAGTATTAAAAGCGACGGCTCGTTACAGAGAATTTGGCATTTATGTTTACCGTTACATCTTCATCAATGACCCTCATAATTGACATTAAAGGAGGGTACGATCCTACGACCTCCTTCCCTAGACACAACTCTAAATAGTGAGCCGAGTTATCATTGTAGAAGACACGAATTTTCTGGCTAAACTTACACTACATTCTGTACAAAAGCTTAATACAATCTTACTTTTCCGTTTTTTGATCTCATCATTGTTGTGCCTGGAAACCTTATTCCCGGAACAATCATTTCTGTTGTTTCGTTTATATTTTAAGGTTAAGTATTGTACATTTCTTCAATTATTGTATTATTTCAGGATCAAATTAGTTTACTTGTCTAGAAATCACGTATAAATTCAACTGTACCATTTTATGGGTAAACAGTTTGGCGCCCACCATGGGGCCTAGACAGTCGTGCAATTAAGTGGATCCTTGACTTTTTTACTAACGTGATTTGATTATTTTGTCTTAGAAAAAATCACAAAAAATGTCAAATAACACTGTTAACAATACGCACAACCCTGAAATTCGAGAGGATCAGCCTTATTTCGAGGATTCAATCAGTGACACCCGCAATGAAGGGAATGACACATGCAGGTGCATGACAGGCAGTATCCTCGACAAGATCGGCTGACAACTCCCGATGATGCTGATGAGGAGCATGTCGTGGATGCGGTGAGGGTCCTGCAAGTGCAACAGGCGATCATTCTAGGCCACCTCACGCGGCAGGATAAGGTTATGACGGAGCTGAAGCAGGCACTATCGGGGGCTTCGAATAATGCAAATAGACGAGATCTAATTCCTCCCGGTGTTCCTGCAAACCAAACAATGCAGAGAGCCGACAACAATACTCACGGGGGTGAAGTTGGCTTTGATAGGGACGGGGGGAGTGGATCCGGTCTCAACAACGAGAATGACCCGTTCAATAATGAACTTTTACGGTTTATGAGGGAAGTAAACGTTCGCATGGACCAAATCCTGGGTGCGCCACCAGTATTGAAAGGCCCGAACTCGAAGAAGTATACTCAATTATTGTACAAGCCGAGTGCGGCACCAGAACTAATCCCGAAGCGGTTCAAAATGCCTAAAGTACCAAAGTATGACGGGACTTCAGACCCATATGAGCATATTACCACCTACACAACGGCGGTAAAAGGAAATGATTTAGCTCATCACGAAATTGAATCTGTGTTGCTAAAGAAATTTGGAGAAACTCTCACGAGGGGAGCTCTAACATGGTATTCATTATTACCCGAGCATTCTATACCTTTGAGACACTCGTGGATTCTTTCATCAACGCTCATGCCGGGGCCAGAAAAGTACAAGCTCGGAAGGCCGACATATTTAGGATCGCACAGGGAGAATCCGAATTATTACAAGAGTTCCTTACCCGATTCCAGAAAGAAAGAATTTTGCTCCTGGTTGTCTCGGATGAATGGGCAGCTGAAGCATTCACCAAAGGATTGAATCCGAGAAGCTTAGACGCTTCCCGGAAGCTGAGGAAGAGTCTGCTTGAGTTTCAGGCAACAACTTGGGCAGATGTCTACAACCGGTACGAGTCAAAGGTAAGGATCCAAGATGACCAGGTCGGTTCTACATCATCACCCAAAAGACGGGAGAAGAGCAGAGAAAAATCAAAATATGACTACGACGCGGACAGACGAACTTCGAGGGGCATGTTTTTGCCTTACGAGCGGACCGAAGGCCGTGGCAGAAACTTCCATGCAACAAATAAGTTCACTGTTGACAGAGGGACCAATCGAGGTCGAAACAATAGATCTCTTCAGGATAAAGAGACGTCAGGGTCTCGGGATCCTTCTTACCCCAAGTTATCGGAATATAACTTCAACGTCAGTATTGTAGAGTTGGTGTCAGCCATAAGAAATATTAAAGAGGCACGATTATCGAGGCTTACGAGATCTGATTCCAGCCAGAGGGATCCCAACTTATGGTGTGAATACCATAGGATAAACGGTCACCGAACAGGGGACTGCCGACACCTCCGAGAAGAGGTGGCAACACTATTGAAGAATGATCACCTCAGAGAATTCTTGAGTGACCGAGCTAAGAACAATTATGGTCATAATAGCAGGAGAAGAACCCCCACGCCAAATGATCAATATGATCTTCGGAGGGAATGAGATTAACAGGGTCACCTTTTCGGTAGCGAAGAAGACGAAAGTATCAATAACTCATAGTAAAAGACTCTGGGAAGACGATATCACTTTCACGGAGGAGGACGCAGACGGATTGTTGTTACCACACAATGATGCACTGGTAATTTATTTAAATATGTTGGATTTTAAGTTCTAGTCACCCCAAGAGAAATGTGGGGAGTTTTTGGAGGTCGAGAGCTGAGGGTCTATCGGAAACATCCTCTCTACCCCAGGGTAGAGGTAAGGTCTGCGTACACACTACCCTCCCCAGACCCCACTAGTGGGATTATACTGGGTTGTTGTTATTGTGTTGGATTTTAAGATTAAATGTGTTCTAGTGGATCTAAAAAGTTCGGCTAATATCATACAATGATGAGTATTGGAGCAAGCTAAACCCACCAAAAGTATTATTCAGGCAACAAAGCTCCTCGCTGGATTCAACCTTGCGAGCGTGACGACCCGGGGAGAGATTTTGCTGCTTGCGAACACTGAAGGAGTAATGAAAATAACTCTCTTCTAAGTAGTAGATGGTGACATGGGATACAATATCATCCTGGGAAGGCCATGGTTACACGATATGAAAGTTGTACCCTCAACATATCACCAATTTCTGAAGTTTCCAACGCCCGAAGGAATCAAGCAGATAAGAGGTGATCAACCGGCAGCAAAAGAGATGAATGCAATTTCGGTTTACAGTAGTAAAGGTAAGGAGCACATGACATAGCAATTACAGGAACCAACACTTGCTCCCGAGCTAGAAGAAGTTAGCCCGGGAGCATAGTCGTCAGAACATTATCAGGTGTCAAAATATTTCCAAGTTCCAGAAGAGACAGATGCAACGAAGTCCACGGCGGAGGAACTAGAGCAAGTTGCATTGTTCGAATAATTCCTAGAAAGAAAATTCCATTTGGGGACAAGACTGCACCTGGAGCTCAAGTCTGGTTTTATTGAATTCCTTAAATTTAATGCCGATTGTTTTGCATGGTCGCACGGGGATATGACAGGTATCCCGGCAGAAGTAGCCGTGCACAAGCTGAGTTTGGGTCCCAACGTACCTCCGGTAAGACAAAAGAAATGCCCTATTGCCGAGGCCAGGAATAAATTTGTCAAAGAAGAGATAACCTGCTTGCTTAATATTGGTTTGATCCGAGAGGTAAGATATCCGAACTAACTAGCCAATGTAGTAGTAGTTCTGAAGAAGAACAATAAATTTCGCATGTGTATAGAATATAAATACCTTAATAAGGCATTCCCGAAAGACTCGTTCCCACTGCCAAACATCGATCAAATGATTGATGCCACGACCGGGCACGAGTTAATGAGTTTCCGCGATACTTATTCCAGGTACAACCAAATCAAGATGAACCCGGAAGATAAGGAAAAGACTTCCTTTATAACGAATTTTGGTACATATTGTTACAATGTGATGCCCTTCGAGTTGAAAAATGTCGGAGCCACTTATCAACGGCTCATAAATAAGATGTTTGAAAAGAAAATAGGAAAGACTATGGAAGTTTATATAGATGATATGCTCGTTAAGTGTTTGAATGCAGGTGACCACCTTAAGCATTTGCAAGAAACATTCGACGTCCTGAGGAAGAATAATATGAAACTTAATCCCAAGAAGTGCGTGTTCGGGGTCAGTTCCGCTAAGTTTCTAGGATTTCAGATCTCACAAAGGGGAATTGAGGTAAACCCCGACAAAATCAAGGTCATAGAGGATATCCTGGATCAATTGTCAAATGTAAACGAAGTATAAAGTCTCACAGGAAGATTAGCAGCTTTGAGCAGGTTTATTTCCTGGTCGTCGGAAATATGTCATCGGTTTTTCACACTGCTCAAAAAGAAAAATAATTTCGAATGGACACCGGAGTGCTAGCATGATCTGAGGGACTTGAAGAAGTACTTATCAAGCCCTCCATTGCTCTCAAAACCAAAAGAAGGTGAGGCATAGCTAGTCTACCTTGCAGTTTCAGAAGTTGCGGTGAGTGCGGTTTTAGTCCGGGAGGACGAAGGTACGTAATTTCTCGTTTATTACGTTAGCAAAATTTTAACGGGAGCAGAAACTCGCTACCCACATTTGAAAAAACTGGCCTTAACTCTCGTAGTCGCCGCTCGGAAGCTAAGGCCCTACTTCCAATGCCACCCGTTAGCTGTGGTAATACTTTCCCTTTGCGGAAGATTGGCCAAATGGACCGTCAAAATTAGTGAGTTTGGCATAGAATATAAACCGAGGACTGCAATTAAGTCGCAAGTCTTGGCTGACTTCGTGGCCGATTTCAGTCCGGGACTACTGCTTCTGGCAACCAAGGAGGCATTAATGGTGTAGGAATCGACCTCGGGGGTTTGGACCTAATTTATGGATGGAACTTCCAACATAAAAGGGTACGGACTCGAAATAGTCTTAATCACGCCTTCAGGGGAAACCTTAAGGCAAGCTTCAGAATTATCCCTTTAACTAATAATAAAGCTAAGTATGAAGCTTTGATTGCACGACTCGAATTGGCCCAGGGACTTGATTCTGAGGTTATCGAAATCAAATGTGACTCGCAGCTGGTGGTAAATCAGGTCTACGGGATCTTTGATACCAAAGAAGAATGTATGCAACAATACGTGGTAAAGGTCCAGGCACTTTTGGCACGATTCCGGAAGTGGTCAATTACTCATATCCCGAGGGAGGACAACGCAGAAGCGAATGCATTAGCAAACTTAGGATCATCGACGAAAATAAAGGGATCAGAGTCCGGGACGGTAGTGCAACTGATGAACTCAGTCCTAGATACGGATGGTTACTATGAGGTAAATGTGACTAGTCTAGTCTGGGAATAATTGACTATCATGAGCACGGGAAGTTTCCCGAAGACCCCAAAGCATCAAGGGCGTTACGCGCCAAAGCTGCACGTTATAACTTCAAGAGAGGCCAATTGAATAGAAAATCCTTCCAAGGCCTAGTGCTTAGGAGCGTCAAAAGCTAATTATGTCATGAGAGAAGTCCACGAAGAGATATACAGTAAGCGCTCGGGCGCAAATTCTTTGGTGTTGAAGTTGGTACGGGTAGGATATTACTGGCCTCTCGTGGAACAAGATGCCAAAGATTTCGTACGAAAATATGATAAGTGCCAACGCTACGCACCACTAGTACACCAACTGGAAGAACCCTTACATTCGGTTCTTTCCCCATGGCCGTTCATTAAATGGGGGATGGACATCATCGGACCACTGCCACCGGCTCCCGAAAAGGTAAGGTTTCTTTTAATTCTAAATGATTATTTTTCTAAATGGGTGGAAGTAGGTCCTTATTAGAAGATCAGAGAACGCGAAGTGGTCGATTTCCTATGGGAAAATATAATTTACAGGTTCGGAATACCAAAAGAGATAGCATGCGACAATGGGCCATAGTTTATCGGTGCAAAAGTTACAAAGTTCCTCGAAGATTTGAATATAAAGAGGATCACATCTTCTCCTTATCATCCGAGCGCAAATGATCAAGCGGAGTCAACAAACAAAGTGATTATTCAAAACCTCAAGAAAAGGTTGGAAGCAGCAAAAGGCAAATGGCCCGAAGAATTTTTCGGAGTTCTATGGGCTCACCGAAAAACAGCCAAATCGAGCACATGAGAAACTCTTTTTTCCCTTATGTACGGTGCTGAAGCCCTAATCCTGGTGGAAGTGGGTGAACCCACTTTGAGATATTTTCGGCAGATGAAGAATCGAACAACGAAGCAATGTTAATCAACTTGGAACTGCTCGAGGAATGTAGGGACTTGGTGCATTTAAAAATGACAACTTAAAAGCGCAGAATGGAGCGATATTATAATCGAAGAGCTAACCTACATATTTCAAAGTCGGAGATTTGGTTCTGAGGAAAGTAACCCAAAATACTCTGGAGCTCAACGCGGGGAAGCTAAGTCCAACATGGGAATGTCTCTAACGGATTTCAGCTATCACTGGGAAAGGTTCATATGAGTTAGAGAACAAGAATGGAGACAAGTTGCCTAGCAACTAGAACGTGGCACACCTCAAAAGATATTATTGCTGATGAACATTATTCAAGCGAAAAGTATGTGCTGCACTCTTTTTTCCTTCATTCAGTTTTGGTCCCAATTAGGTTTTTCTGGCAAGGTTTTTAATGAGGTAGTGGTAGAAAGCATACTATGAAGACATCAACAAAAAGACCTTTGTTAGCAAGGCAAACAAACAAGCTTCCACTCGGGGACGATTAGATAATCTTTGGTTTGATAGCAAATTCCCACTGGGAAGTTAAGTTTGCTACCGAACGGAAGTTACCCGACCGTTCATGAGCCAAAACCACTAGAGGATTATTAGATATTCTTTCGCTCGATTGCATGGATTCCTAAGGGGGAGTAAGGTATGTTGCCGAGTTAAGGATTATCTAGCTATTCATTGGTGGAATCTTTGAAGACACAAGACTTCCAGTGTTTCAATTCGCATTCTTTGTATTCGAACACTAGGAGAATGATATGATAATACAACATTGACTGCCACGTCAACCGGGAAATGAAAATCCGAAAACCAAATGCATCATCTAGACCGGGGATTGTGCAGCCAGCCTCGTAGAAACAAGTTGTACAAGATAGCCACAAGTAATGTCAATTTCTTTTTAGTATAATAAATGCTAGCCACAAGTAATGGCAATTCCTTTTTAGCATAATAAATGCTAGCCACAAGTAATGGCAATTTCTTAGCATAATAAATGCTTGTGTACTTTTGAAAATAGAAGGAATTATATGAAATGAAATCCTTTTATTTTTATCTTGTTTCTTGTTTGAACGATGAACTAACTTTGTCATTTAAAAGTTAAACAAGTACTTCAAATGTTAGTGCCGTAATGAACATGAGACGTCCTCTTCAAGAGCACCGTAAACATAAGAGGGCCCTCTATTATGAAAACCTCACGTTAAAGGGTTGGTTTCAGAAGAATTTGTGCCCGGAATCAAAATGCCTTCGAGGAAAAATGCACCCGAATACATACACGAAAGAACGTAAAAAGTAAACTTGCACAAATACTTATGAAAACCCTCACGTTAAAGGGTTGGTTTCGGAATAATTTGCGCTCGGAATCAAAATGCCTTCGAGGAAAAATGCACCCGAAGACATACATGAAAGGACACAAAAAGTAAACTTGCACAAATACTTATAGAAACCCTCACGTAAAAGGGATAATGCTCGAAACCAAAGTGCTTTGAGGAAAATGAATCTGAGGCTACACATAGTAAAGCGCGAATAGAAAAACGTGCACAGAATTCATGAGAAAATGCAAAGGTTAAAGACTTGCATGGATATTCAAACGAAAGTAAGACTCAAACAATACTTGAGCAAAAATATGTCTTTATTTACAAGAACGTGCCAAAACGGTAAAAGTACAAAATGGGAAAAAGAAAAGAAAAGCTAAACTGTAGTGTCTCCGGAACCAGGAGGAAGAGAAATGTTTGCATCCCCAGGAGAAGTAGGTGGGTCCACCGATGGCTCAAAATTTTCATCAGTTAGACCTTCGGCATCATCATCTTCCGATTCTTCTTTAGTTCCCGAAACCTCAGAACCAGAACCAAAAGGGCCAGGTACATCAGACCTCGATGGGAGTCCACTTTTAACAGCTAACTCAAGCTCGCGTGCCTTAGAAATTTTGGCATCAAAGTCAATGGCACCAGCTTTGGCCTCTTCCAAGGTTTTTCTCCTCATGCTGTACATGGCGTAAGTTTTTTTAACAACGAGGGAAGCCTCTCAGTAATTGAGTTCTTCTTTGAGTTAGGTTACCTCGGCAGAAAGGTTTTCCCAGGTGAACCTAGCAGATTTGAGGATGACATCAAGGTCGCGGACAGTTGAACTAAGGAGCCTATTATGCTCGATAATTTTCCCGTACTTCTCTTCTAATTGGGCATGTTTCGCCCTCACAGCATCAAGCTCTTTGATTTTGGAGTTCAAGGTTGCTTCTAAGTCAGTCACTTTTTCGGCAGTAATAGCCTTGCGCTCGGTTGCAACAAGAATGGCATCCTGGACTTCAGCCCATTTGGCCTTGGCTTTATCAAATCTAACCCTCAGTGGGCCAATTACTTAGCTAAGGGTTACCACTTCTTTCTCGCTTTGCTACAAATGAGCCTCCAAAACAACGACCTCAATAGCTTTGGTTTCCAGTTCCGAGAGGCAGAGAACCGTTTGGTCCCGTTCCACCAAAAGCTAATTCTGTTAAGAAGTAAGTTCCTCCTTCTCATAAATCAACCTCTGAAGTCCATCAGAAGCAAGAAAGTTGGCCTACAAAACAAGAAGAAGTAAAACTTAGAATACATTCATACAAAAGTAGAAGAAATAACAAAGGAAGAAAGGAACGCACCGCTGCGGCATTGTGCATGGCATTGTTCAACAAACACTCCCCCGAGAGTGCTTGAATATTTTCCTAGTCTTTCAGATAATTAGCAAGCTCCACCGGCCGGGATATCAAGTTGCATCCGGTAGAGACCGAAAGAATAATGTTTCTCCTCCTTTTCGGATCTTCAAAAGGGGCAGCATAATTTTGCCCCAAATTCCCATGAACTGGGAATTGGGGAAAAGGAACACCTTCTCCATGGTCAGGTGCGGCCGACGGAAATGATGTAGCAGTTGCTGGTATTGGTGAAGGTGGAGATGAAGCTGATAGAGTCAAAGGGTGAGAAGCAGTTGCATCAAATGCAGTGCTGGTGGATGGATGCTCGCCAACCAAAGATGACAGGGATCCGGTACTCAGCCCCGCAGTACCGGACATAGCAATTGGGGCCCGAAAATAGAAGTTGACATTATCTACCAAATCAAACTCTCCCCAAAGTGCCGAGGTATCGTCCTCTGTTGGTGTAAGTCTCTCAACAGATCGAGCATCCTATTGAGATGATGTGGATCGTTGTCTTCTATGTAAAGAAGCTCTCTCATCACTAGCTTCTTCATCATCGTCAATCATCACGGTGGCTATGACCGGCCCAAAAGGAGGGCAAATCACCATCGCTACCGGAGATGACTCAAGGGTATCAGTCCTCGCTCTCTTATTCTTTTCCCCGACTGCAGAGGAGCGTCTTCTCTTCTGTTGTTTGTCCTCTAGCCGGGGACTCCATAAAGAAGCATTTGTTCTCGAAGCAGGCCCGAAGCCACCTGTTCGAGTAAGAGCCTCCTGAAGCAGCCTCGCGGCATCAGCAGGATCAACCAAGATGTCCTCCTCGAGAACATCAATGGAGTCCGCGGGTAGACCTAATTTCATAGACAGGTTAGAAGAGATCAATCAAGTTCTTTACATAAAAATTTGAAACAAGGCGAGTTTGAGTTACCATGATTCTTGGCCTTCCACCCATATTTATGGGCCAGTTCTTTCCACAAGTGAGTCTTGGGCGTCGTAACGTCCAAGATCTTTTGTACCCCCCGGTCCAAACCTTCGATCACCGGTGGGATCCATCGAGTTGCTGAAATAAACGAAGGATGGAGGATCAATACGACTATAAAAAAATATTTAGTAAAAAGAAATACCAAACAAAGAGCTTACGAGTGCGGTTCTAAGCAGCCGAAAAGGATGAAGCCGTTGCCAGAATGATGTCGTTGGTGGCAACTGCAATGAACTGTTCCATACACCCACGATCATTGTCATCATCCATGCTAGATAGTAGAGCATGGTGGCCACGCTTGCAGAGGTTTATCATTCCCCCGTAGAAGATTTTGGGAGAATAGAGATTCATCGTATGAGCTAAGTTTATCTCCTCTCTAGTTTCCTGGCACAAACGCCGAAAGCAAGCAACCGTCCTCCACACATAAGGACTTACTTATTCCAAACATACATGGTAGCGGAGGCAAAACTCCGCAATCATGGAATCAAGCTCCCCGCTCAAAGAAAACGCACCCAAAGTAAAAGGATGCATATAAACATATGTAAAACCCTCCTTTGGAAGGGTGACTCGTTCCGACATATCGGGAGAGATAATTTTCAGGTCATGGCAGCGACAGTCTTCCTTCACAGCATGAGGATGTATGGAAGAAGGATACCTGTTAACGACCCATGTACGAGAATTAGCAGTAGGGAATTTCTCTTCAAAGTATTTTGTGGTAATAAGACTTCTAGGGATGATGGAACCTACCGTTGGAGGAGCAGAGTCCTCGGCTTTGTTCTTGTTCTTTGAAGAACCGGCACGCTTGCAGGAAGAATCCATTGAATAAGAAGAAGGAAAGGGTTTTTGTTTGAAGAGATTTGGAGAAAGGATGGAGAACAAAGATGCAAATCAGAAGCTCGAGAAATTATGAAGTGCAAAGGAAAAGAATGATGCGTATAAGTAAAATTTTAGCGGCTAAATTCATGGCCATGACTACCTCGATAATCGGCAAAAGTTGTGCTGAATCGTGGGATGATGCGTGTTCGGAGAATTAAATGCGGAGATACGTGCGTCTAATCAACCGTCAGAAGCCTTTAGAGGGAGTTATAGTAATTCCCGCCAAAAGAGTATTTCTACCAACTTTTCGGTAACACAAAGTTATGTCACCGAAAAGCAGGGGACTATCTGTATAGGGTGAAATATGATATGACATGTGGTAATCTAAATGAAATACACGTGGAACCCAAGACGGGGATGGCCGAGGATCGAACGCAGCCATTCCGCTTGTCACCGGAAGGGATAATGTTCATAAAGGTGTATTAAATACTCTGCATCCAGTAGCATTTAATAAGGAATATTCTGCAGCATTAAGAGCGACGGCCCATTACAGAGAATTTGGCATTTATGTTCACCGTTACATCTTCATCAATGACCCTCATAATTGACATTAAAGGAGGGCACAATCCTAAGACATCCTTCCCTAGACACATCTATAAATAGTGAGCCCAGTTATCATTGTAAAGGATACGAATTTTCTGGCTAAACTTATATTACATTCTATACAAAACTTAATACAATATTACTTTTACGCTTTTTGATCTCATCATTGTTGTGCCCGGAAACCTAGTTCCTGAAACTGACATTTCTGTTGTTTCATCTACTTTTTAAGGCTAAGTATTGTATATTTCTTCAATTATTGCATTATTTCAGGATCAAATTAGTTCACTTATCTAGAAACCACGTATAAATTCAATTGTACCGTTTTACGGGTAAACATAGACAGATATGATTTTATATACCATAAGATCAATCTCCGAATATAATGGATTTTTAGGTTGTGGAAACAAGGGAGTTCATCCGTCTTGTGATGATTCTTAACGACTAGTAATTCAAGTCGCGGATGCTTCAAATGATTCGCTTTTGCAAGGAGAAACCCGTAAATCTCATGACTAGCACATTTACGAATTAAGTACTTCAGTTGTAGTAGAAGCGGAGCCGACAATTTAAAATTTATGAATTTTAAGCTTGTATCATAATTCATTTTAGTTACTGAATTTGCAATTAATTATTTATACTTATTTAATAAATTTTCTAATACAAATAAATTTAAACAAAAACTATTGAATTCTTCCAAATCCTTACATAATAGTACAACTGTCTAGTGACCATACAAAATACTAGTAATACCTTATTATTGGAAAATTAGAACCCCACCCACCCACCTTCACACACAAGACACAGAGAAAATAAAAGTACTCATTGGTTATAAAACACACTATATATTCTGCACTACTGATTTGGATGGATGAACTGCTACAACAAAAAATATATATTGTACTAGTTGCCAGCAGCATGATTTTTCATAAGTGATGTCAAGTTTATACCATTCGTCTTATAAGTAAGTTTATATGAGACTATAATGAGTTTAACGTATAATTTTGTGTCTCCATTTACCTTTACTTTGTATTATATTCAAACGATGTGGATCTATTGTGCATATACTTATTATTTTTAAAAAATATTATTTATATACATTAAGAAAGGAAAAAATTACGAAATCTGTATTTGAACGACCTCATATGTGGGCTCAATTTTATGACTCATTAGAGCATGAGAATTGGTTATTCCCTTTGGCTCTGTCCCATAATATAGTTTAATCTCACTTGATCATTTATTCCTACATTTTAACGATACAATATCATATATAAAAGGCAAAAGGCACACATGTATCCCGAAAAGTGTTTGTTGTAACTCAATTTAAACAATTAAAGTTCACACTGCTAATTAAATACAGTCATTCCTAATTTCCAACCCTATTATTTGACATTTTTCTCTCATCAAGATTAAATCTGAATAGTTAGAAAAATTGACCTATATTAGATTATTAGTTCAATTTTAATTTAAATTGAATGTTAAGAAACTACAAGAAAATGGGTACTATAAATTGCATATCTTAAATCACGCTATATAAACTGTTAGTCAAGTCCAGTTTGTTAGTCACGCAATATGAATATAATACATGCCTTTTTTCTATAAATAAAATTCCATTACCGTGTGTGCAATCATTCCCTTTCAATAAATTGCTTCCATCTTTTAAGTTGTTTACTGCTCATTCGATTAAGGCAAAGATGAAATAGATTATAGACAGTTCTGTTCAATATACTTATATAGTAATCCGTACAATTCATTGACATCTTCGAGATTGAAAAATGTGCTAAATATACAGAGTCTGACACTAAAGGTCCACAAAGTAAATGCTCATCAGACAAGTACTACCAGAAACACAGTAAGTATGATACTGATATATCATAATCAAGCATTAAATTCAAAGGTTCCTAAAAACAATAAGAAAAGTGTTAGAAGTTGAGCGTACATGGTTGGGTTGGTTCAGATTTTTTAATTATCAAATCAAATTAATTATATCCGGTTATTAAATCTAAATATCAAACCAAATCAATAAAAATCGGGTTTTTCGGGTTTTTGAGTTTTTTCAAATTTTTTATTCATAAAGTCTTCATGACACAAAACGTAAAATTTGTGCTTCAAATATTTCTTTAATCCTAGTAAGACAGAACTATATAAGATATTTTTCAATAAAATAACATAAATATGAGATGGGTCATGATATTGTACTAAAATATTCAACAATAAAGATAATAAAATCGTATAAAATAAATATTATTAATAAGCCATAATGAAAACAAATATAATTTAAAATTATGACTAATACGCACTACTCCATTTACATAACTAACTAAAAAAAAATAAGTTATATATTTTATCTAAACCAAGGAAAAATTAAAAAATTGATATCCAACACTATTTTCATTCATAGTACAATTGAATTGAATGTCTTTTATTAGCATTAGTATTGATTTGGTTTAGGATTTATTTGAATTAGTAACATTTATGAACTATAAAACTTATTGGAACATCCAAAAATTATAAGCTCAAGCTTGAAATAATACGTTAAAAGATAAAACTATGAAAAAGTTTAAGAAATATTTATAAACTACACTATCATAAATATTTTTATGTATTAAATATATTTAAAACTTCCATACATATAATGTCGGGTTGGTTTGGTTTCGGTTTGACTTTTTTAATTAAAACCAAACCAAACCAAACCAAATACGATCGGGTTTATTTTTTCCAACACCAAACCAAATCAAACCAAATCATAGTCGGATTTTTTTTCTCGGTTTAACTCGGATTATCGGGTTGATGTGATTTGTTGGTTTTATTTGTATACCCCTAGTTAGAAGTATTTATCCTTTCGTACAATTTTATAAGTAGGCATTTGAAAAACTTGAAAAAAAGAATTTTTGAAGTTATATTGAGAAATAATTTTTGAAATTTAAAGTTTTATTTGGATATGCATTTTACTTATTAAAAAAAAATAATTAAAGTTTAGTAAAAGAAAGAAAATTTTCATCCATAACTGGTCGAAACCAATTTTTGGATTTTAAAAAATGTCTCAAAACTATTTAGAAAAATGATCAAATTCCACGGGCAAAAAATATTTTCAAAATATCTCAAACAACATTTTTGGTTTAGATTTTAGCTTAATTATACCTTTAACAAGATCAGATGGTAAAATCGAGCTTTTACTCGCTTGCTTTATGATTTATCCAAAAGTATATTGATTTTACCTTTATATTTTTTGATTCTTAGTTTTTTATTACTACATGTTGTTTCTTGCGCTCTATTATTTTATATTTTTTTATTCTTAGATTTCTATTATCACATGTTACTTCTTTTGCTCCGTTTATCTTATTATCTTATTGTTATTACTGTTTGTTGTTACTGCATCTTTTTCGTCGTTTCTTGAACCGAAGATCTTAAAAATAACTTTTTTATCTTTGCAAGATATGAATAAAATTTGTGTACACAATACCTTCCGAATTTGTTATTGTTGCTTTATGATGTATCCACAATCAGAATCCTTGATTATTGAAAGTTTTTGACACGAGTAATAAAAATCTTTTTTGCATGATACTTTAAAAACACTCTCATACTTCGAACTCCATAATTTGACCCTCGTAGCGACTACGATCTAATCTTTGGCACAACAAGCTAAAAGGGGGAACAAGAAAAGGAAAAAGAAAGAACAGATCAAAATCTACCCAGTACCATGAAGATAGGAAGTAGCAATCCAAAGATAAGACGTGAATAAGACTTGGAAGGTGTGAAGTCAATTTAAAAGTTAATTTTTCATTTCATATGATAACTAATCAACTAGAACTCTAGAAGTGGGTAACCAGAGAAAGATTCATCAGTCACCACTGTTCTTGCCGAAAACCAAAAATAGAGTAGACATGTTTCGCATTAGATATTTATATTGTGATTTTTTTCTAAAATTGTATCCGTTTATCCTTAAAATGGTACTGTTGAATTTATATGTGATTTCTAGACAAGTAAATGAATTTGATCTTGAAATAATAGATGAATTAAATAAAAAAATATAATATTTAGCCTTGAAATGAAGACAAAATAGCAGAAATAATAATTCCGGGAGCAGGGTTTCTGGGCACAATAACAACGATATCAAAGCGCAAGAAAATAAAATTGTATTAAGCTTTGAACATGGTGTAGCGTATGTTTGCCAGAAAATTCGTGTCCTTTACAATGATAATAGAGCTCACTATTTATAGTTGCACCTTGGAAATAAAGTTTTAGGATCAAGCCCTACTTAAATGTCAATTATGAGGGCCATTGAAGAATATGTAATGGCGGGCAGTGAATGCCATATTTCTTGTAACGAGCAGTATACTTAATGCTGTAGAATATTCTTCATTAAATGCTACCGGGTGACAGACATTTATTTCATCTTTATGAGTATCATTCTCTCTGGTAACATAGGGGATTGTTTCCTTCGGTTTCAGCTATCTTCTGTCTTCGGCTCCACGTGTCACTCCCTCATTCGATCATTTAATATAACATATTTTACCTATACAGATAGTCCCCCTGCTTTCCGGTGGCATAACTTTGTTTTACAGGAAAGTTGGTAGAAACATTCTTTTTGGCGGAAATTTTACTGACCCCGTCTGAAAAGTTTCTGACGGTTGATTAGACGCACATCTCTTCGCATTTAATGCCCCGAGCACGCGTCATCCCACGATTTAGCATAACGTTTGCTGGTTATCGAGGTAATTACGGCCACGAGTTTTGCCGCATATACCTTTACTTATACGCATCAACCTCCTTCATTTACACTTCATACTGCTCTGAATTTTCTAAGACTTTCTTTACTCAACTCATACTTCGACTTAACCTTTCTTTAGCTTCCTTCCTTGAGAGAAAAACCCTCCCTCTGATAAATATGGCCTCTTCTTCAAGAAAACCTAGTTCTTCAAAGAACAAAGGTAAGGCTGATGATACTGCCCCCCTACGGTGAGTACCATCATCCCAAAGAACCTGATTACCATCAAATATTTTGAAGAGAAGTACCCTTATGCTCACCTTCGTATCTGGGTTGTTAGCGTATACCCTTCTTCTATCTGTCCTTCCAGTATTCCTGTTGTGAAGGAAGACTGCCATTGATAGAATTTAGACATTATCGCTTCCGACCTGGCGGAGCGGATAACTTTACCCAAGAAGGGTTTTATATATTATTACACGTATCCCTTCACTTTGGGAGCGTTTCTTTGAGCGGAGAGCTTGACGCCGCCATTATGGAGTTTCGCCTCTGTTATCATGCGTGCTTGACACAGGTGAGACCTTCAGTGTGGAGGACAATTGCTTGTCTTCGGTGCATGTGCCAGGAGACGGGAGAAGAGCTATCCTTAGCTCGAGTGATGAACCTCTATACCTCTAAAATCTTTCGTAGGGGGATGATTAATTTTAGCAAGCGTGACCACCATGCACTGCTATCTAGCATGGATGCTGAAAACGGATGGAACAGTTTGTTTCAGTCGCCTCCAGTGATAACATCCCGGCCTCGGCTCCAAATTTTCCGGAATTATGGAACCGCACTCGTAAGTCTATCGTTTGTTTCTTCTTTTGTTAAAGACCATTCCTCATCATTATTGACTATTCTTCCTTAACATATCTCAGCAACTCAGTGGGTTCCCCCTAGGGTTGAAGGTTTGGACCAATGGGTCTAGAAAAGTTTGGACGTTACTACGCCCGAAACTCGCACGTGGAAAGAGTTGTCCCTGAAATACGGATGGAAGGCCAAAAATCATGGTAAGTCCAACTCATCTTGTTTTTACCTTTTCTCATAAGGAAGTTGTTTGACTCTGTCACGCCCCGAACCTGGGGGGCAAGATCAGTACCCGGTGCCTCACCTATCCTTGCGTACCAACTTGCAACTAAGAGAATCTGAACATATAATGTCATACTTTGGCCATGGGCCACATTGCAGGACAATTTGCGAAGAAAAATATAAAATTGAATGGATACCAAAGCTGACTAAACATCAATATAAAGTTGGGCCGGCAAGGCCGTCATAACTACTACAGCTGACAAACCAACAAAATATACATACAAGGCCTACAAGCCCAACATACTGCACTAACTCATAGGATATGTCTACAAGCCTCTACTGATAGATGTACCGTGATCGGAACAGGGCCCCGACCTACTCATAACCTATATACATATATACACAAGATGTACACAAAACTCCTAGACCTGGCAACTCCGAAGGACGTGGAGCTTACCGATAAAGCTGAACTCGGGCAACACCTACCGAGGAGGTCTACCCGCATGTCTGTATGAACCAGCACACATAAAATACAGCGTCCCCAGAGAAAGGAACGTCAGTACGAAATAATGTACCGAGTATGTAAGGCAACAGAATAACTAAAAGCTAAAACTCAACTGATAATATAATAACTGAAAGTAACTAGGAGTCAAAGATAATCTGAAGATATGCTTACCTGCTGATACTGGCTCAACTCTCTCAATATAATAAGTAAAATAGTTGTCCCACCCTATAAGGCTTGGTATATATACAACTGCTCTGCCGTGCTCACTCATAGGCGCTCGGCCATACTAGGCTCTGTATCTCGACCAACTGGGCTCGCTCATAGGCGCTCGGCCACAGTAGGTTTAGTATATAACTTACCATCAGATCAGAGGTTGCCCAATAGGGGCCTGCCCACCAATTATAGCTCGATGGTGGTGAAAATACTGTAATACTGTGTATATATATAGACCTTCTGGTCTCTTGACTGGAAAAAGACAATACTCAATTGAATATAAAGTCCCGATAAGGGAGAATACTGTAACTTATGAGACTAGGATAATGTATATAAATTCGGGAGTATGAACTTCTCTTTATGCCTCGTATTTAAACTCATGTAGTTACGAGATCATACCAAAATAAAGGAAGGGCTTAACCTTAACATACCTGGAGTAGAAAAAAGTCCGTATAATATTCTTGAGAAAGATTGCACCGCACTTTCTTAAAATTGTAAAATCTCACTATGCTTAAGATGCTATGAAATCTTTGTTTGAATTATTGAAGATCCGCACCTTACGTATTGAAGATCACGTTGTTTCAGATTGCACCATACTCAGAGTCTTTGCCATTTTTGACTTGTTGAAAGATATGTATCCTTCTTGAATTAAAAAGGCCTTATGTTTGAACTGGTATGGGGCCACCCCATGAGGTAGATTAACTACACCCCTTAATCTTTGATATTTGCCACATAACCCATCATGATTAAGAGTCATATATTTTAGTGGTGGCTTGCTGCCACGTGGGGGTGGGAGGGGGGTCTTAATCTTTATCCCACAATTCATTAGTTAATTAGGTAATATCTCGTTACCCAATAATTAATCAATTACCCACATAATTAAGAATTATCTCAACTTACTTAAAATACTACTCATTTTTAACATATCTTGTACACCTTACTATCATGGTCATGTAGTATCTTGTATGACACTAGTCCATAAATACCAGGTATTATGGATCATACCGTATTTTATCCCAAATCAACAACCTTCAACGAAACTTATTTTTTTTGATTTGTATACCCTTTATCTTTCACGGCACTTACTTATTGCTTGTTATAATTAGCATATATACTTATAACCTCAATAAAATCACACCCCCGAGTCTACGTCAATTAACTGAAGACGAAACTTTAACGTATGAAAACGCGAGATATAATAGACTCTTCTCTCGTGTTGAATACAGGTCTACGCGAGATATAATATTATTAGCATATATACTTATACCCTCAATAAAATCACACCCCCGAGTCTACGTCAATTAACTGAAGACGAAACTTTAACGTATGAAAACGTGAGATATAATAGACTCTTCTCTCGTGTTGAATACAGGTCTACCTCAGGGCTTAGTTGTCTTTCTCGAGGAGGATGTTTTGGCTAATTCTGCTAATGCGGCGATGCCACTGTTGGAGGCTTTTACACAGACGGACGTCTCTGGGCCTGCTTCTGATGCGAGTGCTTCTTCTTGGAGTCCCCAGCCGGAGAACAACCAAAAAGAAGTCGTTCCTCTGCGGTCGGGGGAAAGAATAAGAGGGCGAAGAACACCGCCCCCGAATCGTCTCTGGAAGTTGTGGTGATTATATATGTGTGTGTGTGTGTGTGTAATTATTATTTTTAGATATGTAAAGTCAGTTTTTTTCTTTAGTTTGAGTTGATCTTCGGTTTGATTTGATTTTTTCGTATTACCTGAACGCCTCAACTCAACAAGGAGGTTAAAATTTTCATGGTACTATATCTACATTTTAAAAATTACGATAATAATGGAGTAAATTATTCCTACAATGTTCAAATACTACTATGTAAAGTTCAAAAAACTACAATTTCCTCATAGGTGGGGCATGGTAAAAATGAATTAAAAACAATAGATTTGGGTAGCCATAGGGGAGAAAATGAATTAAAAAAACCAGAAAAAAAGAAAAAGAAAATTAGTGCCATCAATGGAGAGAGAGAGGGGGCACATAGCAGATCTTACTGAAAATGCAAACAGATATAACGCTTTTGTTTAGAGCGCTATGCATTAAAATGCAAACATTGGTTATAGCGCGGTTATTTACCCCGCTATACCTTAACGGACAAAACTAACATTAAAGTATAGCGCCCTTTAAAAGGGCGTTATATATAGAAAGGTTACCAATTTATTTTTTCATATATTTCGGTCTCTTGTGTCCAAAAGAACCACACTTTGGTTCTGGACTCGTTTATATTGGCCAAGATGCTGAACTATTATAAAAAAATAATTTAAACCAGAACATTTATAGGAATTAATTTATAGCTGTTATAAAAATAAAAACTTAGCTATTCTAGAATTTTTATGTAAGGAGAATGAACCTGGATACATTCTAGCAAGCATAAATTTGGACGTATTTATGGTAAGCTCAAAATATGAAAAATAATTTTAGCGAAACAAGTCATTTATATATCTCACGCCCAAGGAAGGGGTAAATCGATCAGTTTTACCTTCAGACCCATTTTTACGTACGCAAGATTACTCTTTTTTTCTAGCTCTTTACAAGTTTAATAAAGTACAATTCAATATAATTAGAGAAAAGAAAAGATCTTTTTAATCCATATAGACTTTTGTCTCTTTCATATAAAACAAAGTAGTGAGAGAAGAAAAAAAGATCCATAAAAGATTTTCGACTTTGTATTACTAATTATTGATAATAATACTAACAAATTCGACTACAATATGAAAGATTCTACTCTTACGCGTTTAGTTTCCAGCATTAAAGAAAATAGTCCTTATATAAACTCTGCAACTGACGCCAATTCATTTTTCAGTATATATAAATTTTTTTACAGGTAATAGAAACTATTCATAACTAGTAAGTATTAAGTACAAGTGTTGTTGGTCATTCCGTTTCATGCATATTGTGATAACTAACACACGAAAGTGCAAGAGGAAAGGGTAAATTCCAGCTTATTCGACTTGAAGTTGTTATGAAATTAATCGTTATAGAAGAGAATATATACAAGTGTAGAAATGAAAGCAGTAAAACAAGTATAGGATAGGACAATCTCTGAACATGTCAATGGTTCGGTTCCATAGATTATTTTATAAACTTTATATCATATCTATTTTTCGGTTACTCTATTTTATATAGTTAAAATTATACTTTTTAAAATCATTTTAATCATCTGTTTTTTTTAATTATTAATATGATTCGGTTAATTTTTGGTATTTTTAGAAAAATATTATGTAAGAATCGCTAGTAAAAGTTAGAACATGATAATATGCATACTCGCATAAAACTGACTATTTGAGAGGTGATGAATCAAGGGAATATAAAAGAGGGTGAGATCATAAAGATCCATTCCACTTTTTATGGCATCATAAAATGAATTAAGTAAAGACAAGAGAAATATAAATCAAATGAGTAAAAAATATTAATAAAATTGGGATTCAAGAATATAGTTCATTAGAAGATTAAGTATTGAGCAAGTGAAATCTAAATTACACGAGAGAAAGATATCCAACCTTGTTGCTTGGTACTTAAGCTCGTTTAATTTCAACATGCCTAGCAGAATAAGTTTGGGAGTAAGACTTTGGTTGTTAATTACCTGTTGGCTTAGTCATTTTCATAATCCCAAGGCCCTAGAAAAAAAATTTAATGCTTTGTTATCTTTAAACTTAATATATGAAATATATTTTTCATATATAAATTTATCGCTATGACGATATTTTTTAAGTTTATTTTGATATAATTAAGATCCTACCCTATTATTCAGTACAATTATGATTTATATAAAAACCTATAATTTTATTAAAATACCTAATAATCGATTCGGTACAGTGCATTCCATTCGGTTTAGTTAGCTTTTAAAGATCATTGCATGTTATAATTAGTAAATTTTTACTCTTCAAATGATATTGCAATTCTTGATTTAATAAATTCTCTATTAATCACCATATAATAATTCTTCAAATATTCACCAATATATATATATATTCTTCATCCTTTTTAATTTATGTGAATTTTTTTGGCATACTAATTTTTGGTATTAATTCAGGCATAAAATTTACTTTTCAAAAAAGTGATCAAAGAACAATTTTATTCGACTTAAAATTGAATCAGATGGAGTATGATTCACTATATGGTAATTTATGTATTATAATGGCTACATTATCCGGTTAGGGTAATGTTGGACTTAATAATGGAGCGCAATTTACAAGGGAGTCATGATGACGCGTAACGTAACCGGGAACCACCGGTCACTTTCCCTCCACCGACACCCCCCTTCACCGGTCACATCTTCAAGTTGATTCCCGTAATCTTAATTAATCAACCTAATAATTAATTATTAATTAAATAAAAACAAGCCTTTTTAAAAATGCCCCATACTTCTTCACATTATTCCCACTTCTCTTCACATTTTCGCAAACACACTTTCAGTCTCTCAGAAGTCAGAACGGAATTCTTCACACACCTCTATATATATAGAGAGAGAAAGTGAACGTGGAAGCTGCTGCATTTTGAAGCATCTCATCTTCTTCTTCTCCTTGAATCTATCTCGCAATTCATTAAATAAACCTTCGGTAAGTCAATTCTCTTTTTTCAGTTGGCTATTTGCAGTTTTACAGCTTAAGAAATGCGGTTTTGTATTAGTTTATAATAAATCAGTTGATAATTTTGCTGTTTTGCTGCTGAAGAATGCAGTTTAATAAATAATAATTCAGCTTACAGCTGAAGAATGCATTTTTCTAATATATTTCTCATTTTTAGCAGAATTTCTCGCGATTTCGTCTGTGTAGTAGATTTGACTCTGTTTTACTGCTGATGAATGAGGTTTTATTGTAATTTTTCCTCATTAAGCAGATTTTTCGCTGTTTTCCAGCTGAAACATTTTGTTTTCTAGTGAATTTTCCCTATTTTTAGTAAATTTGTCGCTGTTTTGTTGCTGAAGAATGCAATTTTCTAGTAATTTTTATTTTTTCTACATTTTACGCTGTTTTGTTGCTGAAGAATGCGGTCTTCAAATAGTGACGTAGAGATACAGCAAGTTGCAGTTTCAATAAAAGCGTGAATGTACTTATAAATATATGAGGCCTTGTTATTATACTCTTCTCCTTGTCGTTTACTGAATTTTGGATGTATGGAAGAAATTGACGAAACGAAGCACATTGTTTTTTTATCCACTGCGAAAAAACATTGTAGATCCGCTCCGCTGTTTCAAGTTTTTCTCTTCTCTGTTTGCTTAGATCTTGTCCTTTTTGCCTTGATTTTTCGCTTTCGGTATATTATATTTTATTTTTAGTTATTAATATTACTTTTCTCATTTTATGTTCATTGTTGATTGGGCACAGAATTTAAAAACAAAAATGAGATTGAGATTTTGTGATTAAAATCTTAAAGTTAAATTTTGTGATTATAAATCGTATCTTAAAGCTAAACTGTGTGATTATAAAAATGTGTAATTTTCTTATAGATTAAAAAGGAAAATGAGGAAATGACGGTTTGATTATTCTATATATTTAGTTCTGGAAATTTGTATGTTTTTCGTAATGGTGGTTTAAATATTTTGAAGATCGTGGGTGCGTGTATCCATTTGGCAGTTACTTTTCCACGTTACTGTAACCGTCATCTCCCCCCCATTAAAACAGGCCCTTTTTACTGAAATTGCTACAACAGTATTTTTTTTTCTAATGTTATTTTTGCTGTGTTGATTTTTGTTCTTTTCCTCCATTTGTTCATTGAATGTTCATAAATTTGAGTTAGCTTTGACACTTAAATGCTTCTGCAAAATGTTGTCTGCTTCAAAGTGAGTTAGATTTCACCTTTCCGACACATTTTAACTGCCTCTTCATTAATGCTTTTGCCTCTTCTTTTTTCCGTTTTATTAATCCTATTTCTTCAAAGTATCTACAATTTTGTGTGAATTTTATCTATTTTTTTTGTCCCGGTTCATTTTTCTGATGTTCTGCTTGCTATGGAGAAAACAAAATGGTTTTCTGAAATTTAAATGACGTGTGTATTTTTTCATAACTAGTGTTGGCTACCTTATCAGATTCTTTCCCAGTGGTTAATTTTCCTTTTCCTGAGTGAGACTTCTTTTTCGTCACTTTGTTGCTGGGAAATATTGATAAGTTTTGGGATCTTTTTGTTTCTGAAGATCCTAAAATTACTGGTTCTCAAGGGTTGAATGAACTTTTCAAATCATCTTGGTTGAGTTTTAGTTTCCAGAAAGGCGTTGATGGAGAGAGGCGAGAAAGATTAGGAGATTTCATTTACTAAAACTTTTCTCTGGCTTTGACTAGAGACTAAGCTTTTGATTTATTTGGTTGACCAATCTTTTTCCTTTCAATTTGCTTCTTCTGGACAGTATTTGAATGTAAACTTGATTAAGTTTTTTCAAAAATAGTGAAAACTCAGTGTAAGACTGTGTGAAGTTATAACTTTGTTATATTTGAAATAGTGCATATTTACTTCATTAATACTGTACTGTTTGGCTTATGAACAAAAAAAAGTCACAATACTACTTAAGAGATGGTTGATTCTCCTTCTGCCCTACTCCTTTGTAACATTGATGTAAAGTAGTTGTTACATTTTACTTGACCCCTGTTATTTTTAGCTAGTTAACTAGAAAATACAAGCTGCCTTTCCATCTTACAGACCTGCTCTTAACTAGCTCTAAATTTGAAGTGTCAAAATAATTCATCTTCATAAGGGAGTTGATCTGAAATGGCTCTTATGTTAAACAATGAATACAATAATGACCTTAATCATTAGCAATCCTTCCTTCAACAGCTTAAACTTAATATTTGTAGGTATGATCATGTAGAAGTATCATAGTAATGACATTTTTGGTTTTTCTAGATGCTGCTTTTCAAATAGTGCCTGCTTAATCTGAAATTATTAAGCATCATCTTTTGATTCTAACCAGTAAAGGTCAATTTTTCCAAATTGTTTTGACAGTGAACGCTGTTTAGCTAGTGGTTAGGCTTGGAAAATCTTAAATTAAAAGCTGTAATATCTAGCATACTTATAATCTGGTCATGATAAAGCTCACTCGTTATCGATTCACAATGTACTGTTAGTGATGCTTGATTATCTATTTTCTTGCTTATCATGGCTTCTTCTTTGCTGAAGATTAACAGGTGAAGTGTATTGAGCATGAGGGAAACTGAACGGAAGCGAGGTTCAAACACTAATCAAGCAAAGCGTGCTGTAAAGACTGAGAAAAGAGACTACAAACAGGAAAAGAGTACTGGCAAAACATTAAAAGCAAAAGAGACTGATCATAAAGCTTCACCTCCTAAACCAGAGTCCAGTATTTTAGTAAGTGATTCAAACACGGGCACAGAGCCCACTGAAGTTTATGAAAATGTGGTTATAGATTATGTGGATGATGTCTACAGGTCTGAGGAAGCAACTCAGCAATCAAAAACACGTAAAATGGTTGACAAACAGGTCAAGGATAAAATCAATGATCATTCTAGTGATATGGAGAGTGAACCCAAAGAGGGGATGGAAGAGGAATCAGATATTGATACAATAAATGATTCAGTTTCATCTCAAGGAGATCCACAAATACCTGAAGATGAGAATGTAGAAAGAGCTTCGACTGTTAAGGTCTCCAAAAAGCTTGCCAAAAGTGTAACAAATAATTCTTCCCCGGCACAACGAGCAAAATCTGACCAGAAAGCAAATAATTCACAGATTAAGGCAACAAAGAGTACAGCAAACAAAGCGAAAACACCTAAAAAGGATCCATCTAAAGTGACATCCAAGAGTGTCAATGACAACTCTAAAAATATGAAAGTCCATCCGAAATCCCTATCAGATTCCTCAGAAGAAGGTGATGAAAAATTGGTTAAAGAGGTTGATCCAGTAGATATTTTGGATGAGACTTCAATTAGTGCTCAAAGTGTTGGAAGTGATGATGAAACAGTCAACACTGAGGAGAACTGCGAACAAGAAGATAAAGCAGCTTTAGAGCAAAAGATTGGCCAAATGGAATCAAGGCTTGAGAAACTTGAGGAGGAGTTGAGAGAAGTTGCTGCCCTTGAAATTTCTCTTTACTCTGTGGTATCCGAGCATGGCAGTTCTGCACATAAGCTGCACACACCTGCCAGGCGCCTTTCTAGACTCTACCTTCATGCATGTAAGTACTGGTCTCAAGACAAAAGAGCTACAGTTGCTAAAAACACAGTTTCCGGCCTTGTTTTGGTCGCCAAGTCATGTGGTAACGATGTGGCAAGGTGTGTTATACTTTCAATTATTGGATCATGTGGAACTTTTGTATTTTGGATTAGCCTAACATTTTTCTTCCCTTCTCATTAAGGTTAACATTTTGGCTGTCAAATGCTGTTGTTCTGAGGGTAATCATTTCTCAAGCATTTGGAAGTTCCTGTAGCCCAAGCTCATTGGTAAAGATTACTGAGTCAAATGGTGGAGGAAAGAAAACTGAATCAAAGATTTCCTCTTTTAAATGGAAAACACATCCAGGAAACAAACAATCTAGCAAGCATGATCTTTTGCAGTTTTTGGATGATTGGCAAGAAACAAGAACTTTTACAGCTGCCTTAGAGAGAGTAGAATCCTGGATTTTCTTGCGGATCGTTGAATCAATATGGTGGCAGGTAATCAAATGTACCTAGCTGCCTGTTGTACTGATGTTCCCAATTAGAATTGACATGTAGACAGCACTAATTAAGTGAAAATCATATTCTGGTGTACCAAATAAGTAAACCTTTTATGTTCTGTTATACATGGTAACTATAGGATTTAGCCAAACATGCCATCAATAAAAAGGTTTTTAAGTAATTGATATCTAAAACTTATATTACTTTGAAACTTAAGCCTATTACTCTTTTGTATGTTATTTAATAGTAAGCAAACAGCTTTAATGTGTCTGATTGATCGCTTTGGCTACAGACCTTGACTCCCAATATGCAATCTCCCACTGATGATCCAGAGGCCAGCAAATCTGTTGGACGATTATTAGGACCTGCCTTGGGTGACCAGCAGCAAGGTAACTTTTCCATTAACCTATGGAAGAATGCTTTCCAGGAGGCTTTGAAGAGATTATGTCCTGTACGTGCAGGAAGCCATGAATGTGGTTGCTTGCCTGTTTTGGCTAGAAGGGTAAGTAATCTCCGGTGTTTCTACTTTGCATTTTCCGTATCTTTTCTACCCTTCTGTCTCCCCTAGTTTTTGAATGCAGGTGATCAAGGAAAAGCTCATAGTACTTCTACACTTCCATTTTAGCTGTATTTTACTAGCTATAATTGGTTTCAGCTTCACTTGTTAGTCTAAAAGCTTTATGCCTCTGTATATATGTACCTTTTCAGGTCATTGAACAATGTGTTGCCAGACTGGATGTGGCTATGTTCAATGCAATTCTTCGTGAGTCAGCTCACGAGATCCCAACTGATCCCATATCTGATCCAATAGTTGACTCAAAGGTGTTGCCTATTCCAGCCGGAGATTTGAGTTTTGGCTCGGGTGCGCAACTGAAAAACTCAGTAAGTACTATTCACTGTTAACTTGTTTTGGAAATATTTGGAAACTTTTTCCTGCCTTTGGCACTTGCACTGTTTCGCTGCCAAATTGTCAACAATGGGCTATGTGCTATGGGAACCTTTATGATCTTTTGTTCATTGGCCATGCTCTTGATATTGATGGTATATCTTTTTTGCAGGTTGGTAATTGGTCAAGATGTCTTACTGATTTGTTTGGCATAGATGCTGAAGATTCCGGGCAAAATGATGAAGGCAGCTTCGGAGATGATCAGAGGAAAGGTGGAAATCAACCAGAGCATTTCCATCTTCTCAATGCCTTAAGCGATCTTCTCATGCTTCCAAAAGACATGCTAATGGACCGCACAATCAGAATGGAGGTACAACTTTTGGTGTTGCTAAATATGCGTAGAGGTCAATAGTTCGTTAGTCTTGGTGAAAATTTTAAATGTTGCTGCAGGTTTGTCCATCTATCAGTCTTCCACTGGTTAAGCGAATACTCTGTAACTTCTCTCCAGATGAGTTTTGTCCTGATCCTGTCCCTGGCGCTTTATTAGAAGCTCTCAATGCCGAGGTTTGCCTACTCTTAGCTAGTTCAAGTTTTGTATTTTAAGGCTATTTAGAAGTGTTACCTTAACTACAACTTTGAAACAAAGACGCCCATGATAAAAATAATGACGAAAATGGAAACAATGTGATTAACTGACCAAACTGGCCAGTACAACTGACTTTTCCTTTTCTAGGATATCAAGCTACATTTGCAAAGACGTTTCTGTTGATGAATTTTATCTCACAATGTTTGCAGTGCATCATAGCACGTCGATTATCAGGAGACTCTTCCAGCAGTTTCCCTTACCCTGCTGCCTCAGTTGCATATAAACCTCCTGTTGCTGCTGAAGTTGCAGAAAAAGTTGCAGAAGTTGATGGGAAGTCTCACTTGTCTCGGAGTGCTTCTGCTATACAAAGGAAGGGATACACCAGTGATGAGGAACTGGAGGAAATAGATTCTCCTCTAGCATGCATTATTGATAAAATGCCATCATCACCTGCTTCTGCACAAAATGGAAATGGAAAAGCTAAACTAAAGGAAGAAACGGGTTTTATTGGATCGAATACGAGGTATGATCTTCTTCGTGAGGTTTGGCAGACAACATAATGCCAGTTTTTGAGTGTGCTATGAATTACACTTTGAGATTTTGTATCAAGATCATGGTATGGAGCAAGAAGAAATCTGGAAAAGAAACTTAGTAGAAGTTCATACAACAATTGCAAGCAGTAAATAGTGATTAGAGCTTTTCGTCCTCCAAATTATAGGGTTCTCTGTATATGAAATCCATATGACTGTACCATTGAGAAAAAGTAAAGAAAGAAGTTGATTGTTTTCTTTCCTTAAGTTCAAGCAAAGAGAGTGAGGAGTTCTTTTCTGTTTAAGGTCTGGTCTTTGCAAGTCTTCATAGCATTAAATGTATAGTTTTTGCAACTTTATCACCTGCTAAATCATTAAAGATTGTGTTGTGTCTTTGAATTACTCTGGGATTCGTGTCTTTAATGTCAGATATTCATGCTCAAGTATGCGTCACGGTATTGCACAAGAGTAGAGTAAAGCCTCATTTGTTTTTTACTTTAAGATTAAGACGTCTAAATCTAAATACACATCTGAATATCAAGATGTGCATTAAGATTAAGATATCTGAATCTGAATATACATCTGAATATTAAGTTGTGTATTAAGATCTGAATACTAAATGATTAAGATTGTTTACTTTTTAACATCTCAATGTATAAAATTTATCTTTATTTGAAAATTAATAAACATAAAATTCAAATAAAATACTAATTAATCAAATGTTCTTATCAATAAAATATATAATTTTTTAAAATATGATAGTTGGTGGTGGTGATGCCTAACACGTGAATGCCGACTAGATGCGGTGGTTGGTGGTGGTGATTCTGAGTAGTAGCTAGTGGTAATTGGTAGTGGCGGCGATTATGGTTGAGAATGGTGGTGGTAATAATTAATAATGGTGGGTAATGGTGGTGGGTTGGTTAGTTGTGGTAGTTGAGGTGGATGAATTTGTGGTTGTGGTTGAGAATGATGGTGGTGGGGGTAGTGGGTGGTGGCTGTCGATAATGGTGGCGGCTATGATTGAGGATGAGGAGGTGGTGGTGGTAGTGGTGGTGGTTGAGTATGGTAGTGGTGGGTGGCATGGTAACAATTGATAATGGTAGGCGGTGGTGGCAATTAATAATGAATGTGGATGATAGCATCTTAATGAAATTAAGTCTTTGTTATAGATCCTAATCATACAGACCTATTAAGACCAATTAAGTGGTTGTGAAGTAAAAAAAAACAAACTTAATGATTAAGATCTGAATGATTAAGATTCAGACTTTAAAAACAAACGCACTTGATGTATGAGATCTGAATGATTAAGATTCAGACCTCAATTAATTACAAACAAACGAGGCCTAAATAAACAAGCCCATTAATCATCAAGTTTTAATGAGTTTGACTTTCCTCTTAGTTGTATATTTTGAGAAATTAACACACAGGTCTTCCTATATGAAGTACTTATTTTATTTTCTATCAACATCAACGAAAGAAAAGTAAAAGAAAACTATTCCATAAGAAAGAGAATCTATAGGAGGGGGTAACATAATTTTCGGATCTTCAACTAAATTCTGCACGAAATTGCAAGAAATAAAAAGTAACGTTTTAATGTTATGCTCTATAGTTTTGTGCAAAATTCGCAATATCACTAGGTTGTTAAAAAACACTTCCAGAAAAAGCAATTGAAGATCTCTTGCTACTGAATCATTTACTTTTTGGTTTGCGATTGCATTGATGGTATAAATTGTTTTTCACTATGCCGATAAGTTTTTTTTTCCTCAAATAAAAGGAAGAACTCATCTTTTCCGTCGAAGACAGGTTTATATTATATTGAAACCCAAAAGGAGTTTACTTCTCTCTTCAACAACAAAATGTTACTCCCTTCGTTCTAATTTAGAGTCAAACGAGGTTTTTTTACCCTAATTTTTTTTATATGCCTTTTAGATATTTTAAATTATTAATTATTGTGACTTATAATACTTTTAACGTAATTTTTAAATAAATTAATTTTGTTTCAAAAAGCTTAAATATTCTATGTCTGAATTCAGAGTCATAATTAAGAAATTTGACTCTCAAAATTCGAGCTCCACCACATAAATTAAGAGAGAGATTAATATTTTTAGAGCCTGTTTGACCAAGTTGTCATAAATGTTAATTTTGAGAAACACTTTTGCCAAAATAACTTTTCAAAAAAAGTATTTTTTAGAGAGAAACAATTTGTGTTTGACCAACTGTTTTGAGAAATGTTTGACCATTTGATAAGCAAATTGTGTTTGACCAATCTTTTCCAAAAAAGCTTTGAATATCAAATTATGGTAGAAGACAAGTATCAATATTCATTTTACAATTCGAATTATTTAAAAAGAAAAATTATTTTGAATATTCATTAATAAAGACTTTATTTAAGTTTTTATTTTTATTAATTAAAATATATAAACATTAAAATAACAAATATATATTAACGTTAATTAATTTAATATATAGTTAAACAAAAGCAATATTGAATATCTGGTAAAATGATTTTACTTTGGACATGGTGATCCAAACACACTAAATACATCAATAAAAAATTTACTATGAAATAAGCAGAATTACTCATACATAGTTAATAAGCAGATATGTTAGTAAAATTATCACAATGTCTACTAATAATCTCTCTAGAATATTGAAATTCTTCTTGAATCATTCGATTTCCTATACCATGACATACAACTATTAAGAACATAACAATCTTCTCCTCTATTGTTATTTTTCTTGTTGCTGTCAAATCATATTGTTCATTTAATATTCGCCCTAATCATGCCTTTCATGTATTTCCTAAGAGAAGTTATGCATGAATTTTTAAGACAAAACTTTAAGTAATATTTCGCTGACATATCAAGTACATTATCATCATTAACCTCATTTATAAAAACTCCATCATCAGGCTCATCATTATTATTTTTATTCAATTATATATTTGCAAGAAAATAACAAAGTAAAAATTGGGTACCATCTACTACTTTAAGTATGACAATCTGTTTAGGGTAGAAAAGGTAATTCACAACTCAAAAGTGTAATAAAATAAAATTTTCATGTACAGAGATAAAATTCTAATCACTCGAACAAAAGACAATTCCAATAACGATAGAGCATAACTAGAACAATTTCTGTAACAAAAATAAAAGTTTCAATTACTAGGAAAACATAAAATCTTGCAAAAACAAATTATGAATAACATCATAAAATCTAGTGCAAAAAATATTTTTCTTATTGCAATTTCAACTTTTTTCAGATATCTTTTTCAACACCATCTTTCTTAGACATTTTTTTCAACATAAATACTACTAACAATTAAACCAAACAAATTAGGAACAACATTCATTGCTAAAAAAATGCTATTTTCCTATCGAAAAATCGGCCAAAAATACTGACAGATTGAAAATAAGTTTTTCTCAATTTTTTAAGAAATCGATTGAGTCGATCGACTTTTTGGTATGACATATTTTCTAATTGATTTGATCGGTAATATTTAAAGGAAAAATTATTTTTTAAAAATCAACTGAATCTATTTAAATTAATAAAAATTTTCATTCAAAAAACCGACCAAGTCGGTCGGTTTTTTTTTAAAACTCAAATCTTTGGTCAATTCACTTACAAAACCGATCGAGTTACCGACTAACGCGGCAGTTAACTTAAATATTTTTTAAATGACCAATTCGGTCGGTTATTTTCGCAAATAAACATGGTTGAAGAATACAAATAAGCAAAACGTAAGTTTTAGACAAACAAACATCAAAAGTCTAGTGGTAGAATCGTATCTCAGCCGTAGTATGAACCTCGATTCGATTCTTGGGTGATATATTTTATAATTGTGTATTTTTAAAAAACCAACCAAATTCGATTGATTTTTTGTAACAACTAATTTTTTTTCCCAATCAATTAACCAACTGCATTGGTCGTTTTTTACCACCGATTCGGTCGAGTTTTCGATACGGACCATAATTTTTGTGAAACATCACTTTCAGTCGGTAATCCTTTAAAATCGTTCGCATTCGATCATTTTTTTTTTATCGAAAAAGGATATCTTTTAGTAGTTATTCGTTACACTCTCAATACCGTGTGAAATGTTCCTTGATCCATATTCATTGAAGAGTGTGATTCCATGGCTTTAATAATTCTCTCCATTGATGAGGTATTGAGTATATTTTTTTTTCTTTTTTTTTTGTTGCAATTGTTGATGCCTTTCTTTTCCTTACTACTCTTATTGCCACTTTTTTTACCCACTTACATTTGGTATTTCTAGATTAAATTGTTCAAAGACTTCCCCACATTCTTTCCCAAGCTATCTATATCCACAAACTCTTCATTACTTGAAGGAGTTTCAAACTCAAATGGTTGCTCAAGTTGAAACGAGTATACAATCTAGTGACACTCTAGATGATGATAGTAATGCATGTTTACCAATGACAACAACATCCGTAAATAAAAGTCATTACTTTCGATAACATAAATTTTTCTTTTGAAATTTCTCTATATTTGGGTTTCCTATAATCATAGATGACGCATTGTGGGGTTAACTGTAACGACTCGATCGATTGTTTTGATCTTTAGCGTTCCGTTCGATGGATTGAGGTCTTGAGTAATTTCATATTATGTAATATGACTTGTGTGTATGGTTGACTTCGGTTTTCGAGCGATTCAGGATTGATTTGGAAGAATGATTCCTATTTTAGAAGTTTTAAGTTGGAAGAGTTAGCCGAGTTTGACTTTTGTGCACTTGACCTCGGATTGGAGTTTTGATGGTTCCAGTAGGTCCGGATGGTGCTAGACATAGGTGTGTGCCCGAAATTTTATTCGGAGGTACCCAAGTTTAAAATCACTATCCGTACCTAACAGAAACATTAAAACCCCGATCCGATGTCAAATATACAAAAATCAAACCTGGTCAACTCTTCCAACTTAAAGATTCAAACATGAAAATCATTCTTCCAAACTAATTCCAAATCACCCGAAAATCGAAACCGACAATACACACAAGTTATAATACAACATATAGAGTTACTCATACCCTCAAACCACCGAAAGAAGTGAAAATTCTCAAAATGACCGTTTGGATCGTTATAGTGTTACCTAGTGTCTCTGATATTACTTGTTGGTTTGAGTTGTAATAGTACACATGCACATGCATACACCGTAACATGTCATTTATACAAGTCCCGGGGTATGAGACTTGATTTTCATTGATCATGTACATGTATTCTTGTATATTTGCTTCATATGTGATATGATTGGACTGGTATCCTGTGACCACTCCGGGCAGTTTGGGATATTGATCATGTGACCACGCTAGATGGATTGTGATATTGAGCCTGTGCCCATGCCAGATGGATTACAATATTAGCACGTGAGTTGTCCGTGCGGTTGTGATTGATAATATGGGCACGGTGCCATGTGTATGAGATTCATAATTCGTGACTTATGATTTGTGATCATGAGGTGTGGTACCTCGGTGTAATTCTTGTTGTAAACTTTGTGATAGATCGGCTTGATTATCTGGTATGTCATTTGCTTTCATTAATTTGTTTCACTTGTATTTTAACTGTGTTCTGAATATTTTACTGCTTATTCACCTGTTTACTTCTTGTTGCCATTGCTATTTCTATTTTTCCATTGTTAGCTTTATTTTAATATTCTTTTCATTGTTAGATTATATTAATGTTCTCTATTTTGTTAGCTTTATATTGATATTTATTCCACTATTAACTTTATATTAATGCTTGCACAGATTTTTCATGTCTAGTGAGTATTTTGACTTACCTCGTCACTACTCCACCGAGGTTAGTATTGATATTTACTGGGTACTGTTGTGGTATACTCATACTACGCTTCTATATATTTTTGTGCAGATCCAGGAACCTCTGAGAGTGCCGGTCGTTAGCCAACTGCTCTTGAGATTTGATACAGAGACTTCAAGGTATACCTGTCATTATGCTCGCAGGCCTCAGAGTTACCTTCTAGAGCTTTACTTTACTACTGTTTCTTTCATTCCAAACATTGATGTAATTATTTTTTCTAGTTACTCTCAGTAGAGCTTATGACTATGTACTACCAATTTTGGGGTTGTATAACTATTGCTCGATTTTAGCTACATTATTTCATTTACCTGTTTAATGTTCAATAGTAAGTTGGTTATTTATGTTAAATCTCATTATGTGTTAGGCTTACCTAGTTATAGAGTGTAGGTGCCATCACGATTCCTAAGGTGAGATTTTGGGGTCGTAACATTAACGTGAGGCTGGAGGTTTGGAGACAAACCCTGAAGTCTAAAGATTTCAAGTTGAACAAGATCAAAGCAGAATACTTGGAGGCAAGTTCAGTGATGTGGATCATGGAGCGGATGTAAATGTGAGGCATGATACTCAAGTCATCCCAAGAGATAAAGTTTCAAGTACATGGGTTCAATCATCCAAGATAATGGAGAGATTGACGATGATATCACACATCGTATATGAGCAGGGTGGATGAAATAGAGTTTCGTTTATGGTATTTTTCTAATAAGAATGTGCAATCGAGACTTAAAGTTATGTTCTACAAAATGGTGGTTAGACCTACTATGTTGTATAGTGCAGAGTGTTGGCCATTCAAGAACTCCCATGTCCAGAAGCTAAAAGTAGAAAAAATGAGGATGATGAAATGGATGTGTGGGCATACCAGGAGAGATAAAAGTAGAAACAAAGAGATTTCAGACAAGGTGGGAGTGACTTTCGCGGTGGACAAGTTGCATGAAGCGAGGCTGAGATGGTACAAGCATGTAAAGAGGAGATGCACAGATGCTCCAGTGAGGAGGTGTAAGGGTTGGCCATAGGGAGCATGAGGAGAGGTAGAGGTAGGACTAAGAAATATTGGGGAGAGGTGATCAGGTAGGATATGATGCTACTTCAACTATTAGAGGACATGACCCTTGATAAGAGAATGTGGAGGTCGAGAATTCGGATAGAAGGTTCGTAGGTAGTCGAGTGTGTCTTTTGTACGTACTAGTAGTATATTAGTATATTGTCATATTTTCTTATTCCTAGATTTATATCACTGCTTTTGTTTCTTTCGTCTTTGGTTGTCCTACCATCTTACCTTGTTGTTGTTGTTGTTGTTGTTGTTGTTGTTACTGTTTGTGTTACTATTTTCTTTTGCATATTTTTTTTAGCCAAGAGCCTATTGGAAATAGTCTTTCTACTATCATAAGGTAGGAGTAAGAGCTGCCTACACACTACCTCTCTAAACTCCATTTGTGAGATCTCACAAAGTGATTGTTGTTGTTGTTTTATAAACATAGAAGGAGAACAATCAAATTTAGCCCCCAAACAAAATAACAACTTATTATGTTTGAGTAGAAATATAAGTAGTATAATTACAAATACCTTTATCTTCTTATCCCACCAATTCACATTCACTTGAATTGTCTTTTTTTCACAGTCCCATCCTAATCCGGTCTCTGGTCCAACTATATTATTTCATTCTTTTCATGTATTTTTAGGGCTATCCCATTTATTGTTCAACTTGACTTTAATTATCATAGGTTTTCCTGATTTTATCATTGAACTATTGCATCAAATTAGACAACTCTAGACGTTCCAGGATGATTTCTGGCCACAACTGTTTAAATCTAAATATAATCCTACATTTATACTCTTTTTAGCCTTCTCAAAATTACTATTTTGTGTGGATTGACTTCTTAATCATTTTCTAGCTCTTCAATATGCATTAAAACACATATGATTAATAATAATATCAAACAAAGAAGAGAACTAGAAATATGTCATGTCTAAAAAGAGCAAAGAATTAGAGCATCAAAGGAAAAAAATCAATGATTATTAGCTTATACTATTAAGATCTAAAGCTATATATTACATATCAAAGCTTAATAAAACACATCAGTAGTCTCTCAACATACCTAAATCATCATGTATGTTTTCTCATTAATTGGTTAACGACATTCTATTTTTAATGTCAACATTGATGAGTACATTAAGGAGGTCGAGGGGCTATGCATAAGATGCACAGGGGTAGAGCTACCAGACCAGATGAAATCCCTGTGAAAATTTGAAAGAATGCGGGTAGGGCAGGTTTGGAGTGGATCACTAAGCTATTCAAGGTCATTTTTAGGACGAAGAAGATGCCCGGTGAATGGAGGTGGTGTACGATGATCCCGCTGTATAAAAATAAAGGCGATATCCAAAGTTGCAATAATTATAGGGGGATTAAGCTGCTTAGCCATACAAAAAAAGTTTGGGAGAGGGTGGTTGAAGTGAGGGTGATGACTAGTGTGTCTATTTCTGAGAACCAGTTCAGTTTCATGCTGTAGCGTTCGACTATGGAAGCCATTCATTTTGTGAGGAGATTGATGGAGCGGTATAGGGAGATGAAGAAGGACTTTCACATGCTATTCATTGACCTAGAGAAATCATATGACAAAGTCCTGAGAGAGGTGCTCTGGCGATACTTGGAGGCTAAAGGGGTTCGAGTAGCCTACATTAGGGTTATTAAGGACATGTATTGTCACAACTCAAAACTTGACCCGTTATGATGGCGCCTATCATGATACTAGGCAAGCCGACACGTATACATACCAACACTTTCAAATTCAGAATATACTAAAACAGATTTAAATAGGTGAAAATCTCATAAAAACCAGGTGAAAATGCCATAACTCAATACAGAAGTTTTCCAAAATCCGGGTATTACTGAGTACATGGGCATCTATACAAATACAAAGTCTGATACACTGTCTAAGAAAAACAAAAACTGAATAAGTAAAACTGAGGGATAAGGGAGGAGAGTCAAGGTTTGCGGAAGCCCGGGCAGCTACCTCGATAATCTCCGAACAGCTGGAAACTCTGAGATCTTCAACCACCGTGCCTGCAAATACCTAGATCTGCACACGAAGTGCAGAGTGTAGCGTGAGTATAACCAACTCAATAAGTAACAAGCCTAACCTTTGGACTGAAAGTAGTGACGAGCTCAAACATTACAACCAACATACATAATTAACAATACCGAAATTTACGGAAAATATGACAGTAATATCTCAGAAATTCATAATCTGCAGGTAACAATACAAGAATTTAGACATGCTTCCAGGTTTAGCAATTAAACTCAGAACGGATAAACTATATCAAGTCTGAATGATATGAGGAATATGGCATCTCTATATCTACATGCCAATATGAATATCGTATGTGATGCAACATAATGAAAGTCTCGCATACTCACACTTTTGGAGTACTCAACCAGACTGTCTCAATTCTCACTCATCACACACTCAATCACTCAGCACTGTACAAGGCAGATCCAGCCCAAATGCAGATAAATCCAGGGCAGATCTAGCCCAATGTAAATAAATCAATATCAATTACGCTCACTGTGGGTGTGCAGACTCCGGAGGGGCAGATCCAGCCCAAGCGCTATAATAAGCCAAATCCTGGCATAATTCAATAAATCCTACTACGGCGTGCAGTTAGATCCCATAAATATCACTCACCACAGGGCCTTCGGCCTCACTCAGTCATCAACCTTTCCAGTCTCTTGAGCTCACAACACTCAAGATAAGCAGCCCAAATCAATGATATGAGATGTGACTATATACAATACAAAGACTGAGATATGATATGTAGTGATGAATGTGACTGAGTACATAACTGCAATTAAGCAAATAACTCAACAACAAAGTACAAACATTATGGGTCCCAATAGTACCGGTATATAGCCTAAATATGATTTATAGCATAAATCATAGCTCAAGTGCTCTAGCACATAGAGTACAATAATAATGTTCAGATAAGATAGCTACACAGTTCCATGGAATCGACTAAATCACAATTACTACGGTGCACGCCCACACGCCCGTCACCTGGCATGCGCGTCACCTCAACACCAATCACATAGCACGTAATTTCAGGAATTCATACCCTCAGAACCAAGTTTAGAAGTGTTACTTACCTCACACCATGCAAATCTCTACGCCAATAAGTCCTTGCCTCGCGAATCGGCCTCTGAATGTCTCGAATCTAGCTACAAACAATCCAATACGATCAACTCTAGCGATAAGAATCAATTCCATTTGAAAATGCTAAGTTCTTAATCAAAATCAAAAAGTAAACTCAAAAGTCGACCCCCGGGCCAATATCTCGGAATCCAATAAAAGTTACAAAATCTGGAAGCCCATTCACCCACGAGTCCAACCATACCAAATTTACCAAATTTCGACACAAAATTGTCACTCAAATCCCCAAATTTAACTCTCCAAATCCCTAGTCTCAAACTTCCAAAATTACACTTCAAAAATACACAAACTAGGTGGAAAATTCAACGGGGAAACAATATTATTGAATAAAAATAACCACAAGTGACTTACCTCAAGAAACCCCTCGAAATCCCTCTCAACAATGGCCTTAGCCCGAGCTTTGAAATGTCCAAAAATGATTTAAACCTCGAAACCCTTCGAATTTAAACACTACCCAGAGATCCCGCTTCTGCGGTCCAAAATTCCGCTTATGCGGAAAACACTCAACTCCTGACCTCGCGCACCTGTGACCGATCTTCCGCATCTGTGGATGCGCTTCTGCGAGATATCGACCACTTCTTCGGACCTAGCCTTGCCTCCAATAATCCGAATCTGCGGAGACCCTGCCGCATCTGCGAGCTCGCAGATGCAGAAAATCCTTCACACCTGCGACCACTAGCCAACCTCTTCAGGACCGCACCTACGATTCCCTGTTTGATTATGTGAGCTCGCACCTGTGATCAAAACTCCGCATGTGTGATCGCACCAGACCTGGTGCACTTCAGCAATCTTTCAATTCCAAACTTTGATCCATTAACCATCCGAACTCCACCTGAGGCCTCCCGGACCTCAACCAAACACACCAGCAAGTCCTAAAACTAGATACGAACTTAGTCGAGGCCTCAAATCACATCAAACAACATCACAAACACAAACCGCACCTCAATTCAAGTCTAATGAAAACTAGGAAATTCCAACTTCTACAATCGATGCCGAAACCGATCAAATCAAGTCCAATTTACCTCAGATTTTGCACACAAATCATAAATGACAAAACAGACCTAATCCTACTCCCGAAACCAAAATCCAAGCCCGGTAACCACAAAGTTAACTCTCGGTCAAACTTCTCAATTTCCAAAAGTTCTAAGTTTCCAACTTTCGCCATTTCAAGCCTAAATCATAATAGACCTCCAAATCACTATCCATACACACTCCTAAGTCCGAAATCACCCAACGGAGCTATCAAAACCATCAAAACTCTACTATGGAGCCATTTACACATAAGTCAATATCCAGTCAACCTTTTCAACTTAAGCTTTCTACCTTGAGACTAAGTGTCTCAACTCATTCTGAAACATCCCCGGAACCAACCAACTACCTCAAAAAGTCACATAACAACAATTTAGCATAAAATAGGCAGTAAATGGGGGAACGGGGCTACAACACGCAAAATGACCGATCGCGTCATTACATCCTCCCCATCTTAAACAAACATTCATCCTCGAACGGGTCTAGAAACGTACCTGGAGTCTCAAATAGGCATGGATATCTACTCCGCATCTCACGCTCGGTTTCCCAAGTAGCCTCCTCAACTGGCTGACCTCTCCACTGCACCTTCACTGAAGCTATGTTCTTTGACTTCAACTTTCGAACCTGCCGATCCAAAATGGCCACTGGCTCCACGTCATAAGTCAAATCACCATCCAACTGAACCGTGCTGAAGTCCAAAACATGAGATGGATCGCTGACATACTTTCGAAGCATAGAACCATGAAATACTAGATGAACACTCGACAGACTAGGAGGCAAGGCAAGCTTGTAAGCCACCTCTCTAATCCTCTGAAACACCTCAAATGGCCCAATGTACCAAGGTCTCAACTTTCCATTCTCCCCGAACCTCATAACACCCTTCATGGGTAAAACCTTGAGCAGTACCTTTTCCCCTACCATGAAAGTAACATCACGAATCTTCCGATCTAGGTAACTCTTCTGTCATCAACTTAACCTTGTTCAAAGCATCATGGACTAAGTCAGTACCCAATAGCCTAGCCTCACCCGACTCAAACCATCCCATCAGAGACCGACACCGTCTACCATACAAAGGCTCATACTGAGCCATCTGAATGCTCGATTGGTAGTTGTTGTTGTAGGCAAACTCTGCGAGCGGTAGAAATTGATCCCATGAACCCCCGAAATTTATGACACAAGCACGTAGCATATCCTCCAATATCTATATAGTGCGCTCAGACTGTCTGTCAGTCTGAGGGTGAAATGTTGTACTCAACTCAACCTGTGTGACCAACTCTCGCTACACTGCTCTCCAAAACTGCAATGTAAACTGCGTGCCCTGATCTGAAATGATGGACACAGGGACACCGTGAAGGCGAACAATCTCATGGATGTAGATCTCAGCGAATCGCTTCGAAGAATAAGTAGTTCCAACTGGAATAAAATGCGCGAACTTGGTCAACCGATCCACAATCACCCAAATGGAATCAAACTTTCTCAAAGTCCGTGGGAGCCCAACTACAAAATCCATGGTGATACGCTCCTATTTCCACTTTGGAATCTCAAGACTATGAAGAAATCCGCCCTGTCTCTGATGCTCATACTACACCTGCTTACAATTTAGGCACCGAGCTATAAACCCCACTATATCCTTCTTTATCCTCCTCCACCAATAGTGCTGCCTCAAGTCCTGATACATCTCTGCGGCACCCGGATGAATAGAATACCGTGAATTGTGTGCCTCCTCAAGAATCAACTCACATAGCCCATCTATATTAGGCACACAAATACAACCCTACATCCTCAACACCCCATTATCCCCAATAGTAACCTCCTTAGCATCGTCATGCTGAACAGTGTCCTTAAGGACAAGTAAATGGGGATCATCATACTCGCGCTCTCTGATGAGATCATATAAGGAAGACCGAGAAACCACACAAGCTAGATCCTGGCTGGGCTCCAAAACATCTAATCTCACGAACTGGTTGGCCAAGGCCTGAACATCAACTGCAAGCGGTCTCTCACCAACAGGAATAAATGCAAGGCTACCCATACTCGCCGTCATTATACTCAAGGCATCGACCACCATATTGTCCTTTCCGGGATGATACAAAATGGTAATATCATAGTCCTTTAGCATCTCCAACCATCTCCGTTGCTGATCGCGTCCAAATGCACACCTCAAAAGAGGTATGAAACAGTCATTTGCAATAACAGAAACCCAACTATCTGTCCCTGAGAACTCCCAGTCTCCAACTCCATAGGACACACAAATCACCATATTTGATCCCAACTCCACCGCCAGAATGTCTAACACATCTCTCATACACGATCATCCCATGAGGAATATTTCTAAAATTCTTCCGTGCCACCTAGCAAAATTTAAATATCAGTAGTCGATCAACCAGGAGAGTGTCGCAGTACCCGTGAAGTATCCATAAATCAAAACACATTGCCCCTTCTGAAATGTATACTCTCATCAAGCCATACCGATTAGTAATATCAGTTACCTAGTTATCTGAAACCGTCCATGTTACCTACGAATTTATGTCCATCCCTTCAAAACTGAACTGTGACCTTGCACATGCAAATCTCAATTCCACACAATACACCGCATTTACCATGCCATCATGTGAAGAATACAAGAATCTCATAATCAACTCTGAGTCCCAAGAAGAATACATACCCGATCAGTTAGAAATCTTCCATTTGATCTCATCCTGGAGAAAATCCCAATACGCAACATATTCCTCACGCCGGTAGGAAATATACTCCTCGAACCATGGTAGAAACCATTGAGAACTCTTCGAAACCCATTTGCACATAACCAAGCTATCAGAACTGAATCTCTCTAACTCAACCCAGCCACACAGGTCGCCAAAACCCAAGAGCATTGCCACGAAACACATGTAGAGACTAGCCACATCATAAGGTCCCAAAGAACTGATTATATCTATTACTGTGGTGGTCCAACCTACTACTACGCTGTCCTATTTCTCCAAGTCCCTTCCAAATTGCCTTCAAATTGATACTTATCCTTGCTAGAACACCACGATCCTAAACCAAAATTCACCACACAAGAGACCCTAGTATAAAACCACAACGCCTTAAGGCCCATAAGCCGCTGACTTCCCTTTTAAGCACCCCAAGGCACCACAACCAAGATACCCACTCTAAAGAGACCTTATGTGAACCTAAAAATGTTTCCTTCACCTTCTTGATATTGAAATGCACAATCCACAATGATATAAAAATGCCACAAGTCTCGACACCATCCAACGCAACTCCCAGTTTCTAGCCATATACAAATCTTGAAAATTCCAAATATCTACATATGAATCTTGAATCCATTAGAACCATTCTCGAGAGTCATCCACTCTACTCAAATCTCAATTAAACCGACCAAACGGACCGAATGACTTATGCCCCATTAGCACACCAACACCCAAGGGAGTAACCCATACTCCTAAGCAACCGAGCAAATTCCTACTCCATGTACACAACATCCTTCGCGAACAACCACTCAATTATTTTATGATTCTCATATACCCATAGAGTGTAATACAACCTGTATCCAGAAATTCCTTTACCCGAATTATCCTCGATCTCGACCTCTGCAAGTCATAACTAATTCACCAGTATACCCCAAATCGAAACCAATACAACACATAATCATGCAATTAACTTGTCAATAGCAAACTCCCCCACTTGGCTCCATGGAATAAACCATCTAACTACTTACAATAACCATACCCCATTACTACCATAATACCACAGTGAGATTTCATTAAATCCTTAATTCGCTCATGCAACACAAACCATCTAGTACCTCAAATCATCTGCAAATCTCACATTCATCCTCGTGATGGTTAAGCCAACTTCCTCAGGTGATCCAAACTGAAATTGCAATATATATCATTCACTGGCAAAAGAGAACTCTCTACAAAACATCTTAGGGATCACACAACCTCAGGACACCTCGCAATGGATAAACCACCTGCTTTGCCTCAAACTGACATCTCTCTACACCCTTCCACAGTCACGACTACTACACAGTCACTTAATCTCCCCGAGTCTAATCTCGACAATAATACATGAGAACCTATTTCGTTCCAGCATTAAGCAACATAAAAGATCCTTCAATGCACTCATACTCGAGACTATACGTCACATCCACACGAAAATCAAGCACTCAATGGCCCCTTCTTTACATTTCAAGGAAACACTGCTCGTTGCATTCAAATCGTCTTAACACATCTCGCAGTCACATCATACTCATCACAAAGCCATTCCACTACTCATCGAGCCATAAATTCCACTCGTAAGGACATTACCGGACATATGAATCCAAATATAAAAGTTACAACTGAAGCTACCGAGCTTAAGCTGCAGTCTAACCATTGACTCAAGTCCTCCAGACTGGCCCATCACCAAAACACAGAATATACATCTCGAACCTCGTTCATAGAATCACAAGTCGGCGATGCACAACTGATACCGAGCACTCACATGCGCATACGAATGCGTGGAAGGAATTCAAAGAGTTACTCTTCAAGCTGAATCAATGCTGCACAATAAGGAAAGAAGAATGTGAGTATATCCTAAATGTCCTGTAGCCTCTCGAAGATAGGTATGGACGTCATTATACCGATCCGCAAGACTCTACTAGACACTTGCTCATGACTTGTAGAACCTATGGACCTAGAGCTCTGATACTATCTTGTCATGACCCAAAATCCAACTAGTCATGATGGCACCTAACCCAACCCGCTAGGTAAGCCAGTTAACTACTAACAAATTCCAATAACAATTAATAAAGCAATTAAGTAAAGAAATTATCTGAATCTTATACGTTCCCCTAGAACCGGTAGTACAAATCATGAGCTTCTAAGAATAGAGTTTACAAAGCTGAAATGAAATAGATACATCGTCTGTTTGAAAAGGTACATAAACCGAATTTTTTTATAGATCTAAGGCTACCACGGACAAGAGGCAGCTACAACCGGGACGCAGGTACATCTTCAAATCCAGCTCCCATCGAACACAACAACATCAGCAACCAACATCTGCACGCAAGGTGGATAAGTGTAGTATGAGTACAACCGACCCCATGTACTCAATAAGTAACAAACCTAACCTTAGGTTGAAAGTAGTGACAAGCTAACAAAAAGGTCGGGTCCAACACCAATATTCCACAACAGTTCATAACAGCATAGTACATGTAACAAATGAGTATCTCATAAATAAAAGGCTCAGTTCATTCACAGTTCTAGAAAAATAGGCATTTCTTTTCAAGTAGCTCAGTGAAAACCCAAATCTTTTACCGAAAAAAGCCAAAACACGAGTAAGTTTGAAAACTGTGATTTTTTCCAAAAATCCTTTCAACAATAAATAAGATGTTTTATTTTCCTTTCAGATAGCAAGTGTAAGATGTCTCTCTATGCCCATATGTAAAAATATATGAGAAGTCATAAATGACGTGATACTATACAGCATGAGGAAAAATGCATCTCTATGCCTATATGTTGAGTGCGCATGTCAAATGCGATGCAAATCAGTGATAAAGATCATATGCATACTCTCAGAGTATTAATTCACTCAGTCCTCCCAGTCACTCGGCACTCAGCGCTCGGCACTCGCACTTAGTAGGTACCTGCGCTTACTAGGGGTGTGCAGACTCTGGAGGGGCTCCTACAACCGAAGCGCTATAATCTGCACGGACAACTCACGTGCTGCACGGACAATTCATGTGCCATAATATTAATATTTGGAATCGCACGGACAACACCACGTGCTACACGGACAACTCACATGCTATAGTAAGCCAATCTGACCCGCTGCGTCATGCAGCCCGATCCCATAATCATCCTCACCACTCAGGCCCTCGGCCTCACTCAGTCATCAATCTCTCCAGTCTCACGCACGGGCTCACAATGTCATGGAACTAGCCCGACAACAATGATAAGATACATCAATAAATAACAACTAAGACTGAGATATGATATTAATGCGTGAATATGGTATAAAGCCTAAATTTGATATCTAGCATGATTGACAGCTCAATAAAATAGGGCCACTATACAGTGCCATGGAAACAACGGAGTCCCAATTCACATGGTGCACGCCCACACGCCCGTCACCTAGTATGTGCGTCACCTTAATACCAATCACATAACACGTATTGCGGGGTTTCATACCCTCAACAACAAGTTTAGAAGAGTTACTTACCGCGAACAAGCCATTCCAACACTGAGCAAGCCAAGCAATGCTCCAAAATGCCATCCCGCACATTCCGACCTCTGAACGGCTCGAAACTAACCATAAACAACTCAAGTACATCAAACAATGCTAAACGAACCAATCCTGGTCGAAAAATATCAAATCTTGAATCAAAAGCCCAAAATCGGCCAAAAGTCCAACTCGGGACCGTACCTCGGAACCCGACAAAATTTGCAAAATCCAACAACCCATTCAATTATGAGTCCAACCATACTAGTTTCACTCAAATCCGACTTCAAGTCGATGTTCAAAATTCAAAAATTCACATTATGAAACTTTAGGCCAAAAGCCCCAATTTCCGCTTTAAAATTCACAATCCAATTAATATGGTAAAAATTGCTTCAAGAATCGCCTCAATCCGAGCTTTATAGCTCCCCAAATGAAGAAAGAACCAAAACCCTCGATAATATAGCTTATGCCCAGCGATTGCGCATTTTCGGACAATTCGTCGCATCTGTGACCAGCGTTTTTTCGGTAAAACTTCGCTTCTGCGAAAACAACTGACCCAGCAATCCCTCGCACCTGCAGTCCTTAAGCCGCTTCTGCGATCGCACTTCTGTGCACTTGAACTGCATATGCGGTTGCGCAGGTGCGTCCAACTACCCGCACCTGCGATCCTCACGCCCACATCCCCTTCACGCTTCTGCGACTCCTCTGTCATTTCTGCGACCATCGCACCTATGCAAACCAGTTGTAGGTGCGATCACACCAAAAGCAGCAGCTAGCAAAAATCCAAAAATGCAATGAAATGATCCGAGCCTCATCCAAAACTCACCCGAGCCCCTCGGGACCCGTCTGAACATGCCAACAAGTTCCATAACATAATACAGACCTACTCGAGGCCTCAGAAACACACATAACAACATCAAAACGATGAATCACACCTCAACTCGAATTAATGAACTTTGAAATTTTAAACTTCCACAACCGATGCCGAAACCTATCAAATCACGTTCGATTGACCTCAAATTCTGCACACAAGTCACATTCAATATTATGGAACTGCTCCAACTTTCGGAATCGGAATCTAACCCCGATATCAAAAATTCCACTCCCGGTCAAACTTTTCAAAATTTCCATTTTCGCCATTTCAAGCCAAATTCAACCACGAACCTCCAAATCATAATCCGGACGCGCTCCTAAGTCCAAAATTACCCAACAGAGCTAACAGAATCATCAAAATTCCAATCCGAGGTCAAATGCTAAAAAGTCAAACTTGGTCAACTCTTTCAAATTTAAAGCTCCCCAGTTGAGAATCATTCTTCCAAATCAGTCCCGAATAACCTGAAAACCAAAACCGATGATTCACACAAATCAAAATACATCATACGGGGCTACTCACACCCGTAAACTACCGAGCGAAGTACAAATACTCAAAATGACATGTTGGGTCGTTGCACGGGTAAAGGCTTGTAACATGGTTGTCAAATAAGAAAGGTTCGAGGCTCAACGGGGTTGACTAGGGATCACAACATTGGTAGGAAATAGAAAACTCAAATGGGCTAAGGAAAGCCTACAATCACTTCTCAAGCCAAGCAAAACTTAAGATTTCTCCTTGAAACACATTCGAGGCTAGTTCTAGACCTTTTGCACGAGTACTTGGACTAGAAACAAAGCATCTCACCTCTCACGCAACCAGATTGTTAACAAAGACAGAGTCGATGGCCCACAACGACCATATTCAAGTTTAAAAATCATTATGGTTTAATTAAACCACTTGATGGTTGCCAAAGTCAACTCAAGAGTCACAAAGTCACTAACTAGAGTTATTCTTTTCAAACCTTATTTTTAACCATAAGCACATAGTTAAGTGTGTTGGTACTAATGAAAGCACGTTTGACTCTTCGAGCATTACTCAATTAGGTCTTTTTATTCATTACTACTACTATTATTACCTAAACACCAAAAAAGACTCATTTCCTTAAGAAGGTAGTCACACCATCTATCGTTAGGACGAGTCACCCGGTTCACATAAAAACTACCTTTGAAAAATATAATGGCATTAAGAAAAACAAAGGCTTATTATCTACTAAAACATAAAAAGAATTTACTAAAACAAACAAAGAAGCTACTAAATCAAACTACGAACTAATAAGCGACCTCACTGGCGTTCCTTGAATTGTCTTAGTACTGCCGAGTTATACTTATCCAGATCCTTCAATTGAAACTACCGCTCAAGAGTAAGCGACCTCATTGGCCACCATTGACGGAAGCTGGTGAAGGCGGCCGACCTGACAAACCGGTCCTCCCATACCTCTTTCTTCTTCGTCCTTTCAAGGCCGACAACTGTAGCATCTCCCCCTCTTCCTTCAACGAGGATGTCCTAAACTAATGTATCTGGTGCCTCAGGGATGGGTGTAGTAGATGGTTCAGAATCCTGACTAGCACTTTTTGACCCCTCAGAAGTGCTATGAGATGTGGACGACTCGTCCCTGAGTTGATACCTCCCTGGCGGTCTTGACTGGACAGCTAGCTGCTCTTGTACAGAGGCCGAGTTTCCCTCTGATGCTTCCCTAGATTGGATATAAAAGCTGGTCTCGGAAAGGTCTGCACCTCTCCCTCTGATGGTTGTCAGTTTCTTTGTGATTGTTCTTTGTTGGCAGAGGGGTAAGGCACCCTTGCCTCGACCCCTAGAAGGTTCTCCCCTTCCTTTCGCAGTATCACCTCTGACTCTCGATCGAACCATTATCTGTATCAAGTAGACGCAGTTGTTAGTGGCAATTAAATCTTCAATCACACACAAGAGATATACAAGAAATCACTAGAAAACACAATGAAATCATGCTTGCAGAATGAGGATGTGTGATCTGCACATTTTTCTTTGCGGCGCAGATAAGGCGTTGTGGACCGCACAATTCTCGCTTGCGGCCGCATATGTGAAGTGCGGTCCACACATTTTTCCTTGCGGCCATAAATCAGAAACAAGAATTATGCCAACTCTCTGATGACAGAGAATTGGCTAATGTGCGGCTGCAACATGTTTTTTGCTGTCTGTACAATTTGTCTTGCGGCCACACATTTGAGTCACAAATTTGTAAACTCTCTGATGACAGGACACGGGCAGTTCTATGACCGCAATGGAAATTCTGTGGTCTGCACAGCTTTTTGTTGCAGCTGCAGACTCATTCTTAACTAAACTGACCTATAGTCAACTTCTACGGCCGCACAATTTCAGGTGCGGCCGCAAAATTCAAAATATACGAACCATCAGTTATTTCAATCTAGGGTTTGCAATTTTTGGGCAAATTTTGACATGGTAACATCATAAAAGCATGAGAATACATTTACCCAGCCCCCTAGAACATGTACTAGTTAATCCACTACAAATTTACCCCCACAAGTATGTACAATTGAATTCTATTGATAAATAGCCTAAAACCGACTAAAAATCTACAAATTAAAAGAAAAAGATTAACAAGATAATGAAGCATACCAAATGAATGAGTGTGATGAGTGATTGATCAAAGATGTTGTATGAATGCACAGGTAGACTCAGCAAGAAACTTCAAAAGATTACTGTGATTTTGCTCTGAGAGGGAAAAGAGTAACAGTAGCCCTAGCCCTCTATTTATACTCTTGATGTTCCTAAGGGAAAGAGTTGCGAGCACGAACACAAAATTTTATGTGCGGTCTACACTCTGTTACCTGAGGCTTCAATTGTGGTCTCCACCTGCGGTCCGCAGAATTTTGTTTGCGACCGAAGATCCCTTGTTACGGCCGCAAATTTCCTGTTGCGGCCGCAGATCGACCATTTTTCTGACAGACCAACTTCAGAGAGTTGGCATTTTCCACCTTCCATTTGTGCGGTCCGCATGACAATTGTGGAGCCGCAAAGCACTTTTGCGATAGCATTCCGAATTGTGTGATCCGCACAAATCAATTGCGGTCCGTATTTTTTTCTAATACTTAGCTGCATATCTGTTCACATTTCCTATAAGGCACACTCATTCCCATAGCACACTTCAAATAAAGTTAGCAAAAAATAACACTTAACTACAAAAGAAGAAAAGAAAAGAAAGAGAAGAATGTGTTGCCTCCCAAGAAGCGCCTGATTTAACGTCGCGGCACGACACATAATATCATTAACTGAAATAAATGACCTCCATGACGTGGCCATCTCCAACTTTTCCCAAATAGTGCTTCACCCGGTGACCATTGACTCGGAATACCTCATTGGATTTTGTTCTTCAAGTCCAATGCACTAAAAGGTGTCACACCCACAGTTTCAAAAGGGCCACTCCATTTAGACTTTAACTTCCCGGGGAACATCCTCAACCGTGAGTTAAACATCAACACAAGATCGTCCACCTTGAACTCTTTGTTCCAAATGTAATTTTCGTGAAGATATTTCATCTTTTCTTTATACAAGGACGAACTTGCATAAGCATGGTACTAGAACTCATCCAATTTATTCAAATGTGCAACCCTAAAGTTAGCATCTACATTCCAATCAAGATTCAACTTCTTTAAAGCCCACATGGCTATGTGCTCAAGTTCCATCGGAAGATGACAAGCTTTGCCGAACACCAACCGATATGGTGACATTCCTATAGGTATTTTGTAAGTCATCCAATAAGCCTACAATGCATCATCGAGCTTCTTAGACCAATCCTTCTGGTTAGCATTCACTGTTTAGGGCAAAATATTTTTTATCTCCCGGTTGGAGACTTCCACTTGACCGCTAGCTTGTGGATGATAGGGAGTCGTGACTTTATGAGTAACACCATACTTGCTAAGTAAAGTGTCGAAAACCTTGTTGCAAAAATGCGATCCCCCATCGCTTATAATAGCCAGGAGTACCAAATGTTGTGAAAATATTCTTCTTCAAGAATGCCGCCACACTTCCCGCCTCATTGTTGGGTAGAGAAACGGCCTCAACCCATTTAGACACATAATCAACCGTGACCAAGATGTAGGTGTTTGCACAAGGATTCACAAAAGGACCCATGAAGTCAATACCCCACACACCAAAGATATCAATGTCCAATATGGTAGTGAGAGGCATTTCAGTTTTCTTCGAGATTCCACCGGCCCGTTGACATTCATCACATCGTTTCACTACATCACTTGCATCCTTACAAAGAGTGGGCCAATAGAAACTGCAACTTAGCACTTTGGCCGTCGTTATTGCTCCACCATGGTGACCACCATATGGCAAAGAATGACAAGCCCTAAGAATTTCACGTTGCTCTTCTTCTGGTACACATCTTTTAATCACCCCATCCGTACAAATCCGGAAAAGGTATGGTTCATCCCAATAATAATCTTAACAATCCCGTTTGAGCTTCTTCCTTTGGTTTGAAGAGAACTCATCCGTAATGATTCCACACACAAGGAAATTTGCTAGATCCACGAATCATGGCACCTCCTTCATTGAAATAGCTAAGAGTTGCGCATCGGGGAAGGAGTCATTGATTTCAAGTTCATCATGCGGCCTCCCCTCCTCCTCCAAACGAGACAAGTGGTCCGCCACTTGATTTTCACTCCCTTTTCTATCTTGGATGTCAATATCAAACTCTTGCAACAAAAGCACCTATCTCATCAACCGAGCTTTGGATCTTTCTTGCTAATAATATAAAGAAGTGCCACATGATCCGTGTGGACAATAACTTTCACACCCATCAAGTACGGGCGAAACTTCTCAATTGCAAACACAATGGCAATGAGCTCTTTCTCCATAACAGTATAGTTGACTTGGGCACCATTCATAGTCTTACTAGCATAGTAGACCGGATGAAAAATCTTATTGATGTGTTGCCCCCAAAAAGGCCCCAACCGCTACGTCACTTGCATCACATATGAGTTCAAAAGGGACACTCCAATTTGTAGCGGTGATGATGGGAGTAGTTGTCTACTTGAACTTTAACAATTCAAAGGCTATCATGCAATCATCATTGAAGTTAAACTTAGCATCTTTTTCAAGAAGCTTGCACAAAGGGTTCACCACCTTAGAGAAATCTTTGATGAAGCTTCGATAAAACCCCGCGTGGCCTAAGAAACTCCGCACACCTTTCTACGAAGTTGGAGGTGGAAGTTTAGAAATCACCTCAATCTTTGCCTTGTCAAATTCAAATCCATTCTTTGAGATTTTGTGGCCAAGGACAAGGCCTTCCTCAACCATGAAATGACACTTCTCCCAATTGAGCACCAAATTTATTTCTTCGCATCTTGCCAATACTTTATCTAAATTTGCAAGACAATAATCAAAAGAATATCTAGATAGCGAGAAGTCATCCATGAAAACTTCAAGGTAGTCCTCTGCCATGTCTGTCAATATAGTCATCATACACCTTTGAAAAGTTGCCGATGCATTACACAAACCAAATGGCATCTGCCTGAAGGCGAAAGTACCATAAGGACATGTAAATGTTGTTTTCTCTTGACCCTCCGGAGCAATAAGGATTAGGTTGTAGCCCGAATACCTATCAAGAAATCAATAGAAAGTAGGACCGGCCAACCTATCAATCATTTGGTCTAGGAAGGGAAGTGGAAAATGATCTTTCCTTGTGACTTTATTGAGCTTGCAGTAGTCCATACACACTCTCCAACCGGTCATCGTTCTTGTAGGAATCAACTCATTCTTGTCGTTGGTGACCACAGTCATTCCCCCTTCTTTGGGACACATTGAACCGGAGAAGTCCACAAACTATCGAAATGGGTTAGACAACCCCGACATCCAACCACGTGATAATCTCCTTTTTGATAACTTCTTCTATAGCCTCATTGAGTCTTCTTCGATGTTCAATAGATGGTTTGGCACCTTCCTCCAAGTTGATCTTATTCATGAAAAATGCGGAGCTTATCCCTCGAATATCCGCCAATGTCCACCCAATAGCCTTCTTCCTCTTTTGTAGCACCGCCAATGTAGAATCTACCTACACGTTAGTCAAACAAGAGGAAAGAATAACTGGTAAAGTAGAACAAGGGCCAAGAAATTTATACCGAAGATGGGGAGGCAATGGCTTCAACTCCAAGGCAGGGGGCTCTTCAATGAAAGGCTTTTTAGGAGGAGTTTTCCTATTTTCAAGATCCAAAGATAGTTTCCGGGGTGTGACGACCCCATTCCTTGCAAAGAGTTCACACATTCCATGAATCTATCCATCTCGTCATCATTAAAGTTGAGTAAGATGGCCACCCACATATCACCAATATTGATTGTGGCACTTGTATCATTAACAATAACATCGGTCACCAAGTCCACAAAAGAACACACCTCGTTGCTATTTGGTTGCCGCATGGACTTGTACACATGGAATACCACTTTTTCATCATCCACCCGAAAGGTGAGTTCTCCGGCTCAACATCACAAAGAGCCTTCCCCGTAGCGAGGAAAGGTCTTCTAAGAATAATCGACACCTCATAATTAACTTCACAATTAAGAATGACAAAATCCGCCGGAAGAATGAATTTATCAACACGAACCAAGACATCTTCAATCACTCCCAAAGATCTTTTCACGGTACGATCGGCCATTTGCAATCTCATAGAGGTGGGTCATGGTTGCCCAATTCCCAAGGTCTTGAAAATCGAATAGGGCATCAAATTGATACTTATCCCAAGATCACAAAGAGCTTTAGCAAACTCGGCACTTCCAATTGTACAAGGAATCGTGAAAGCACCGGGATCTTAAAACATATGAGCCATTGAATGCACAATTGCACTCACTTGATGAGTTACTTTGATAGTTTCAAAATTCATTGACCACTTCTTCGTCACGAGATCCTTCATAAACTTCGCATAACCGGGCATTTTCCCAAAGCTTCAACTAATGGCACATTAATTGAGAGACTCTTCATCATTTGAATGAACTTTTTGAATTGATTCTCACCATTTTGTTTGGCAAGCCTTTGAGGATACAGAGGTGGAGGCTTAGGAAATGGTGCCTTAGCCTTTTGCACTACCGGTTGCGGTATGTCAATAATATGATCCCTAGACGAGTTCACCTCCTCTTGAGTCTCTTCCATGCTATCATAAATATCAATCCAAACTTCATCATTTGCTTGCGCCACATTATTCGGGGACCTCTTCTTCTTGTTCCACTTGCTCATCATCCACAAGTTGCTTTTGACTTAAGGTGGATGCATTCCCACCTCTTCCACTTCTTGTAGTAACATCTGTGGCATGCCCTGTGTTGTTTCCACCCTTTGGGTTTACCACTGTGTCACTTTGTAGTGCCCAATTAGGATGAGAATTTAGAGCTTGAGAGATTTTCTCCATTTGCACTTCGAAGTTGCGGATCGATGTGTTGTGTGAGGCAAGTTGGGCATCCGAATCGGCATTCTTTTTCATCATTTGCTTGAACATGTTCTCAATACGCCCCATCTCATTGGTTGAAGAACTAGGACTATGGGAAAGATAAGGAGGTGGGTTATTTTGTTGTTGATACATTAGGGGCCTTTAAAAACCCGACCCCTGATTGCCTTGATTATGGTTCCATCCGCCTTGATTGTTACCCCCCCCCCCAATTTCCTTGATTATTGTTGCTCCAATTTCCTTGATTGTTGTTGTTATGCCAATTTCCTTGATTATTACCGCCACTCCAATTTACTTGGTTGTTGTTGTTGTTATGCCAATTCCCTTGATTGTTTCCAGTACTCTAATTTTCTTGGTTGTTAGAATTCCAGTTGCCTTGATTGTTTTGAGGTCGCCATTGTTGTTGGTTTGGGCCTTGTAAGTTGTTTCATTTCCTTAAAAGTTGTTCACATATTGCACCTCCTCTTCTTGGTCATTATAAGAATCATCTTGATCAAAACCACTATCATCTTGCACGAACTTCTCCATTCGTTGTTGCACTTGTGAACCCTTGTTCCTTTTTTTGTTCACCATCATGTTCACTCCCTCCATGGCATTGACTTGCTTAGGATTTTGCACTTGTTGAAGTTGAGAGTTTGCTAATTGATTCATGGTGGTAGTCAATTCGGCAATGGCTTGCCCATAGTCATGCAACTCTTTGTGAAAGTGGATCACGTTGGGATCACCTTGTGGAAAATTAGCCCGGGATTGCCACACCGATGATGTTTCCCATTTCATCTAAAATCTCACACGCCTCCGCATAAGGCGTAGTCATGAAGTTCCCACCGGCAAGTTGATTCACTACATATTGGTTGGTTGTGTTGATCCTATGATAGAAAGTTTGTTGAATCATATTCTCTGTCATATCATTGTTGGGACATTCCTTAACCATTGTTCTATAGTGTTCCCATATGTCGTGTAGCGGTTTATTTGCCTCTTACTTGAATGCCAAAATCTCATCCTGAAGTGTAGCCATGTGCCCCGGAGAGAAGAACTTAGAAATAAACTTTTCCTCCAACTCATCCCGAGTGTGAATGGAATAGTTCGGCAAACATTGCAACCAATCTAAAACTTTCCCCCGTAGAGAGAAGAGAAAAAGCCTTAGCCTCAATGCATCCTAGGAGACATTTGTTTGTTTACTCCCCCAACAAGTGTCCAAAAACCCCTTCAAATATTTGCATGCATTTTGACTTGGAGCACCGGTGAAGAAACCTCGTTGCTCTAGCAAAGTGAGCATCACATTGGTGATTTGAAGTTGCCCACCCTAATATGGGGAGGGACTATTGCACTTTCATATCCTTCATTGGATAACACCCGGTGTGGAACCGCTCGTGGTGGAGGTGGGGGTGGAACGGGCACATTGTCACGAGGCACTCCGTCTCTTCTATTAGCTTGAGGTTCAAGAGGAACCTCATCCACTTGGTCATACTCAACGTCCACATCCCCCAAAGCAATATTTCCGAGCTCATTGTTTGCCATGGTTGTACCTATGATTTCTTAAATAAGTTAGTAACACAGAAGGAAAATAAGATACTCCAAAAACACACCCAAATATATAACTAAGTCAAATAGGCATGAACTAAGATAAATAATAAACATTCAATCATAAACAAGCACTAAATTAGATACCCATAAGGTTTACACACTAGGGTTGGGTCACAACCCTAGTAAAAATATATGCTACTCATACTTGGGTTTGAAGAAAATAAAGAAGAAAGACTAATTAAACTCATAATGAAAGCTTAAAATGATTAAATCTATTGTAAAATACACTAAAGCAAAGTAAACTTCCATAAATGGCAAAGAAAAACGGCTAGAGTAATTGCAGAGGTTCAAACTTGGCCTAATTTTGTGAAACTCGTCTATTTATACAAGGTTAAAAATCTCGGATAAAAATACCCCTTGAGAGGTTCTGCGGCCGCACAATTCTATCTGCGGTCCGCAAATTTCTTCATCTGGCAGGAGTTGGAGTTCTGCAGTTGCACAATTCTGAACTGCGGCCGCGAAGCAACTTTTCTGCGGTCTCTAGATTTAGAACTGTGGCCGCAAGACAATCTTCTGCTGCTGCACAAATCTTGTGCGGTCCGAAATTCACCGAGTCTCTGGGATATTTCGGAGAACCGTTCTGCGGTGCATTATGTGACCGCAGAACAGGTCTGTGGGCTGCATAGTGACCGCAGACCAGGTCAGTTTCTTTCCAGCTCTGACACCCATTTTTACGGTCATTTCGCGGACCGCATAACCATTATGCGACCGCAGAACCCGTTCCGGAGCTTTATTTTTGGGGTTTTTAAACCCGACCCAATTCCGTTAAAACACACCTCATAGACCATTTTGAGCACATTTTTGATATTTTAGAGTGAGAGGAAGAGTTCTTAGAGTGGGGGAGCAATCTTTAACCATTATCCATCAATTCTTGCTCAATCATGAGGATTAACAAAGGGAGTCTTCACCCTATAGGATATAAGAGAACCGTTCTGGGATATTTCGGAGGGAGGTTCTGGGGTGCACTATGCGAATGCAGAACCGTTCTGCGGTGCATTATGCGATCGCAGAACAGGTCTGCGGGCTGCATAGTGACCGCAGACCAGGTCAGTTTCTTTCCAGCTCTGACACCTATTTTTACGGTCATTTCGCGGACCACATAACCATTATGCGACCGCAGAACCCGTTCCGGAGCTTTATTTTTGGGGTTTTTAAACCCGACCCAATTCCGTTAAAACACACCTCATAGACCATTTTGAGCACATTTTTGATATTTTAGAGTGAGAGGAAGAGTTCTTAGAGTGGGGGAGCAATCTTTAACCATTATCCATCAATTCTTGCTCAATCATGAGGATTAACAAAGGGAGTCTTCACCCTATAGGTACGAATCTATGTCCTAGCTCTCAATTTCGAAATTCTGCAAAACATTGGGTAATTAGAAAGGCAATTATTGGGTGTGGGGGTTGTTGTCTTTGCATGCATGTGTTCCTAAGATATGTGGGAAGATTGTGAGCTAAAAATGATAGAAAATGGTTTGAGTAAAGATGGAATCTTCCACAAAAAGGGGCTTAAAGCATTGATGCACACCCAGTGTTTGATAATATGCTCAAATGACCTAAAACCATGTTCATCTTCCTAATTTTGGTTCAATTTTGTTATATTGCTAAAATAGATTGAAGTTGCTAATAGTCCAGAACATCTTAGAGTTTTAAGAGAGTCAATTGAGGTATGTTGGCTAAACCCCCTTCTTCTTAGAATCGAACCCCACGGTGTTCATGTAATTGGAGTAAGCCCTTGATCATTATAGAATTGGCGATTTCTAATGTGGTTGTGTAGAAGGATGAAAGTTCAATCTTTATTCTAAATGCTTCATCATGATATCTTGTTATTTGATGATTCAAAATGTGAAATATATGCTAGAAATGTTAAGACTTCATGTCAAGATCAAAATAAAGGTTGTTATGCCAATTGTATGAAAAGCCTCTATGTGCCTGAGACTCTTAAATTGCTCATATGTGAATTTAACATCTTGAATGGAAAGCCTTATTATTTTGATAATAATAATGTTGGAATGTGGAAAAAGAACTTGAATTATGAAATACGTCCTAGCGCCAAGAATAACTTTATAATTGGTGCCACTCGTGCTATTGTATTGAAAGTATGGAAAAGAAATATGAATTGAGATGATTGATTGAATATGGGTGATGTCTCAAATTAGATGGCCTAGCCAATCGGGCCGAGATCGGACTCCGTGTAAGAACACAGTGGTATTGTGGATGAAATTGTGAAAATGGTTGATATCTCAAATGAGATGGCCTAGCCGATCGGGTCGTGATCAGACGCCATGCCGCATACATCGTGGCACTGTGCTGGAAATTATAATGAAATTGTGGTAATGTCTCAAATGCGATGGCTTAGCCGATCGGGCCGAGATCGGACTCTATGTAAGAATACAGAGGTATTTGAGTGGTGGAATATCAGTACTAAAGGTCACCCAGCCTAATAATATGGAAATTGTCTTGAAAACATATATGATCCTTAACTTGTTGTTTTACTATTATTTGAAGCCTTTATTGAATTCTTTACTGTTCCTCTTGTACTACTATTCATTCTATTGAGTTGGTGTTTAGTTTTACATACTAGTGCTATTCAACGGTACTAACGTCCCTTTTGCCAGGGGCGCTGCATCTTTAAATGGATGCAGGTGGTTACATAGCAGACAATGTTGATCACAGATAGTGCTGCATCCTCTTCTCAGCAGACTCGGTGAGCCCCATTTCATTCCAGGGTCATGTATTGTACCCTTTGTTTATATTATGGTCACTTTTTGAGGTACAACCGGGGCCTTGTTGTCGGCACCATCTTTACTCTCTTTTGTATCTTTAGAGGCTCCGTAGACACTATGTGGGTTGTATATGGGTGTTGGAAATGTTAAACAAGTTATGTTGTGTTTGATCACTTGTTCCTCTCGAACTATAAGAAATATGTATTTTGAGACTTAAAAGGCGCATTGACCAATGAAACGATTTAGGATTGTATGAATGAGATTCCTACTGTATAATTAATGAAATCACGCCTTTTCTTGATCATGGGTTAATTGGATAAAAGGTATCTAACAGGCTTGCTCGACCGGGTTCACTCGGTTGAGCGCCGGTCGCGCTTCCCGAGGTTAGGGTATGACAAACTTGGTATCAGAGCCTAAGGTTTTAAAGTGTCCTAGGATGTCTCGGAGTCGTGTCTAGTAGAGTCCTTCTTATCGGTGTATTGTCGAGCACATCTATAAGTTTGAGGCTACTTGGACATTTAGAAACAATACCCTTCTTTGATATTCTGGATCGTGCAATGAAACTAATTGTGCAACTGTTCCTCCTCTAACTCGTGCATTCCTTTAACTTTCAGTATATGACACGTAAGAAGAAAGTAAGAACTAACCAAGGAGCCAACACCGCCTTAGGAGTGGTAGTGGACCCTTTATTTGATGATGCGGGTGAACAACCGAGAGGTGAGGATAATCCCCCGACTGCTACACTACTTGATTCCACTACACCGGCCCAGGCCATATCAGTTTCTACACCTACTGAAGGTGAGACGGCCCTCCACCTGATATTCCGATTCCACCTCCAGCCCCAGCTTCCGGCTCTGGTATTTCTGATGGGCATCTTAGGGGAGCTATTCAGATGCTGACTTAGATAGTGGCTTCTGAGGCCTAAAGGTCGAATATTGCACCCACATCTTCTAGCCAACAAGGGGATTTTAGTGGCTCTAGGGTGAACAGGTTTTTGCAGTTGGATCCTCCGGTGTTCACGGGTGCTAATCCCGAGGAGGACCCACATGACTTCATTGATGAGATGCATAAGACTCTCCGGGTTATGCGCGCTACTAAGACAGAGGGAGTGGAGTTGGACGCCTAACGCCTGAAAGGGGTGGCCTATTATTGGTTTGAGCTGTGGGAGGACTCCCGGGAGGAGGGGAGCTCTCCAGCGAGATGGAGTGAGTTTGCTGATGACTTTATAGACCATTTCTTGCCTATCGAGACTAGGGCAGCCCGTGTCGCAAAGTTTGAGAATCCTAAGCAATGGAGTAGGAGTGTGTGGGAGTATCACATGGAGTTCGCGCGCTTGTCAAAATATGCTACTCACATACTGGCTACTATGGAGGCTAGAGTACGCCGGTTTGTGCAGGGCCTTAGCCCCTTGGTTATCAATGAGGCCGCTACATTTGCCTTGAATTCAGACATGAACTATGGGAAAATTGTAGCATTTTCTCAAGCTACAGAGGATCGCAAGTTGAAGAATAGGAGGGAGCGAGAGGGTACCAGCATGGCCCGGTCCGCGGGCAACTTTGGGGAGTCATTTGGTGGGGGAGATCAGCTTTCAGGGGAGGGTCATCAGGGCCAACCCAGTCACATGCTCAGGTTTCCGCCAGTGCACCGCCAGCGAGGCACAGTCAGCAGCAGGGGAGTCGCTTCAGGCCCAATCAAGGCAGCAGGGGACCCCATCATCAGGGTCAATCAGGAGGGAGATTCCCACAGCAGCGGAGGCCCCCATGCCCCAGGCGTGGGAAGATGCACTCGGGGATTTGCTATATGGACTTACCTATATGTTACGGGTGCGGATTGAGGGGTCATATTCAGAGGGAGTGTCGTTCATCCCGCCAGGGTGCAGGCAGGGGCACAACACAACCATCCAGTTCTGCAGCTGCTACATCTTCAACACCCCCCTCCAGCTTGAGGCCCTCCGACACTAGCAGGGCGTGGTGCAGCTAGGGGTGGAGCGTAGAGTTCAGAAGGACCCAACCGTTTCTATGCTATGAGCGGTCGCCAGAATGCAGAGGCTTCTCCAGATGTTGTCATAGGTATATTGAATGTCCATACTCATGATGTATATGCTCTTATTGATCCCGGTTCCACCTTGTTCTATGTTACCCCTTATGTTGCTATGGAATTTGGGATAGAACCGGAACAGCTTCCTGAGCCGTTCTCTATATCTACTTCGGTTGGTGAGTCTATTGTGGCCGCACGAGTTTATATGGGTTGTATAGTCACAGTTCGTGGTCGGGACACCTTGGTCGATCTCATTGAATTGGGGATGGTTGATTTTGATGTAATAATGGGAATGGATTGGGTTTATTCATGTTTTGCCAAGCTCGATTGTCGAACTAGAAATGTGAGGTTTGAATTTCCAAATGAGCCGGTTATCGAGTGGAAAGGGGATAATGTGGTGCCGAAGGGTACGTTTATTTCTTACCTTAAGGCCACGAAGATGAGTAACAAGGGGTGTATTTACCATTTGGTCCGAGTTACAGATACCACTGCTGAGGTACCTACACTCGAATTTGTGCTAGTTGTGAATAAATTTCCAGAGGTCTTTCCTGATGAGCACCCTGGGATTCCGCCAGACAGGGAGATTGATTTTGGGATTGATATGATGCCAGGCATGCAACCTATATCTATTCCGCCCTACAGAATGTAACCAATAGAATTGAAAAAACTAAAGGAGCAATTGAAGGATTTGTTAGAGAAGGTTTTCATTCGACCGAGTGTGTCGCCATGGGGCGCACCGGTTCTTTTTGGGAGGAAGAAAGATGGATCACTGAGGATGTGTATTGACTACCGATAGCTCAACAAAGTCACAATCAAAAACAAATAACCACTACCAAGAATAGATGATTTGTTTGATCAGTTACAAGGTGCTAGATACTTCTCCAAAATTGATTTACGATCTAGGTATCACCAATTGAAGATCAAGGAGCAGGATATTCCGAAAACAACTTTCAGAACCCAGTATAGACATTTTGAATTTCTGGTAATGTCTTTTTGGACTAACAAATGCCCCTGCAGCTTTCATGGATCTTATGAATCGGGTTTTCACGCCTTTCCTCGACTTCTTTGTGATAGTGTTCATTGACGATATTCTTGTGTATTCACGAGGTCGGGAGGACCATGCCGATCATCTCAGGGCAGTTTTGCAGATTCTTCATCAGCACCAATTGTATGCGAAGTTTTCAAAGTGAGAATTTTGGCTAAAATATGTCACATTCTTGGGTCATGTTGTCTCTAGAGAAGGAATCAAGGTTGATCCTCAAAAGATTTCAGCAGTAAAGAATTGTCCTAGACCTATAACGCCCACCGAGATTCACAGTTTCTTGGATTTAGCAGGGTATTACAGGAAGTTTGTGGAGGGGTTCTCTACTCTCGCCTCTCCGTTGACTAAATTGATTCAGAAAGAAGTTAAGTTCCAATGGTCCGATGCTTGTGAAAGGAGCTTCCAGGTGTTAAAATCGAAAATGACTACGGCGCCGGTGTTGACCGTGCCATAGGGTACAGAAGGGGTTATGGTTTATTGCGATGCTTCAAAAATTGGGCTTGAGTATGTATTAATGCAACATGGCAAGGTTATAGCCTATACTTCTAGGCAACTCAAAAATCATGAAAAGAATTATCCAACACATGACTTAGAACTGGCGGCGGTGGTTTTTGCATTAAAAATTTGGCGTCACTATTTGTATGGGGTCCATGTGGAGGTATTCAGGGACCACAAGAGTCTTCAATATATTTTCAAACAAAAGGATCTGAATCTGAGGCAAAGAAGATGGCTTGAGTTACTCAAGGATTACGATATCGATATTCTATATCACCCGGGGAAAGCCAATGTTGTGGCGGATGTTCTTAGCCAAAAATCTATGGGTATTTTAGCACACTTGGAGGTATATCAAAGGCCATTGGCCAAGGAAGTCCATCAATTGGCTAGTTTGGGAGTTCATCTTACGGACTCTAATGAAGGAGGGGTAATTGTGCAAAATAAGGCTGAATCATCGCTTGTTGTGGAGGTCAAAGAGAAGCAATACAACGATCCATTTTTGGTGCAACTGAAGGAGGGGATCAAAACTATAAGACTACGGTTTTTGCTTTTGGAATGGATGATGGTACACTAAGGTACCAAGGGCGACTATGTGTTATGAGTGTAGATGGTCTCCGGGAAAGAATCATGACCAAGGCTCACACTTCTAGGTATTCCGTGCAGCCAGGTTCTACAAAGATATATCATGATCTCAAGGAAATCTATCGCTGGAATGACATGAAAAGGAATGTGGCGGACTTTGTGGTAAGGTGTCCGAACTGTCAACAAGTGAAGGCCGAACATCAGCGGCCTGGTGGGTTGGCACAGAACATAGAAATTCCAATGTGGAAGTGGGAGATGATTAATATGGATTTTGTGGTAGGATTACCATGCACTCCGCGCAAGTTTGACTCAATTTGGGTGATCGTGGACCGACTCACGAAATCAACACACTTATTGCCAGCTAAATCTACCAACACAGCGGAACAGTATGTTCAGTTGTATATCAAGGAAATAGTCAGGCTACATGGACCAATTTTTGGAAGACATTTCAGCCAAGTTTGGGTACTCAGGTGAATCGTAGTACAGCTTTCCATCCACAGACCGATGGGCAAGCAAAGCGGACTATTCAGATGCTTAAGGACATGATGCGTGCTTATGTTCTTGATTTCAAGGGTAGTTGGGATGATCATTTGCCACTCATAGAGTCTGCTTATAATAATAGCTTTCATGCAAGTATCAAGATGGCACCATTTGAGGCATTATATGGTAGGAGATGTAGATCTCCCATTGGGTGGTTCGAGATTGGGGAAGTAGAGTTGATAGGGCCAGACCTTGTACATCAAGCTATGGAAAAAGTTAAGATCATAAACGAGCGGTTGAAAACAGCTCAGAGTCATCAAAAATCCTATCCGGATGTTCGTCGCAGAGACTTAGAGTTCAAAGAAGATGATTGGGTATTCTTGAAGGTTTCCCCTGTAAAGGGTATTATGCGGTTTGGGAAAAAGGGAAAATTGAGTCCGAGGTATGTCGGGCCATACAAAATCATCTAGAGGATCGGTCAGGTAGCGTACAAACTTGAGCTACCACCCGAGATGTCATTAGTGCACCCCGTATTCCATGTGTCTATGTTGAAGAAGGTAGTTGGAGATCCGTCAGCTATTGTGCCGGTTGAGACCATTGAGGTTAATGAAGAATTGTCATATGAAGAGATTCCAGTTGCCATTCTATTGACAAGTCCAAAATTTGAGGAATAAAGAAATTGTCTCCGTGAAAGTGTTATGGCAAAACCAGCAGGTTGAAGAGGCCACTTGGGAGGCCGAGGAAGAGATGAAGAAGAAGTATCCTTACTTATTTGAATAGCTGTGTAATCCTTTTACGAACTTGTCGCCTATGAATTTTGTATCATTTGTTCAGTTAATGTCAAGGTGTTCCTTTTGACTATATGTTGTTTACATGAGGCCACAATTGGTGTTGTTATGACTTAGGTTACATCTTTGGATTTTGTATATGTTTTTAAGATGTGTTTCTGGGGCTCTCTGACAGGTGGATAGGCCTAGTTACAAAGGAAATTCTGGCAAAATATTTGGAAGTTTAGAGAGTTAGTTAAATTTGGGGTTGCTGGTGTAGGGTATGAAAACTTACTTGCATAAGGTGCTAATAGAAGACCCTGATCCTCATTCGAGGATGAATGATCTTAAGTTGGGGGAGGATGTAAGGCCCCGTAAAATTTTTTCTAAAAAAGACCCGGATTTCAGTGATGCCAAAGTAAGCGTAGAGATTAATAATAGTAGAAATTCTTCGCGGCGATCTTGCGAGTCGCGGTTCGGACTTTTTGGATTGAACAGTATGCTTGGAGTTAAAGGAAAATGTTGGGCAGAAGTATGCATTTCTGCGGCCCATTCTGCAGCCGCAGAACCATTATGCAGACCGCAGACTGGTTGCAGAGTGGGGAGATTTCTGAGGCATTGTTTATGCCCAATTTCGCGGCCATTATGTGACCGCATAACCGTTTTGTGGGCCGTATTCTTGTCGCATATCCCGCCTTGGGATTTTTTGGAGGGAGGTTCTGCGATGCACTATGCGACCGCAAAACCATTCTGCAGTGCATTATGCGACCGCAGAACAGGTCTGTAGACCGCATAGTGACCGCATACCAAGTCAGTTTCTTTCCAACTCTGGCACCCATTTTCGCGGTCATTTTGTGGACTGCATAACCATTATGCGGTCGCATATGCGACCGCAGAACCTGTTCTGGAGCTTCATTTTGGAGGTTTTTAAACCCGATCCAATTCCGTTAAAACACACCCTATAGACCATTTTGAGCATATTTCTGATATTTTAGAGTGAGAGGGAGAGTTCTTAGAGTGAGGGAGCAATCGTTAACTATTATCCATCAATTCTTGCTCAATCATTGAGGATTAACAAAGGGAGTCTTCACCCTATAGTTAAGAATCTATGTCCTAGCTCTCAATTTCAAAATTCTACAAACATGGGGTAATTAGAAAGGCAATTATTGGGTGTGGGGGTTGTTGTCTTTGCATGCATGTGTTCCTAAGGTATGTGGGAAGATTGTGAGATACAAATGATAGAGAATGGGTTGGGAAAAGATGGAATCTTCCACAAAAAAGGGCTTAAAACATTGATGCACACCTAGTGTTTGATAATATGCTCAAATGAGCTAAAACCATGTTCATCTTCCAAATTTTGGTCGAAGTTTGTTATATTTCTAAAATATATTGAAGTTGCTAATAGTCCGAAACATCTTAGAGTTTTAAGAGGCTCAATTGAGGTATGTTAGCTAAACCCCCTTCTTCTTAGAATCGAACTCCACGGTGTTCATCTAATTGGAGTAAGCCCTTGATCATTATAGAATTGGCGATTTCTAATGTGGTTGTGTTAAAGGATGTAAGTTAAATCTTTATTCTAAATGCTTCACCATGATATCTTGTTATTTGAGGATGCGTTCAAAATGTGGAATATGTGCTAGCAATGTTAAGACTTCATGTCAAGATCAAAATAAAGGTTGTTATGTCAATTGTGTGAAAAGCCTCTATGTGCTTGAGACTCCTAAATTGCTCAGATGTGAATTTAACGTCTTGAATGGGAAGCCTTATTATTATGATAATAATAATGTTGGAATGTGGAAAAAGAACTTGAATTATGAAATACGGCCTAGCGCCAAGAATAACTTTATAATTGGGGCCACTCGTGCCATTGTATTCAAAGTATGGAAAAGAAATAAGAATTGAGATGACTGATTGAATATGGGTGATGTCTCAAATGAGATGGCCTAGCCGATCGGGCCGAGATCGTACTCCGTGTAAGAACACGGTGGTATTGTGGATGAAATTGTGAAAATGGTTGATGTCTCAAATGAGATGGCCTAGCCGATCGGGCCGTGATCGGAAGCCATGCCGCACACATGATGACATTATACTGGAAATTATAACGAAATTGTGGTAATGTCTCAAATGAGATGGCCTAGCCGATCAGGCTGAGATTGGACTCTGTGTAAGAATATAGAGGTATTTTAATGGTGGAATATCGGTACTAAAGGTCACCCAACCTAATAATATGGAAATTATCTTGTAAACGTATATGATCCTTAACTTGTTGTTTTACTATTATTTTAAGCCCTTATTGAATTCTTGATTGTTCCTCTTGTACTATTATTCATTCTATTGAGTTGGTGTTTAGCTTTACATAGTAGTGCTATTCGACAGTACTAATGTTCCTTTTGTCGGGGGCACTGCATCTTTAAATGGATGCAGGTGGTTACGTAGCAGACAACGTTGATCACAGATAGTGCTGCATCCTCTTCTCAGCGGACTCGGTGAGCCCCATTTCATTCCGGGGTTATGTATTGTACCTTTTGTTTATATTGTGGTCACTTTTTGAGGTATAGCCGGGGCCTTGTTGCCGGCACCATCCTTACTCTCTTTTGTATCTTTAGAGGCTCCGTAGACACTATGTGGGTTGTACATGGGTGTTGGGAATGTTAAACAAGTTATGTTGTGTTTGATCACTTGTTCCACTTGAACTATAAAAAATGTGTATTTTGAGACTTAAAGGCGCAATGACTAATGAAACGATTTAGGATTATATGAATGAGTTTCCTACTGTATAATTAATGAAATCAAGTCTTTTCTTGATCATGGGTTAATTGGGTAGAAAGTATCTAACAGGCTTGCTCGGGCGGGTTCACTCGGTTGAGCGCTGGTTGCGCTTCCCGAGGTTGGGGCGTGACAGTGTACCGCACATTGTGTGCTTCTGTGCCCTTTATTGCCTTGTGCTTAGACTGCTCCTTTTTAATTAAATTTCATCTCGGGTTCTCAACTTCTAGCCTTCGTGCAATTTTGCTCAATTTCATTAGTTTCGGGAACACAATTCAATATTTTTAAACTAAAACAAAAGTTAAAAGGTGATAATAAGTAGTCAAAATCCCCACTTATTAGTTGCCTCAAATTTAGATCCTTCTGTTTGAACAAGTGCTGGAGACTTCGATGATCCGTAAACACCTCACAAGACACACCATAGAGATAATGCCTCCAAATCTTCAAGGCATATTGAACGATGGCTGCCAACTCCAAATCATGAACATGGTAGTTCTTCTCTTGGGCTTCAACTAACGCGAAGCATAAACAATCATTTTACCTTCCTGCCTCAAGATACACCCAATACCAATACGAGAAGCATCACAATACACTGTATAAGAGCCAGAAGCTGAGGGCAAAACTATAACTGGAGTTATGGTCAAGGCAGTTTTGAGCTTCCGAAATATCTCCCCACACTCATCCGACCACCTGAATGGAGCACCCTTTTGGGACAATTTGCTCAAAGGCGCTCCAATAGACGAGAAATCCTCCACTAAGCAATGATAATAACCGGCCAAGCCGAGAAAGCTCCGAATGTTAGTAGCTGAGGATGATCTGGTCTAACTCTAAACCGCCTCTATCTTCTTTGGATCCACCTTAATCCCCTCACTGGACACCACGTGCCCCTAGAACCCTACCGAACTAAGCCAAAACTCACACTTGGAGAACTTGGCATAATCTTTTCCTCCCTCAGTCACTGTAATAAAATCCTCAAATGCTGGCCATGCTCCTCCTAGCTATGTGAGTACACTAGGAAATCATCAATGAATACTATGACAAACGAGTCGAGATATGGCTGAAATACACTGTTCATCAGATGCATGAATGTTAGTGGGGCGTTGGTCAGCCCAAAAGACATCACAAGGAACTAATAGTGACTATAACGGGTCTTGAATGCCGTCTTTAGAATATCCGAGTCCCGAATCTTCAACTGGTGATACCTAGACCTTAAATCGATCTTAGAGAACACACTTGCTCCCTGAAACTGGTCAAATAGATCATCAATGCACGGCAAAGGATACTTGTTCTTGATTGTAACTTTGTTCAACTACCTATAATCGATGCACATCGGCATAATACCATCATTTTTCTTCACAAACAGAATCGGTGCACCCCAAGGCGACACACTAGGCCTAATAAACCTCTTATCTAGAAGTTGCTGAAGCTGTTCTTTCAATTCCTTCAACTCAGCTGGTGCCATACGATACAGAGGAATAGAAATGGGTTGAGTGCCTGCCACCAAGTCAATGCTAAAATCAATATCCCTATCGGGTGGCATGCCCAACAGGTCTGCGGGAAACCATCTGAAAAGTCTCACACCACCGGAACAGAATCAATAGTAGGGGTATCAGCACTAACATCCCTCACAAAGGCCAAATATGATAGACACCCATTCCCAACCATCCGTTGGGCCTTCAAATATGAAATCACCCTACTGGGAACATAATCTAGAGAACCACTCCACTCAATCCTTGGCAACCCTGGCATCGCCAATGTCACGGTCTTAGTGTGACAATCCAGAATAGCATGACATGGAGATAACCAATCCATACCCAAAATCATGTCAAAGTCGACCATACTAAGCAATAAGAGATCAACTCTAGTCTCCAATTCCCCAATAGTCACTACACAATCGATACACATGGTCCATAACAATAGTATCGCTCACCGGCGTAGATACATGAACAGGTAAAACTAAGGGCTCACGGGGCATATCCAGATAACGAGTAAAATAGGATGACACATAGGAATAAGTAGAACCGGGTCAAATAATGTGGAAGCATCTCTGTGGCACACTGAGACAATACTTGTGATTACTGCATCTGAATCAACAACATCTGGCCTAGCAGGAATAGCATAGAATTGGGCCTGGCCGCCACCTGATCGGCCTCCCTCTATAGGGAGACCCCTAGCTACCTGATCCCCGCCCCAAGTTGGCTGGGCGGGTGGTGAAGTAACTGGTGCTGAAGTTGCGGCCTAACTCTTCTGCTGAACTGGACCTCCCATAAGGTGGGGACAATACTACTTCACATGACCCAACTCTCCACACTCAAAGCAACCCCTCTCAAAATATGGTGGCAAGTACTGAGGCGGACCCCAAGAACCGGAATAACTACCAAAAGAACCTGATGCAGATGAATCCTGAACTGAAGGTGCATGAGAAAAAATCTAAGCTGGGAGTGCACTGAGAGATGACTGACCTAGCATAGCACTGTATGATCCATGGCTAGCTGATGCGCCACGATGTACTGGATGAGCCATCTGAAAGGGCCTATAAGGATGACCCTTGTTGTGGTAGGGCTGCCCCCAGAAGGAACACTACTAAAACCATCCAAACCATGAGGCCTCTCAGACTCCCTGTCCTCATGCTCCTAACTACAAGCCATCTCTAGCCACAAAGCAATATCAACCACCTCGTCGAATTTAGCACCCGATACACTCTCCCGAGTTATAACAAAACAAAACTGATAGTAGAGACCATCAATGAACCTCCTAATCCTCTCCCTCTTAGTGGGAACCAACCAAACTGCATGACGAGCCAACTAAAAAAATATCATCTCATACTGGGTCAGTGACCTGCCCTCCTAACATAGTTGCTCGAACTGCCTGCACAGCTCCTCCCTGCGGGTCTGTGGCACAAACTTCTCCAAGAAGTGAACTGAGAACTCATGCCATGAAAGTGGTACAGCCAGTGGAGGAGGCACGATCACCACTAAAGGGGTTCAAAAAGAAAAAAGTTAAAAAATATTGTAGTTAGTAGGAATTGAACCTATGACCTTACAAAGGTTTTGAACCCCTTGACCACTAAGCTACACTTTTGAGCAATGTCTTGAGGATTCAAAACTTAATATATAGAGGTAAAAAAATAGATTTTGCCTTATATATACAGTGTAATTGTTCGGCGAAGGAGGTTCGGATGAACTCCCTTACGCTCCATAAGTCCGCCCTTGAAGGCAGCCCTTGATAGCTGAAATTAGTAAATGAGACTCCACTAGTCTCCAGAATACTCGCCGTGCAAATAATCTGCTGGCACCTATCCAAGAAGTTCTGGGCATCCTCTTACTCAGCCCCACTGAATGATGGAGGCCTGAGCCTCCCAAATCTCTCTAGCCTTTTCTGCTTCTCATAATCATCATGGTACCTACTTGGGCTTGAGAAACTACAACCGACTGGGCTGATAATACCCCTGGTGTCTGACGTCCCTGCATCACCTGCTCTGGAGTACGGGCGGCTGGAGTGTGAGTACCTCCCTCGACCTGAGAAATGGATGGCATGGTCTGAACCGAAATAGCCTGAGCAAGAGTAATGCAAACGGTCAATATCTGAGCCAAAGCCTCATGAAGGCCTAGAATCACAATGGGCATAGTTGTTGCCTAAGCTGGGGCAATTGGTGCATCTGCAGGTGCTGCTCTAGCTGTTGTATGAGCTGCACCTCGGCCCCTACCGTGACCCGGCCTCTCGTGGCCCTAGTTAGTGGTACTGGTGGATGTCCCTCCGGTCCGGTAGCATGTGTCCTCACCAACTGTGAGAGAATAGAATAATAGATGTTTAGTTCCCGGAATCAACAAATTTTCACGACAAGAATACAAGAAAGTGAAGTTTTCCTAAGGGTTCGGTAGCCTCTCGAAGATAAGTAAAGATGTCTTCGTACCGATCCACAAGACTCTACTAAACATGCTCATGACTTGTAAGACCTATGTAACCTAGTCTCTAATACCAACTTGTCACGACCCAAAACTCGACCCGTCGTGATGGCGCCTATCATGATACTAGGTAAGCCAAAACTCATACATACCAACACTTTCAAATTCAGAATATACTAAAACAGATTTAAATAGGTTGAAAATCTCATAAAAACCAGATGAAAACGTCATAACTCAATACAAAAGTTTCACAAAACCCGGGTGTCACTGAGTACATGAGCATCTATACAAATACAAAGTTTGATACACTGTCTAAGAAAAACAAAAAATGAATAAGTAAAATTGAGGGATAAGGGAGGAGAGTCAAGGTCTCCGAACGGCTAGAAACTCTGAGATCAACAACCACCGTGCCCGGAAACACCTGGATCTGCACACGAAGTGCAGGGTGTAGCGTGAGTACAACCAACTTAATAAGTAACAAGCCTAACCTTTGGACTGAAACTAGTGACGAGCTCGAACATGATAACCCACATACATAATTAACAGTACCAAAATTTACGGAAAATATGACAGTAATATCTCAGAAATTCATAATCTGCAGGTTTAACAATTAACAGTACCGAATTAACAGTATCAAATTAACAGTACATGAATTTAGACATGCTTCCAGGTTTCGCAATTAAACTCAGAGCGGAAAAACTATGTCAAGTCTGAATGATATGAGGAATATGACATCTCTATATCTACATGCCAATATGCATATCGTATGTGATGCAGCACAATGAAAGCCTAGCGTACTCACACTCTCAGAGTACTCAACTTGACTGTCTCAATTTTCACTCATCACACTCGATCACTCAGCAATGTCATGATAGATCCAGCCCAAATGCAAATAAATCCAGGGCAGATCTAGCCCAATGCAAATAAATCAATAGCAGCTGCGCTCACTGTGGGTGTGCAGACTCCGGAGGGGCAGATCCATCCCAAGCGCTATAATAATCCAAATCCTGGCATGAATCAATAAAGCATGTTGCGGCGTGCAGCCCAATGCCATAAATATTACTCACCATAGGCCCTCGGCCTCACTCAGTTATCAATCTCTCCAGTCTCTCAGGCTCACAACACTCATGCTAAGCAGCCCAAATCAATGATAGAAGATGTGACAATATACGATAACATAGACTGAGATATGATATGTAATAATGAATGCGACTGAGTACATAACTGCAATTAAGCAAATAACTCAACAGCAAAAAATGACCACTATGGGTCCAATAGTACCAACATATAGCATAAACATGTTTTCTAGCATAAATCACAGCTCAAGTGCTCTAACACATAGAGTACAATAATAATGTTCAGATAAGATAGCTACATAGTTCCATGGAATCGACAAAATAACAATTACTATGGTGCACACCCACACGCCCGTCACCTAGTATGCATGTCACCTCAACACCAATCACATAACACGTAATTCAGGGTTTCATACCTCAGAGCCAAGTTTAGAAGTGTTACTTACCTCAAACCATGCAAATCTCTACTCCAACAAGCGCTTGCATTGCTAAACGACCTTCGAAAGCCTCCAATCTAGCCACAAACAATTCGATACAATCAACTCAAGCTATAGGAATCAATTCCATATGAAAATGCTATGTTCTTAATCAAAAGTCAAAAGGTCAACTCAAAAGTCGACCCCAGGGCCCACATCTCGGAATCCAATAAAGGTTACAAAATCCGAAAGCTCATTCAACCACGAGTCCAACCATACCAAAATTACCATATTCTGACACCAAATCGTCACCCAAATCCCCAAATTTAACTCTCCAAATCCCTAGCCTCAAACTCCCAAAATTCCCCCTAAAAAACACACAAACTAGATGGAAAATTCAATGGGTAAACAATATTATTGAATAAAAATGATCACAAGTGACTTACCTCAAGAAACCCCTCGAAATCCCTCTCAAACAGCGCCTTAGCCCGAGCTTGAAATGTCCAAAAATGATTTATACCTCGGAACCCTTCAAATTTAAATAGTGCCCAGAGATCCCACTTATGCGGTCCAAAAATCCGCTTTTGCGGTCAAAAATCCGCTTCTGCGGAAAACACTCAACTCCCGACCTCACGCACCTGCGGTCAATCTTCCGCATTTGCAGGTGCACTTCTGCGAGATATCGACCGCTTTTGCGGACCTAGCCTTGCCTCCAATAATCCGCATCTGCGGAAACCCTGGGGCATTTGCAGGCTCGCAGATGCGGAAAATCCTTTGCACCTACGACCAATGGACAATCCCTTCAGGCCCGCAGCTTCGATCCCCTGCTTGCTTATACGAGCTCGCACCTGCAATCAAAACTCTGCAGGTGCGATCGCACCAGACCCGGTGCACTTCATCAGTCTTTCAATTCCAAACTTTGATCCTTTAACCAACCGAACTCCACCCGAGGCCCCCCGGACCTAAACCAAACATACCAAAAATTCCTACAACACGATATGAACTTAGTTGAGGCCTCAAATCACATCAAAAACACGAATCACACCTCAATTCAAGCCTAATGAAAACTAGGAAATTTCAACTTCTACAATTGATGCCGAAACCTAACAAATCAAGTCCGATAGACCTTAAATTTCGCACACACGTCATAAATGACACAACTGACCTAATCCAACTCCTGAAACCAAAATCCAAGAATGGTAACCAGAGAGTCAACTCTCGGTCAAACTTCTTAATTTCCAAAACTTCTAATTTTCCAACTTTCGCCAATTCAAGCCTAAATCAACTATGGGCCTCCAAATCACTATCCGGACACTCCTAAGTGCGGAATCACCCAACGAAGCTATCCGAAACATCAAAACTCTACTCCAGAGCTATTTACACATAAGTCAACATCCGGTCAACCTTTTCAACTTAAGCTTCCAATCTTGAGACTAACTGTCTCAACTCATTTCGAAACATCCCCGGAATCGAATGGACTACCCCAAAAAGTCACATAACAATAATTTAGCATAGAATAAGTGGTAAATGGGGGAACGGGGCTACAAAACTCAAAATGACCGGCCGAGTCATTACATGTATGATGGAGCTAAGACTCGGGTTAGGATATCGCGAGGAGACTTGGAATACTTTACGATTGTGATGGGGTTGCACCAGGGATCAGCTCTTAGTCCATTTCTATTTTCCTTGGTGATGGATGTATTGATGAGGTGCATTCAAGGTGAGGTGCCATGGTGTATGTTATTTGCTGATGACATAGTCTTAATTGATGAGACACGAGGTGCTGTTAATGATAGGTTGGAGGTTTAGAGGCAGACCCTAGAGTCTAAAGGTTTCAAGTTGAGTAGGACCAAGATAGAATACTTGGAATGCAAGTTCACCAACAGTACCTAGGAAGAGTATATGTAGGTGAGGCTTGATACGTAAGTCATCGCCAAGAAAGGTAGTTTCAAGTATCTTGGATCTATAATACAAAGTAACAGGGAGATTGATGAAGATGTCACGCATCGTATCAGAGCAGGATGGATGAAGTGGAGGCTCGCTTCCGGTGTCTTGTGTGATAAGAATGTGCCGCTGAAACTTAAAGGTAAGTTCTGCAAGGTTGTAGTGAGACCGACTATGTTGTATGGAGCAGAGTGTGGCCAGTCAAGAACTCTCATACCCAGAAGCTAAAAGTAGCTAAGATGAGGATGTTAAGGTGGATGTGTGGGCATACACGGTTGGATAAGATTAGGAATATTCGAGAAAAGGTGGGAGTGACCCTTGTGGAGGATAAGATGCGGGAGGCAAAGTTGAGATAGTTCGGGCATGTTAAGAGAAGAAGTATAGAGCCCCAGTTAGAAGGTGCGAGAGGTTAGCCTCGGTGGGTAGTAGGAGGGGTAGAGGTAGGCCTAAGAAGTCTTGGAAAGAGGTTATTAGGCGGGACATGGCGCAGCTGGAGCTGACTAAAGACATGGCCTTAGACAGGAGGGTGTGGAGGTCAATGATTTGGGTAGAAGGTCCGTAGGTAGTCGAGCGTTTCTCTTTGTCTTACCCAGTTCGCTAGCATTAGTATTAGTATGATATATTTTTATTCATAGATTGCTATTACTATCTAGAGTTTAACTGCATTCTTAGATTCGATCTTATTTTATATTGTTGTTATTCCTACTTGTTGCAATTACCTTTTCTTTTTCACCCGTTCTCTAGTCGAGGGTCTATTGGAAAGAGCCTCTATGCTCTTCCATGGGTAGGGGTAAGACTGCGTACATCTTACCTGACACAACCCATTTTCTCCTATAGGCCGTGATTACGCCCAACGACGCCGCTAGGCAAGCCAACGGTGAATTAACTACGTGATTACTCTTTTAATAGGTTTCAAAGTAATTAAATTTCATTTATTAAGAGATTTAAGAAGTAGAAAGTTTAATAAATAAAACGAAAGTAACTGAGTGCAATCATAGATATGTAAATACCCCAAAACCGTGAAGTCTACTAAAGTGTATGCCAAGATCTGGTGTCACAAGTGTATGAGCACTAGTAGAATATACAAAACTCTAACTATTGTCTGAAATAACATAGACAGAAAATAAGTACAAAAGAAAGGCTCTAGGTGTTGCAGAACGGCTCAGGAAGCAGCTCAACTGGGCCTCAGGGTATCGGGGATGCACGCCGGTATGACCGCCAGATGCACCTCCCTCAGATCCTGCACTATTAGTGCAAAAATGTAATGTGAGTACATAAACAACATGTATCCAGTAAGTATCAAGTCTAACCTCGAAGAAATAGTGACGAGGGGTCGACATCGACACTTAAATGAGCACGGGTTTTGTATATAATAACAATAACTCAATAATAAGCAAAAGTAAATAAATCTTTCACACATGGTTAGTACCAAATAAATTTCCATCTTATAATGTATTGCCTCTCAAGTCAGGGAAGGATATCAAATATATGATTACACATCGAGTGTTATCACGCACGATTATGCCGAGGTCGTACGACCCGATCCAGAATAATGTGTACACTGCCGAGGGTCGAGCGGCATGAACCATAAATGCATCTATCCACTGCCGAGGCGTTCGGCCCGCTCCACAAGAAGAGAGGATACTTTATAAGCAACCGGTTTAAGAGCTAATACAAAGCTAATGTTCAACGAAACACAATTCTTATTATCAGTCGGGTAACCCGCCAAACTGAAATAAGTGAAATTCGGTCTTTTACAATTCCTTTATCAAGTTTCAATATAATTTAGGCACTTTAATTTACAAGTATGGTACAAATATTACAAGTATTTCATGATTCGGGTCCTACACTATCCCGACATAAGCATAATTACTAGCTACGCACGGACTCTTGTCACCTCGTGCGTATGTAGCCCCAAAAATTAGAAGCAAATAGCAATTTAAATCACCTATGGGGTAAATTTTCTCTTACAAGGTTAGGAAAGCGACTTACCTTGTCTCAAAGCTCGCTTTCCGTCCTTAAATTCACCCTAAAGCCTCAACTCGGTGCCAAACGACTCTAAACTAGTTAAATGTTATATAAATTAATCAATATACGCTCAAAAGTTAATGATTTAGCTATTAGAGTAATTACCCAACCCAAATTGGAAGCTTCCACGGGCTCGGATTCCAGAAACTATTGAAGAAAATCATTACCCATAGCCTTACGAACTCAAATATATAATTTTCCCTCAATCCCGTAACCATTTTTGTAGGTAAATCCCATTTTTATCAAAACCTAGGTCTTTCATCTAAACCCATAATTTTCATAAATTTACATATTAAAATCTACCCATAATCTATGTATTTAACTCACATTGGATAGAAATTACTTACCTCAAAATTGCCAGGTGAAAACCCCTCTCAATAAGCTCCAAAATCGCCCAAGAAGTAAGAAGAATGGGTTAGAAATGTCTTAAGCCCCGTAATAAATGAATGCTTCTGCCTCCAGGACTTCCGCCTCTGCGGCTCCATGGCTGCATCTTCATACAAAGCCTCGCAGATGCGGACCATGCCCAAGTCAGCCCCTTCCGCTTCTGCGTGCGGAGTCTCGCATATATATATGCGAGCCCGCTTCTGCGGCACATGAATCGCACCTGCGCTCCTGGCCCCTTCTGCGATTTCCTCCCCGCATCTACGCCTTCGCAGATGTGGCCAAGAACCCTGCTTTTGCGACCACTGGGCAGCCCACATTGGACCTCTTCTGCGGCTGCTGGCTCGCTTCTTCGAGTTCGCACCTGCGGCTGGCCCTCCGCAGGTGCGATTGCACCAGAAGTTGGATGCTTTAGCTGTTCACCCAATGCTAAACGGCCTCCTCACATCGTTCGAATAGCATCCGGGGCCCCGTCCAAGCATACCCACAAGTTTGTAAACATAAAACAGACTCGTTCGCACCCTTGGAACGAGGAAAAAAATATTAAAACTAAGAATTGCAACCCAAAACCAATGAAAATCAACTTATGAACTTCAAATTCCTCCAACTTACTCCGAACGCGTCGATTCATACTTAAACTACTCGGAAGGGCACCAAATTTTGCGTGCAAGTCTTAAATCACCATACAGAACTATTCCCAGGCTCGAAATCACAAACGGACCTCGATAACACCAAAATCTACTCCAAACCAAATTCAAAGAATTTTTAAACCTTCAATAAGCCAACTTTCAACATTAAGCGCCGAAACGCTCTCGGATAATCCAAAACCCTATCCGAACATATGCCCAAGCCCAAAATCGTCATACAAATTTATTGGAACCGTTAAATCCCGATTTCGAGGTCGTTTACTCAAAATGTTGACCGAAGTCAAACTTAGCCCCTTTAAAGACACACTAAGGATCCAAGTGTTCCGATTTCAACCCGAACCCTTCCAAATCCCGATCTAACCATCCCCGCAAGTCATAAAATAGTAAAAGCACATACGAGGAGTCTTATTTAGGGGAATGGGGATCTAGAAAGCAAAACGATCGGTCAGGTCGTTACATTACTCTCCCCAAACTCTACTTGTGGGAAACTACTGGGTTTGTTGTTGTTGTAGTAGTAGTAGTATTGATGAGTATATTAAGATGGCTTCTCCTACATGTGAATATCAAAAGTAATAGAGAGACTTAAACAACTCACATTGGTAGGTAATGTAGGGAGGTTCTCTAAAATGACAATATATGAAGATGCATTAGAAGACTAAAAATAGTGATTGTATTTGGTAAATGTAACTTGTGGAACAATCTTCTTAATTAATTAGGTCAAGATAAATTCAGACATTGAATCCACATGTACATGTTGGTAATACTAGAGTTAATGTGGCAAGTGATCAATTATTGATACGTATAAAGGGAAGAAGGATAACACTTAGGAACAACATTGAGAAAGGATTTAAATAAAGTCAAAATCAGTAAATAGAAATTTTGCTTTCTTGGATTACTGTGGTTAGGAGATATTAATGTCGTCACTCATAATCATATATAGCTTTTTGTACATACCTTTTTATACAGATCAGATCAACTTGCAATAATTGAGTGAACAAGAGATGAAAAATATAGAGCTTTATAAAGTCATTATTGCACGGAGAAACTACTAGAGTTAAGAGACACGAGAGAACCCAATTAAGTTTCACATACCATATCAGTTTTTCAGAAAGAAGGAATTTGTTGGAGTTATTATTTCAAAAGAATTAAAAAAAGTTTACTTATTTGTTTCCTCGTTTAATTTGGACGAATAACATACCCTATCAATATAAGTTCAGATTAATAATTGAAACATGTTACGAACTTCCAAGGAATTTTCTTGGCCGAAAAGTTGAGAGCGGTTGTGAAAACTCGTTGGTGTAAAGTTCAAAAGTTCAAATTCTATTAAGAAAACTTTGCTTCAAGTTAGAATTAACTTGGAAGGATTAGTGTAGTACCTGGGACAATTTCATAATATTTGGAGCAGGGAAGGGTTTATGTGGAGGGGTGAGGGTACATGCATTCATGCCTCCTCCCTAGACTATGTATAAAGTACTAATATTTTCAGTTATGTGGTTAAATATATATGTGGCCACCCATGCTCAAGTGATTGGTTCGGTGCACCGGTGACAAAGTGCCCTTCTTGTCTCCTTTATATACCAATGTTGGGATTGGATCCCCGTACAATTCTTTTTGATTAATTCCCTTTATAATAAATTAATAAATAAATAAATTCCCAATTCCCCGTGCCTTTTTCAATTAACAACATATCCATATGCCCTTTCCTTCTTTTCAATTAACAAATAAACACGTTTTCTTATCTTTTTAAAAAAAACAAATTCCCTTTTACCTACGTCATTTTTATTTTTTTTTCTTAATCATTCTTTTGAGTACAAAATCTTTGAAATTCCTAAAAATAAAGTACTCATGACCCCTTTATCTCGGCTCTCGGTGGATTCAAAGTAGCAAAACCCTGCTCAATATTAAGCTCCGCTTTTAAAAACTTTTTTTGAATGATATAGAGCTTGAGATATTTAAAACTGTAAGTAATGATACTATTATTGGTTGTTTTCAAAGTATCTAAACTCGTCGAGTACTGAATGATATTTTTTACGAATATAGTATTAATATAGTTTGCTTGTCAACTTACCGTCACCATAAAATTTTATATAATGAAACCAAACATCTATATTAAAGATAATAGTACACCCATGGTATTAAAATTGTATTGAACACTAATAAAATTGTATTGTGAAACTGAATAAAAATATTTATACAATGATTTGTAAGTACATATAAGTATGTGGAAAGGTCGCCCAAGTCATCGCTGGAACGATAGGTCTGTTGCTTCCGCTGTGGTCAAGACAATGAAATGCTTAAGAATTTGATCCCGTCGTTAGAGTGATGAGTTCTGTTGCTCTAGCCATAAAACAAAACCGAATGCTTCAGTTTTTTTACTACTCTGTCACTACAGCCACCAGCCTGTTCTATAAATAGAACCTTTTGGATGGGAGTTTTATTTTCCCATATATTTGGCTAAGTCTTTGGAGAGGTATGGAATGACCTAGGATTTTTATCCACCAACCAAGATGAGTTTTTATTTATATTTTGTGTTAATTAGAGTTAATTAACACTAGTATTAATAAGATTCAACCATAAAAATTGTTAGATTCTTTTAAATTTTCCAGGAAGACAAAAATAGAGATTTTCAAGATTTGTCTTCAAGACGTAATTTCACTACTCGATCTTCATATATTACGTATAAACTAGTATACATACCCGCTCGCATACATACCCGCTCGTTGCGCAGATCATTTTAATATAAAAAGAATAGAGAGAATTAATAAAAGTAGATGTATATTGCATACTAAATTTTGCGATCACATTCAAAAGAAGTAAACCAAAAAAAAATAAAATAAAATTTATCGAGTTTTCTCTATAAAATTATTACTTGAGAAGAAGAACAATGTAACGATCCGGTCGGTCGTTTTGGGTGTATTAACTCTGATCCCCTATTTTCTGCTTTCCTCGTGTCCGTTCCTGCTTATGTGACTTGCCGGAAAGTTTTGTTTTTGGTTTCAGAGTGTTTTGGGATACTTAGTCCCTAAAACGGAAGTTTAAGTCTTAGGATTTTTGACCGTAGTCGGAACTGTGTGAAGACGACTCCGAAATGGAGTTCTGTCAGGTTAGTTAGCTCCGTTGGGTGATTTTGGACTTAGGAGCGTGTCCGGAATATGATTTGGAGGTCCGTAGTAGAATTAAGCTTGAATTGGCGAAAGTTAGAATTTTGGTGAATTTGGCCGGCAGTGAAAATTTTGATATCGGGGTCGGATTTGGTTTCTTGGAATTGGAGTAGGTTTGTGACGTCATTTAGGACTTGTGTGCAAAATTTGAGGTCAATCGGATATGGTTTGATATGTTTCAACGTCGTTTGTGGAATTTGGAAGTTTAGAAGTTCTTTAGGCTTGAATCCGGATGTAATCTATATTTTGATGTTGTTTTGGGTGATTTGAAGGTTCGACTAAGTTCGCATTGGGTTATATGACTAGTTGGTATGTTTGGTTGAGGTCCCGGGGGCCTCAGTCTGATTTCGGGTTGTTAACGGACTTGATTTTGAGTTGATGAAGCAGCTGAAGTGCTGCTGCTACTGGTGTGACCACACCTGCGGAGTGGGCACCGTAGAAGCGGGGAAGGAACTGCAAAAGCGGCCAAGGATGAGTTGAGCAGAGGTAGCAGGTGCGAAGATTTTTCCGCACATGCGATGGCCGCAAAAGCGGGCAGGTGGGCGCAGGAGTGAGATCAAGCCGCAGGTGCGATGGGTTTCCCGTAACTGCAATAGGCGCAGATACGGTCCTTTGATCGCAGAAGCGAAGGTAGCGGGTAAGTGACTTCCGCAGGAGCGAGAATGTTTCCGCAGAAGTGGCGTCGCAGGTGCGACAGTAGGTCCGCAGATGCGGAAGAACTGGGTAGAAAAATAGGATTTCGAGGGTTTGATTCCCATTTCGACTTTGGGACTTTGAGAGCTCGGTGTGAGGCGACATTTCGAGGTTTCTTCAAGAAGATTGCTGGGGTAAGTAATTCTAACTTGGATTGGACTATATTTCATGAATCTATTGCTATTTTCATCATCTAATTAGGGATTTGAGTTGTAGTTTTGGGAAAAAATGGTAGAAACTTCATAGGCTAAAATTTTGAGTTTTGAAAGGTGATTTGAGGTTGGATTCGAGTAATTCTTGTATGGTTGGACTCGTAAGTAGATGAATGTTCACATTTTGTGACTTTTGTCGAATTTCGAGACGTGGGCTCGGGGGCCGGTTTGAGCCTATTTAAGATTTTGGCTTATAATTTCGTGATTTTCTTGTGGAATTGATTCTTTAGACCTATATTAATTATATCGTACTGCTTGTGGCTAGATTCGGGGAGTTTGGATATTGATTCGAGGGGCAAAGGCATTGCGAAGTAGGAATTTTGCACGGTTTGAGGTAAGTAACATTTTTAAATCTGGTCTTGAGGGTAATAAAATCCCGTATTTTGGTATGATGTGATTATTTTGGAGGTGATGCACATGCTAGGTGACGGGCATGTGGGCGTGCACCGTGGGGGATTGGGACTTGGTCCGTCCCGTGAGACTGTAAAGTCGAATAGCTTATTGTTAATTACATGTTCCCTCTGTTTCCTAGAAATTTGACTGCCATTCATGTTAGAAGCCATGCTTAAGCCATATGTTATCACTGTTGGGACCCGCAGTGGTCGAGTACTTGTTGATAAACTACTATTTGCTGTCTTGAACTCAGTCACAGTGCTACTTGCGAGTCATATCTCCGTTTCTTTTTGTATTTCTTGTTGACACTTGTTACTAACTCTTTTGGCTGATTTGTATAATTTCTGAAAGCCCGAGAGGGCAGGAGAGGTTAGTGACTGAGATAGAGCCTGAGTGCCGAGCTGTGAGCTATGTGAGGGTATATGGATCGGGTTGCATGTCGCAACGAGCCTTATGGCTACTTATGGACTGTGGATCGGGTTACACTCCGCAACTAGCCTTATGACTACTTATATGATTGGGTTGGGCTGCATGTCTGTCACGACCCAAATTCTCCCTCCGTGAATCGTCGTGACGGCACCTTGTCGCTACGACTAGGTAAGCCTAACATTTGCGGAAATGAAATGAAAACAAAACATGAAAATTAACAACTAACAATAACAGATATTTTAATAAGTAATTAAGATGCCGCTCGACATAAACAATAATCAACTCTCGAAATATATATGACACTCCCAAGATCCGGAACACCGTAAGTCACAAGCTTCTACGAAGTTCTAACTGTTCTATACATCAGTGTCTATAGAAATAAGAGAAGGATCAACATAGGGGATAGAAGGGGACTCTAGGGATCTGCGGGCGCGGGCAGATGTACCTTGAAGTTCTCCGAAAACAACAACGACTGCAACTAAGGACGAGGCTCGTAAAAGGAACCTAGATCTGCACACGAAAAACATGTGCAGGAAAGGGCGTGAGTACACCACTGCGGTACCCAGTAAGTGCCACCTAACCTCGGCCTAGTAGTGACGAAGTCAGGTCAAGGCCCCACTGGTATATAATAAATAAGCAGGAGAGTATAACAATATAATAAGAGATTGAAATTTAAATAAGGAGAATATAGCAAAGTAGCAACGGAGAACACAGGGATAACAACAGGCGATCTCTCGAGATACCGTCTCGTAGTCCCAAAAAAAGTGCAAGGAGATCTCCCGAGGTACCGCCTCGTAGTCTCAAAAGTAAATATGCAGGGAGAACTCCCGAGGAACCGCCTCGTAGTCTCTAAAGTAAATATGCAGGGAGAACTCCCGAGGAACCGCCTCGTAGTCTCAAAACTAAATGTGCAGGGAGATCTCTCGAGGAACTGCCTCGTAGTATCAAAAGTAAATATGTAGGGGGGATCTCCCAGGATACCGTCCCGTAGTCCCAAAGTAAATACGCAGATCAAACAAACGAATATAACAGTTACATCAAGAAACCTATAATTTAGACTAAGTACAAGTCAAGAAAGAAGCGGGATTTACTAAATATGCTGCAAAGAGTTCAAATAGGCAATTAGGACATGTAGACATGTTATTCTAGGCTAACGGGATAACTACACATGCCAGTATACTCAGATAAGATGAAAACAAGCTATTACTCGGTAAAAATCAGGTTTTTCCACAAATAGCTCGCGTACGCACTCGTCACCTCGCGTACACGATGCTCACATATCATAACAACACCAAATCCTAAGGGTATTTCCCCAACACAAGGTTAGGCAAGCCACTTACCTCAAACCAAGCTCAATCAATCGTTAACAATGCCTTTTCCACGAATATCCAGCTCCGAATGGCCCAAATCTAGCCAAAATCAATTACATACCATAAATACAACTATAAGAAATTAATCTAATTAATGAAATCAAATCTAAAGCAAGAAATTAGAATATCGCCCCAAAAGGTCTCCCCGTGCCTACGTCTCGGAATCGGGTTAAAGTCACAAAATATGAACACTCATTCACTCATGAGTTTACTAGCAACAAAACGTTCCAAATCCGATGTCAAAATCTCAATCAAAACCCAAAATCTTAGTTGAAGAACTTCTTCCCATTTTCCCTAAATTTCTCAACCAAATTTCTTAATTAGATGATGAAATCAACCATAGATTAGTGGAATATAACCATAAAGGAGTTAAGAATCATTACCCACAAGCTTCCTCTGAAAATTCCTCAAACTTTCACCTTAATCCGAGATCTCAACGTCCCAAAAATTGAAATGAGATAAAACCCTCGATATTGTCCTTTTTTCTGCCAGTAAACCCGCTTCAGCGAGCCTTCCACCGCACCTGAGGAAATACCATCGCATGTGCGAAAAATCACGAAAGGGGCTGGGACCCCATCTACGGTAATGGGGCCGCACCTGCGTGTGCGCGCCTGCGGAGCACTGTCCGCTTCTACGGTCATTCACCGCGCCTGCAATCACTCTATCGCATCTGCGGGCATCGCAGATGCAGAATTCACCTCGCACCTGCGACCCCTGGAACTCCTCCATTTTTCCGCTTCTGCCCTTGACCTTCGCACGTGCGATCCCGCACTTGCGGTCTCCCCGCCGTAGGTGCAAAAACACCACATGCCTGAAGACTTCAGAAATAATACAAACCCAACTTTTGATCCGTTAAGCACCCAAAACTCACCCGAGGCCCACGGGACCTCAACCAAACATAACAACCAATCCCAAAACATCATACGAACATATTCGAGCACTCAAACCACATCAAACAACGCTAAATTCACGAATCATCCCCCGATTCAAACTTAAAGAACTTGAAACATCCAATTCCGACAACCGATGCCGAAACCAACCAAACCCTGTCCGATTGACTCCAAATTTTGCACACATGTCACATTCAACCCTACGGACCTACTCAAATTTCCGGAATTGGGACCAACCCCGATATCAGAAAGTCCACTACCGGTCAAAATCTCCAAAACTTTGACTTTCTCCATTTCAAGCCTAAATGAGCTACATACCTCCAAAACACTATCCGGACATGCCCATAAGTCCAAAATCACCTAACGGAACCGACAGAACTCCATTCCAGAGTCGCCTTCACACAGTTTCGACTGTGGTCCAAATCCTAAGGCTTAAACCTCTATTTAGGGACTAAGTATCCCAAAACACTCCAAAAACCAAAACGAACCGTCCCGGCAAGACAGAATAGCAGAAATAGGTATGAGAGAAATAGTTAATAAGGGATCGGGGCTATAACTCTCGAAACGACCGACCGGGTCATTACAACGTCGCAACGATATAGTGCTTGGGCTGAAAGGAGCCCTCAAACCACATCAAACAATGCTAAATTCACGAATCATCCCCCGATTCAAACTTAAAGAACTTGAAACTTCCAATTCCGACAACTGATGCCGAAACCAACCAAACCACGTCCGATTGACTCCAAATTTTGCACACATGTCATATTCAACCCTACGGACCTATTCCAACTTCCGGAATTGGGACCGACCCCGATATCAAAACGTCCACTACCGGTCAAAATCTCCAAAACTTTGACTTTCGCCATTTCAAGTCTAAATGAGCTACAGACCTCCAAAACACTATCCGGACATGCCCATAAGTCCAAAATCACCTTACGGAGCTAACGGAACTCCTTTCCAGAGTCGGCTTCACATAGTTCCGACTGCGGTCCAAATCCTAAGGCTTAAACCTCCATTTAGGGACTAAGTATCCCAAAACACTCCAAAAACCAAAACGAACCCTCATGGTAAGCCACAATAGAAGAAATAGGTATGGGAGAAGCAGTTAATAGGGGATCGGGGATATAACTTTCAAAACGATCGGCCGGGTCATTACAACGTCGCAACGATATAGCGCTTGGGCTGAAAGGAGCCCTCAAACCACATCAAACAACGCTAAATTCACGAATCATTCCCCGATTCAAACTTAAAGAACTTGAAACTTCCAATTCCGACAACCGATGCTGAAACCAACCAAACCACGTCCGATTGACTCCAAATTTTGCACACATGTCATATTCAACCCTACGGACCTACTCCAACTTTTGGAATTGGGACCGACCCCGATAACAAAAAGTCCACTACCGGTCAAAATCTCCAAAACTTTGGCTTTCGCCATTACAAGCCTTAATGAGATACAGACCTCCAAAACATTATCTGGACATGCCCATAAGTCCAAAATCACCTTACGGAGCTAACAGAACTCCATTCCAGAGTCGGCTTTACATAGTTCAGACTGTGGTCCAAATCCTAAGGCTTAAACCTCTATTTAGGGACTAAGTATCCCAAAACACTCCAAAAACCAAAACGAACCCTCCCGGCAAGACACAATAGCAGAAATAGGTATGAGAGAAACAGTTAATAAGGGATCGGGGCTATAACTCTCGAAACGACCGACCGGGTCATTACAACGTCGAAACGATATAGCGCTTGGGCTGAAAGAAGCCCTCAAACCACATCAAACAACGCTAAATTCACGAATCATCCCCCGATTCAAACTTAAAGAACTTGAAACTTCCAATTCCGACAACCGATGCTTAAACCAACCAAACCACGTCCGATTGACTCCAAATTTTGCACACATGTCATATTCAACCCTACGGACCTACTCCAACTTTTGGAATTGGGACCGACCCCGATAACAAAAAGTCCACTACCGGTCAAAATCTCCAAAACTTTGACTTTCGCCATTACAAGCCTAAATGAGATACAGACCTCCAAAACACTATCTGGACATGCCCATAAGTCCAAAATCACCTTACGGAGCTAACAGAACTCCATTCCAGAGTCGGCTTTACATAGTTCCGACTGCGGTCCAAATCCTAAGGCTTAAACCTCCATTTAGGGACTAAATATCCCAAAACACTCCAAAAACCAAAACGAACCCTCCTGGTAAGCCACAATAGCAGAAATAGGTATGTGAGAAGCAGTTAATAGGGGATCGGGGATATAACTCTCGAAATGACCGGCCCGGTCATTACAACATCGCAACGATATAGCGCTTGGGCTGAAAGGAGCCCTCAAACCACATCAAACAACGCTAAATTCACGAATCATCCCCCGATTCAAACTTAAAGAACTTGAAACTTCCAATTCCGACAACCGATGCTGAAACCAACCAAACCACGTCCGATTGACTCCAAATTTTGCACACATGTCATATTCAACCCTACGGACCTACTCCAACTTTTGGAATTGGGACCGACCCCGATAACAAAAAGTCCACTACCGGTCAAAATCTCCAAAACTTTGACTTTTGCCATTACAAGCCTAAATGAGATACAGACCTCCAAAACACTATCTCGACATGCCCATAAGTCCAAAATCACCTTACGGAGCTAACAGAACTCCATTCCAGAGTCGGCTTTACATAGTTCCGACTGCGGTCCAAATCCTAAGGCTTAAACCTCCATTTAGGGACTAAATATCCCAAAACACTCCAAAAACCAAAACGAACCCTCCTGGTAAGCCACAATAGCAGAAATAGGTATGGGAGAAGCAGTTAATAGGGGATCGGGGATATAACTCTCGAAATGACCGGCCGGGTCATTACAACATCGCTGATATAGCGCTTGGGCTGAAAGGAGCCCTCAAACAACATCAAACAACGCTAAATTCACGAATCATCCCCCGATTCAAACTTAAAGAACTTGAAACTTCCAATTCCGACAACCGATGCCGAAACCAACCAAACCACGTCCGATTGACTCCAAATTTTGCACACATGTCATATTCAACCCTACGGACCTACTCCAACTTTTGGAATTGGGACCGACCCCGATAACAAAAAGTCCACTATCGGTCAAAATCTCCAAAACCTTAACTTTCGCCATTTCAAGCCTAAATGAGCTACAGACCTCCAAAACACTATCCGGACATGCCCATAAGTCCAAAATCACCTTACGGAGTTAACGGAACTCCATTCCACAGTCGGCTTCACATAGTTTCGACTGCGGTCCAAATCGTAAGGCTTAAACCTCCATTTAGGGACTAAGTATCCCAAAACACTCCAAAAACCAAAACCAACCCTCCTGGTAAGCCACAATAGCAGAAATTGGTATGGGAGAAGCAGTTAATAGGGGATCGGGGATATAACTCTCGAAACGACCGGCCTGGTCATTACAACGTCGTAACGATATAGCGCTTGGGCAGAAAGGATCCCTCAAACAACATCAAACAACGCTAAATTCATGAATCATCCCCCGATTCAAACTTAAAGAACTTGAAACTTCCAATTCTGACAACCGATGCCGAAACCAACCAAACCATGTCCGATTGACCCCAAATTTTACACACATGTCATATTCAACCTTACGAACCTACTCAAACTTCCGGAATTGGGACCGACCCCGATATCAAAAAGTCCACTACCGGTCAAAATCTCCAAAACTTTGACTTTCTCCATTTCAAGCCTAAATGAGCTACATACCTGCAAAACACTATCCGGACATGCCCATAAGTCCAAAATCACCTAACGGAACCGACAGAACTCCATTCCAGAGTCGCCTTCACACAGTTTCGACTGTGGTCCAAATCCTAAGGCTTAATCCACTATTTAGGGACTAAGTATCCCAAAACACTCCAAAAACCAAAACGAACCCTCCTGGCAAGACACAATAGCAGAAATAGGTATGAGAGAAGCAGATAATAAGGGATCGGGGCTATAACTCTCGAAACGACCGGCCGGGTCATTAAACGTCGTAACGATATAGCGCTTGGGCGGAAAGGATCCCTCAAACAACATCAAACAACGCTGAATTCACGAATCATCCCCCGATTCAAACTTAAAGAACTTGAAACTTCCAATTCCGACAACCGATGCCGAAACCAACCAAATCACGTCCGATTGACTCCAAATTTTGCACACATGTCATATTCAACCCTACGGACCTACTCCAACTTTCGAAATTGGGACCGACCCCGATATCAAAAAGTCCACTATCGGTCAAAATCTCCAAAACATTGACTTTCGCCATTTCAAATCTAAATGAGCTACAGACCTCCAAAACACTATCCGGACATGCCCATAAGTCCAAAATCACCTAACGGAATCGACAGAACTCCATTCCAGAGTCGCCTTCACACAGTTTCGACTGTGGTCCAAATCCTAAGGCTTAAACCTCTATTTAGGGACTAAGTATCCCAAAACACTCCAAAAACCAAAACGAACCCTCCCGGCAAGACACAATAGCAGAAATAGGTAAGGGAGAAGCAGTGAATAGGGGATCGGGGATATAACTCTCGAAACGACCGGCCGGGTCATTACAACGTCGCAACGATATAGCGCTTGGGCTTAAAGGAGCCCTCAAACCACATCAAATAATGCTAAATTCACGAATCATCCCCCGATTCAAACTTAAAGAACTTGAAACTTCCAATTCCGACAACCGATGCCGAAACCAACCAAACCATGTCCGATTGACTCTAAATTTTGCACACATGTCATATTCAACCCTACGGACCTACTCCAACTTTCGGAATTGGGACCGACCCCGATAACAAAAAGTCCACTATCGGTCAAAATCTCCAAAACCTTAACTTTCAGCATTTCAAGCCTAAATGAGCTACAGACCTCCAAAACACTATCCGGACATGCCCATAAGTCCAAAATTACCTTACGGAGTTAACAGAACTCCATTCCACAGTCGGCTTCACATAGTTCCGATTGCGGTCCAAATCCTAAGGCTTAAACCTCCATTTAGGGACTAAGTATCCCAAAACACTCCAAAAACCAAAACCAACCCGCCTGGTAAGCCACAATAGCAGAAATTGGTATGGGAGAAGCAGTTAATAGGGGATCGGGGATATAACTATCGAAACGACCGGCCAGGTCATTACAACGTCGTAACGATATAGCGCTTGGGCTGAAAGGAGCCCTCAAACAACATCAAACAACGCTAAATTCACGAATCATCCCCCGATTCAAACTTAAAGAACTTGAAACTTCCAATTCCGTTAACCGATGCCGAAACCAACCAAACCACGTCCGATTGACTCCAAATTTTGCACACATGTCATATTCAACCCTACAGACCTACTCAAACTTCCGGAATTGGGACCGACCCTGATATCAAAAAGTCCACTACCGGTCAAAATCTCCAAAACTGACTTTCTCCATTTCAAGCCTAAATGAGCTACATACCTCCAAAACACTATCCGGACATGCCCATAAGTCCAAAATCACCTAACGGAACCGACGGAACTCCATTCCAGAGTCGCCTTCACACAGTTTCGACTGTGGTCCAAATCCTAAGGCTTAAACCTCTATTTAGGGACTAAGTATCCCAAAACACTCGAAAAACCAAAACGAACCCTCCCGGCAAGACACAATAGCAGAAATAGGTATGAGAGAAGCAGTTAATAAGGGATTGGGGCTATAACTCTCGAAACGACTGTCCGGGTCATTACAACATCACAACGATATAGCACTTGGGCTGAAAGGAGCCCTCAAAACACATCAAACAATGCAAAATTCAAGAATCATCTCCCGATTCAAACTTAAAGAACTTGAAACTTCCAATTCCGACAACCGATGCCAAAACCAACCAAACCACGTCCGATTGACTCCAAATTTTGCACACATGTCATATTCAATCCTACGGACCTACTCCAACTTCCGGAATTGGGACCGACCCCGATATCAAAAAGTCCACTATCGGTCAAAATCTCCAAAACTTTGACTTTCGCCATTTCAAGCCTAAATGAGCTACAGACCTCCAAAACACTATGCGGACATGCCCATAAGTCCAAAATCACCATACGGAGCTAACGAAACTCCATTCCAGTGTCAGCTTCACATAGTTCCGACTGCGGTCCAAATCCGAAGGCTTAAACCTCCATTTAGGGACTAAGTATCCCAAAACACTCCAAAAACCAAAACAAACCCTCCTGGTAAGCCACAATAATAGAAATAGGTAAGGGAGAAGCAGTTAATAGGGGATCGGGGATATAACTCTCAAAACGTTCGGCCGGGTCATTACAACGTCGCAACGATATAGCGCTTGGGCTGAAAGGAGCCCTCAAACAACATCAAACAACGCTAAATTCACGAATCATCCCCGATTCAAACATAAAGAACTTGAAACTTCCAATTCCGACAACCGATGCCGAAACCAACCAAACCATGTCCGATTGACCCCAAATTTTACACACATGTCATATTCAACCTTACGAATCTACTCAAACTTCCGGAATTGGGACCGACCCCGATATCAAAAAGTCCACTACCGGTCAAAATCTCCAAAACTTTGACTTTCTCCATTTCAAGCCTAAATGATCTACATACCTCCAAAACACTATCCGGACATGCCCATAAGTCCAAAATCACCTAACGGAACCGACAGAACTCCATTCCAGAGTCGGCTTCACACAGTTTCGACTGTGGTCCAAATCCTAAGGCTTAAACCTCTATTTAGGGACTAAGTATCCCAAAACACTCCAAAAACCAAAACGAACCCTCCCGGCAAGACACAATAGCAGAAATAGGTATGAGAGAAGCAGTTAATAGGGGATCAGGGCTATAACTCTCGTAACGACCGGCCGAGTCATTACAACATCTCAACGATATAGCGCTTGGGCTGAAAGGAGCCCTCAAACCACATCAAACAATGCTAAATTCACGAATCATCCCCCGATTCAAACTTAAAGAACTTGAAACTTCCAATTCCGACAACCGATGCCGAAACCAACCAAACCACGTCCGATTGACTCCAAATTTTGCACACATGTCATATTCAACCCTACGGACCTACTCCAACTTTCGGAATTGGGACCGACCCCGATATCAAAAAGTCCACTACCGGTCAAAATCTCCAAAACTTTGACTTTTGCCATTTCAAGCCTAAATGAGCTACAGACCTCCAAAACACTATCCGGACATGCCCATAAGTCCAAAATAACCTTACGGAGCTAACGAAACTCCATTCCAGAGTCGGCTTCACGTAGTTTTGACTGCGATCCAAATCCTAAGGCTTAAACCTCCATTTAGGGACTAAGTATTCCAAAACACTCCAAAAACCAAAACGAACCCTCCCGGACTGACACAATAGCAGAAATAGGTATGAGAGAAGCAGATAATAAGGGATCGGGGCTATAACTCTCAAAACGACCGGCCGGGTCATTACAACGTCGCAACGATATAGCGCTTGGGCTGAAAGGAGCCCTCAAACCGCATCAAACAATGCTAAATTCACGAATCATCCCCCGATTCAAACTTAAAGAACTTGAAACTTCCAATTCCGACAACCGATGCCGAAACCAACAAAACAACGTCCGATTGACTCCAAATTTTGCACACATGTCATATTCAACCCTACGGACCTACTCCAACTTTCGAAATTGGGACCGACCCCGATATCAAAAAGTCCACTATCGGTCAAAATCTCCAAAACCTTGACTTTCCCCATTTCAAGCCTAAATGAGCTACAGACCTCCAAAATACTATCCGGACATGCCCATAAGTCCAAAATCACCTTACGGAGCTAACAGAACTCCATTTCAGAGTCGGCTTCACATAGTTCTAACTGCGGTCCAAATCCTAAGGCTTAACCTCCATTTAGGGACTAAGTATTCCAAAAAACTCCAAAAACCAAAACGAACCCTCCTGGTTAGCCACATTAGAAGAAATAGGTAAGGGAGAAGCAGTTAATAGGGGATCGGGGATATAACTCTCGAAACGACCGGCCGGGTCATTACAACGTCACAACGATATAGTGCTTGGGCTGAAAGGAGCCCTCAAACAACATCAAAGAATGTTAAATTCACGAATCATCCCCCTGATTCAAACTTAAAGAACTTGAAACTTCCAATTCCGACAACCGATGCCGAAACAAACCAAACCATGTCCGATTGACTCCAAATTTTGCACACATGTCATATTAAACCCTACGGACCTACTCCAACTTCCGGAATTGGGACCGTCCCCGATATCAAAAAGTCCACTACCGGTCAAAATCTCCAAAACTTTGACTTTCGCCATTTCAAGACTAAATGAGCTACAGACCTCCGAAATACTATCCGGACATGCCCATAAGTCTAAAATCACCTTACGGAGCTAACAGAACTCCATTCCAGAGTCGGCTACACATAGTTCCGACTGTGGTCCAAATCCTAAGGCTTAAACCTCTATTTAGGGACTAAGTATTCCAAAACACTCCAAAAACCAAAACGAACCCTCCCGGCAAGACACAATAGCAGAAATAGGTATGAGAGAAGCAGTTAATAAGAGATTGGGGCTATAACTCTCGAAACGACCATCCGGGTCATTACAACATCGCAACGATATAGCACTTGGGCTGAAAGGAGCCCTCAAAACACATCAAACAATGCAAAATTCACGAATCATCTCCCGATTCAAACTTAAAGAACTTGAAACTTCCAATTCCGACAACCGATGCCAAAACCAACCAAACCACGTCCGATTGACTCCAAATTTTGCACACATGTCATATTCAGTCCTACGGACCTACTCCAACTTCCGGAATTGGGACCGACCCCGATATCAAAAAGTCCACTACCGGTCAAAATCTCCAAAACTTTGACTTTCGCCATTTCAAGCCTAAATGAGCTACAGACCACAAAAACACTATCCGGACATGCCCATAAGTCCAAAATCACCTTACAGAGCTAACAGAACTCCATTTCAGAGTCGGCTTCACATAGTTCCGACTGCGGTCCAAATCCTAAGTCTTAAACCTCCATTTAGGGACTAAGTATCCCAAAACACTCCAAAAACCAAAACGAACCCTCCCGGCAAGACACAATAGCAGAAATAGGTAAGGGAGAAGCAGTTAATAGGGGATCGGGGATATAACTCTCAAAACGACCGGCCGGGTCATTACAACGTCGCAACGATATAGCGCTTGGGCTGAAAGGAGCCCTCAAACAACATCAAACAACGCTAAATTCACGAATCATCCCCCGATTCAAACATAAAGAACTTGAAACTTCCAATTCCGACAACCGATGCCGAAACCAACCAAACCATGTCCGATTGACCCCAAATTTTACACACATGTCATATTCAACCTTACGAACCTACACAAACTTCCGGAATTGGGACCGACCCCGATATCAAAAAGTCCACTTCCGGTCAAAATCTCCAAAACTTTGACTTTCTCCATTTCAAGCCTAAATGATCTACAGACCTCCAAAACACTATCCGGACATGCCCATAAGTCCAAGATCACCTAACGGAATCGACAGAACTCCATTCCAGAGTCGGCTTCACACAGTTTCGACTGTGGTCCAAATCCTAAGGCTTAAGCCTCTATTTAGGGACTAAGTATCCCAAAACACTCCAAAAACCAAAACGAACCCTCCCGGCAAGACACAATAGCAGAAATAGGTAAGGGAGAAGCAGTTAATAGGGGATCGGGGATATAACTCTCGAAACGACCGGCCGGGTCATTACAACGTCGCAACAATATAGCGCTTGGGCTGAAAGGAGCCCTCAAACAACATCAAACAACGCTAAATTCACGAATCATCCCCCGATTCAAACTTAAAGAACTTGAAACTTCCAATTCCGACAACCGATGCCGAAACCAACAAAACAACGTCCGATTGACTCCAAATTTTGCACACATGTCATATTCAACCCTACGGACCTACTCAAACTTCCAAAATTGGGACCGACCCCGATATCAAAAAGTCCACTTCCGGTCAAAATCTCCAAAACCTTGACTTTCGCCATTTCAAGCCTAAATGAGCTACAGACCTCTAAAACACTATCCGAACATGCCCATAAGTCCAAAATCACCTAACAGAACCGACAGAATTCCATACCAGAGTCGGCTTCACACAGTTTCGACTGTGGTCCAAATCCTAAGGCATAAACCTCTATTTAGGGACTAAGTATCCCAAAACACTCCAAAAACCAAAACGAACCCTCCCGGCAAGACACAATAGCAGAAATAGGTATGAGAGAAGCAGATAATAAGGGATCGGGGCTATAACTCTCAAAACGACCGGCCGGGTCATTACAACGTCGCAACGATATAGCGCTTGGGCTGAAAGGAGCCCTCAAACCGCATCAAACAATGCTAAATTCACGAATCATCCCCCGATTCAAACTTAAAGAACTTGAAACTTCCAATTCCGACAACCGATGCCAAAACCAACCAAACCACGTCCGATTGACTCCAAATTTTGCACACATGTCATATTCAGTCCTACGGACCTACTCCAACTTCCGGAATTGGGACCGACCCCGATATCAAAAAGTCCACTACCGGTCAAAATCTCCAAAACTTTGACTTTCGCCATTTCAAGCCTAAATGAGCTACAGACCACAAAAACACTATCCGGACATGCCCATAAGTCCAAAATCACCTTACAGAGCTAACAGAACTCCATTTCAGAGTCGGCTTCACATAGTTCCGACTGCGGTCCAAATCCTAAGTCTTAAACCTCCATTTAGGGACTAAGTATCCCAAAACACTCCAAAAACCAAAACGAACCCTCCCGGCAAGACACAATAGCAGAAATAGGTAAGGGAGAAGCAGTTAATAGGGGATCGGGGATATAACTCTCAAAACGACCGGCCGGGTCATTACAACGTCGCAACGATATAGCGCTTGGGCTGAAAGGAGCCCTCAAACAACATCAAACAACGCTAAATTCACGAATCATCCCCCGATTCAAACATAAAGAACTTGAAACTTCCAATTCCGACAACCGATGCCGAAACCAACCAAACCATGTCATATTGACCCCAAATTTTACACACATGTCATATTCAACCTTACGAACCTACACAAACTTCCGGAATTGGGACCGACCCCGATATCAAAAAGTCCACTTCCGGTCAAAATCTCCAAAACTTTGACTTTCTCCATTTCAAGCCTAAATGATCTATAGACCTCCAAAACACTATCCGGACATGCCCATAAGTCCAAGATCACCTAACGGAATCGACAGAACTCCATTCCAGAGTCGGCTTCACACAGTTTCGACTGTGGTCCAAATCCTAAGGCTTAAGCCTCTATTTAGGGACTAAGTATCCCAAAACACTCCAAAAACCAAAACGAACCCTCCCGGCAAGACACAATAGCAGAAATAGGTAAGGGAGAAGCAGTTAATAGGGGATCGGGGATATAACTCTCGAAACGACCGGCCGGGTCATTACAACGTCGCAACAATATAGCGCTTGGGCTGAAAGGAGCCCTCAAACAACATCAAACAACGCTAAATTCACGAATCATCCCCCGATTCAAACTTAAAGAACTTGAAACTTCCAATTCCGACAACCGATGCCGAAACCAACAAAACAACGTCCGATTGACTCCAAATTTTGCACACATGTCATATTCAACCCTACGGACCTACTCAAACTTCCAAAATTGGGACCGACCCCGATATCAAAAAGTCCACTTCCGGTCAAAATCTCCAAAACCTTGACTTTCGCCATTTCAAGCCTAAATGAGCTACAGACCTCTAAAACACTATCCGAACATGCCCATAAGTCCAAAATCACCTAACAGAACCGACAGAATTCCATACCAGAGTCGGCTTCACACAGTTTCGACTGTGGTCCAAATCCTAAGGCATAAACCTCTATTTAGGGACTAAGTATCCCAAAACACTCCAAAAACCAAAACGAACCCTCCCGGCAAGACACAATAGCAGAAATAGGTATGAGAGAAGCAGATAATAAGGGATCGGGGCTATAACTCTCAAAACGACCGGCCGGGTCATTACAACGTCGCAACGATATAGCGCTTGGGCTGAAAGGAGCCCTCAAACCGCATCAAACAATGCTAAATTCACGAATCATCCCCCGATTCAAACTTAAAGAACTTGAAACTTCCAATTCCGACAACCGATGCCGAAACCAACAAAACAACGTCCGATTGACTCCAAATTTTGCACACATGTCATATTCAACCCTACGGACCTACTCCAACTTTTGGAATTGGGACCGACCCCGATATCAAAAAGTCCACTATCGGTCAAAATCTCCAAAACCTTAACTTTCGCCATTTCAAGCCTAAATGAGCTACAGACCTCCAAAACACTATCCGGACATGCCCATAAGTCCAAAATCACCTTACGGAGCTAACGGAACTCCATTCCACAGTCGGCTTCACATAGTTTCGACTGCGGTCCAAATCCTAAGGCTTAAACCTCCATTTAGGGACTAAGTATCCCAAAACACTCCAAAAACCAAAACCAACCCTCCTGGTAAGCCACAATAGCAGAAATTGGTATGGGAGAAGCAGTTAATAGGGGATCGGGGATATAACTCTCGAAACGACCGGCCAGGTCATTACAACGTCGTAACGATATAGCGCTTGGGCGGAAAGGATCCCTCAAACAACATCAAACAACGCTAAATTCACGAATCATCCCCCGATTCAAACTTAAAGAACTTGAAACTTCCAATTCTGACAACCGATGCCGAAACCAACCAAACCATGTCCGATTGACCCCAAATTTTACACATATGTCATATTCAACCTTACGGACCTACTCCAACTTCCGGAATTGGGACTGACCCTGTTATCAAAAAGTCCACTACCGGTCAAAATCTCCAAAACTTTGACTTTCGCCATTTCAAGCCTAAATGAGCTACAGACCACAAAAACACTATCCGGACATGCCCATAAGTCCAAAATCACCTTACAGAGCTAACAGAACTCCATTTCAGAGTCGGCTTCAGATAGTTCCGACTGCGGTCCAAATCCTAAGTCTTAAACCTCCATTTAGGGACTAAGTATCCCAAAACACTCCAAAAACCAAAACGAACCCTCCTGGTAAGCCACAATAGCAGAAATAGGTATGGGAGAAGCAGTTAATAGGGGATCGGGGATATAACTCTCGAAACGACCGGCGGGGTCATTACAACGTCGCAACAATATAGCGCTTGGGCTGAAAGGAGCCCTCAAACAACATCAAACAACGTTATATTCATGAATCATCCCCTGATTCAACGTCACAACGATATAACTCTCGAAACGACCGGCCGGGTCATTACAACGACACAACGATATAGCGCTTGGGCTGAAAGGAGCCCTCAAACCACATCAAACAATGCTAAATTCACGAATCATCCCCCGATTTAAACTTAAAGAACTTGAAACTTCCAATTCCGACAACCGATGCCGAAACCAACCAAACCACGTCCGATTGACTCCAAATTTTGCACACATGTCATATTCAACCCTACGGACCTACTCCAACTTTCGGAATTGGGACCGACCCCGATATCAAAAAGTCCACTACCGGTCAAAATCTCCAAAACTTTGACTTTTGCCATTTCAAGCCTAAATGAGCTACAGACCTCCAAAACACTATCCGGATATGCCCATAAGTCCAAAATCACCTTATGGAGTTAACGGAACTCCATTCCACTGTCGGCTTCACATAGTTCCGACTGCGGTCCAAATCCTAAGGCTTAAACCTCCATTTAGGGACTAAGTATCCCAAAACACTCCAAAAACCAAAACGAACCCTCCTGGTAAGCCACAATAGCAGAAATAGGTATGAGAGAAGCAGTTAATAGGGGATCGGGGATATAACTCTCAAAATGACCGGCCGGGTCATTACAACGTCACAACAATATAGCGCTTGGGCTGAAAGGAGCCCTCAAACAACATCAAACAATGCTAAATTCACGAATCATCCCTCGATTCAAACTTAAAGAACTTGAAACTTCCAATTCCGACAACCGATGCCGAAACCAACCAAACCATGTCCGATTGACCCCAAATTTTTCACACATGTCATATTCAACCCTACAGACCTACTCAAACTTCCGGAATTGGGACCGACCCCAATATCAAAAAGTGCACTTCCGGTCAAAATCTCTAAAACTTTGACTTTCTCCATTTCAAGCCTAAATGAGTTACATACCTCCAAAACACTATCCGGACATGCCCATAAGTCGAAAATCACCTAACGTAACCTACGGAACTCCATTCCAGAGTCGGCTTCACACAGTTCCGACTGTGGTCCAAATCCTAAGGCTTAAACCTCTATTTAGGGACTAAGTATCCCAAAACACTCCAAAAACCAAAACGAACCCTCCTGGTAAGCCACAATAGCAGAAATAGGTATGGGAGAAGTAGTTAATAGGGGATCGGGGATATAACTCTCGAAACGACCGGCCGGGTCATTACAACGTCGCAACAATATAGCGCTTGGGCTGAAAGGAGCCCTCAAACAACATCAAACAATGCTAAATTCACGAATCATCCCCCGATTCAAACTTAAAGAACTTGAAACTTCCAATTCCGACAACCGATGCCGAAACTAACCAAACCATGTCCGATTGACCCCAAAATTTTCACACATGTCATATTCAACCTTACGGACCTACTCAAACATCCGGAATTGGGACCGACCCCGATATCAAAAAGTCCACTTCCGGTCAAAATCTCTAAAACTTTGACTTTCTCCATTTCATGCCTAAATGAGCTACATACCTCTAAAACACTATCCGGACATGCCCATAATTCCAAAATCACCTTACGGAGCTAACAGAACTCCATTCCACAGTCGGCTACACATAGTTCCGATTGCGGTCTAAATCCTAAGTCTTAAACATCCATTTAGGGACTAAGTATCCCAAAACACTCCAAAAACCAAAACGAACCCTCCTGGTAAGCCACAATAGCAGAAATAGGTATGGGAGAAGCAGTTAATAGGGGATCGGGGATATAACTCTCAAAACGACCGGCCGGGTCATTACAACGTCGCAACAATATAGCGCTTGGGCTGAAAGGAGCCCTCAAACAACATCAAACAACGCTAAATTCATGAATCATCCCCCGATTCAAACTTAAAGAACTTGAAACTTCCAATTCCGACAACCGATGCCGAAACCAACCAAACCATGTCCGATTGACCCCACATTTTTCACACTTGTCATATTCAACCCTATGGACCTACTCAAACTTCAGGAATTGGGACCGACCCCGATATCAAAAAGTCCACTACCGGTCAAAATCTCTAAAACTTTGACTTTCTCCATTTCATGCCTAAATGAGCTACATACCTCTAAAACACTATCCGGCCCATAAGTCCAAAATCACCTAACGGAACCGACGGAACTCCATTCCAGAGTCGGCTTCACACAGTTTCGACTGTGGTCCAAATCCTAAGGCTTAAACCTCTATTTAGGGACTAAGTATCCCAAAACACTCCAAAAACCAAAACGAACCCTCCCGGCAAGACACAATAGCAGAAATAGGTATGAGAGAAGCAGTTAATAGGGGATCGAGGCTATAACTCTCGAAACGACCGGCCGGATCATTACAACGTCGCAACGATATAGCGTTTGGGCTGAAAGGAGCCCTCAAACCACATCAAACAATGCTAAATTCACGAATCATCCCCCGATTCAAACTTAAAGAACTTGAAACTTCCAATTCCGACAACCGATGCCGAAACCAACCAAACCACGTCCGATTGACTCCAAATTTTGCACACATGTCACATTCAAGCCTACGGACCTACTCCAACTTCCGGAATTGGGACCGACCCCGATATCAAAAAGTCCACTATCGGTCAAAATTTTCAAAACTTTGACTTTCGCCATTTCAAGCCTAAATGAGCGACAGACCTCCAAAACACTATCCGGACATGCCCATAAGTCCAAAATCACCTTACGGAGCTAACGAAACTCCATTCCAGAGTCGGCTTCACATAGTTCCGACTGTGGTCCAAATCCTAAGTCTTAAACATCCATTTAGGGACTAAGTATCCCAAAACACTCCAAAAACCAAAACGAACCCTCCTGGTAAGCCACAATAGCAGAAATAGGTATGGGAGAAGCAGTTAATAGGGGATCGGGGATATAACTCTCAAAACGACCGGCCGGGTCATTACAACGTCGCAACAATATAGCGCTTGGGCTGAAAGGAGCCCTCAAACAACATCAAACAACGTTAAATTCACGAATCATCCCCCGATTCAAACTTAAAGAACTTGAAACATCCAATTCCGACAACCGATGCCGAAACCAACCAAACCATGTCCGATTGACCCCACATTTTTCACACTTGTCATATTCAACCCTACAGACCTACTCAAACTTCCGGAATTGGGACCGACCCCGATATCAAAAGTCCACTACCGGTCAAAATCTCTAAAACTTTGACTTTCTCCGTTTCAAGCCTAAATGAGCTACATACAACCAAAACAATATCCGGACATGCCCATATGTCCAAAATCACCTAACGGAACCGACAGAACTCCATTCCAGAGTCGGCTTCACACAGTTTCGACTGTGGTCCAAATCCTAAGGGTTAAACCTCTATTTAGGGACTAAGTATTCCAAAACACTCCAAAAACTAAAACGAACCCTCCCGACAAGACACAATAGCAGAAATAGGTATGAGAGAAGCAGTTAATAAGGGATCGGGGCTATAACTCTCGAAACGACCGGCCGGGTCATTACGATGTCGCAACGATATAGCGCTTGGGCTGAAAGGAGCCCTCAAACAACATCAAAGAATGTTAAATTCACGAATCATCCCCCTGATTCAAACTTAAAGAACTTGAAACTTCCAATTCCGACAACCGATGCCGAAACAAACCAAACCATGTCCGATTGACTCCAAATTTTGCACACATGTCATATTCAACTCTACGGACCTACTCCAACTTTCGGAATTGGGACCGTCCCCGATATCAAAAAGTCCACTACCGGTCAAAATCTCCAAAACTTTGACTTTCGCCATTTCAAGACTAAATGAGCTACAGACCTCCGAAATACTATCCGGACATGCCCATAAGTCCAAAATCACCTTACGGAGCTAACGGAACTCCATTCCAGAGTCGGCTTCACATAGTTCCGACTGTGGTCCAAATCCTAAGGCTTAAACCTCTATTTAGGGACTAAGTATTCCAAAACACTCCAAAAACCAAAACGAACCCTCCCGGCAAGACACAATAGCAGAAATAGGTATGAGAGAAGCAGTTAATAAGGGATTGGGGCTATAACTCTCGAAACGACCGTCCGGGTCATTACAACATCGCAACGATATAGCACTTGGGCTGAAAGGAGCCCTCAAAACACATCAAACAATGCAAAATTCACGAATCATCTCCCGATTCAAACTTAAAGAACTTGAAACTTCCAATTCCGACAACCGATGCCAAAACCAACCAAACCACGTCCGATAGACTCCAAATTTTGCACACATGTCATATTCAGTCCTACGGACATACTCCAACTTCCGGAATTGGGACCGACCTCGATATCAAAAAGTCCACTACCGGTCAAAATCTCCAAAACTTTGACTTTCGCCATTTCAAGCCTAAATGAGCTACAGACCTCCAAAACACAATGCGGACATGCCCATAAGTCCAAAATCACCATACGGAGCTAACGAAACTCCATTCCAGTGTCGGCTTCACATAGTTCCGACTGCGGTCTAAATCCTAAGGCTTAAACCTCCATTTAGGGACTAAGTATCCCAAAACACTCCAAAAACCAAAACAAACCCTCCTGGTAAGCCACAATAATAGAAATAGGTAAGGGAGAAGCAGTTAATAGGGGATCGGGGATATAACTCTCAAAACGACCGGCCGGGTCATTACAACATCGCAACGATATAGCGCTTGGGCTGAAAGGAGCCCTCAAACAACATCAAACAACGCTAAATTCACGAATCATCCCCCGATTCAAACATAAAGAACTTGAAACTTCCAATTCCGACAACCGATGCCGAAACCAACCAAACCATGTCCGATTGACCCCAAATTTTACACACATGTCATATTCAACCTTACGAACCTACTCAAACTTCCGGAATTGGGACCGACCCCGATATCAAAAAGTCCACTACCGGTCAAAATCTCCAAAACTTTGACTTTCTCCATTTCAAGCCTAAATGATCTACATACCTCCAAAACACTATCCGGACATGCCCATAAGTCCAAAATCACCTAATGGAATCGACAGAACTCCATTCCAGAGTCGGCTTCACACAGTTTCGACTGTGGTCCAAATCCTAAGGCTTAAACCTCTATTTAGGGACTAAGTATCCCAAAACACTCCAAAAACCAAAACGAACCCTCCCGGCAAGACACAATAGTAGAAATAGGTATGAGAGAAGCAGATAATAAGGGATCGGGGCTATAACTCTCGAAACGCCCGGCCGAGTCATTATAACGTCTCAACGATATAGCGCTTGGGCTGAAAGGAGCCCTCAAACCACATCAAACAACGCTAAATTCACGAATCATCCCCCGATTCAAACTTAAAGAGCTTGAAACTTCTAATTCCGACAACCGATGCCGAAACCAACTAAACCACGTCCGATTGACTCCAAATTTTGCACACATGTCATATTCAACCCTACGGACCTACTCCAACTTCCGGAATTGGGACCGACCCCGATATCAAAAAGTCCACTATCGGTCAAAATCTCCAAACCTTTGACTTTCTCCATTTCAAGCCTAAATGAGCTACAGACCTCCAAAACACTATCCGGACATGCCCATAAGTCCAAAATCACCTAACGGAACCGACGGAACTCCATTCCAGAGTCGGCTTCACACAGTTTCGACTGTGGTCCAAATCCTAAGGGTTAAACCTCTATTTAGGGACTAAGTATTCCAAAACACTCCAAAAACTAAAACGAACCCTCCCGACAGGACACAATAGCAGAAATAAGTATAAGAGAAGCAGTTAATAAGGGATCGGGGCTATAACTCTCGAAACGACCGGCCGGGTCATTACGACATCGCAACGATATAGCGCTTGGGCTGAAAGGAGCCCTCAAACAACATCAAATAATGCTAAATTCACGAATCATCCCCCGATTCAAACTTAAAGAACTTGAAACTTCCAATTCCGACAACCGATGCCGAAACCAACCAAAACATGTCCGATTGACTCCAAATTTTGTACATATGTCATATTCAACCCTACGGACCTACTCCAACTACCAGAATTGGGACCGACCCCGATATCAAAAAGTCCACTATCGGTCAAAATCTCCAAACCTTTGACTTTCTCCATTTCAAGCCTAAATGAGCTACAGACCTCCAAAACACTATCCGGACATGCCCATAAGTCCAAAATCACCTAACGGAACCGACGGAACTCCATTCCAGAGTCGGTATCACACAGTTTCGACTGTGGTCCATATCCTAAGGCTTAAACCTCTATTTAGGGACTAAGTATTCCAAAACACTCCAAAAACCAAAACGAACCCTCCCGGCAAGACACAATAGCAGAAATAGGTATGAGAGAAGCAGTTAATAAGGGATCGAGGCTATAACTCTCGAAATGACCGGCCGGGTTATTACGACATCGCAATGATATAGCGCTTGGGCTGAAAGGAGCCCTCAAACAACATCAAATAATACTAAATTCAAGAATCATCCCTCGATTCAAACTTAAAGAACTTGAAACTTCCAATTCCGACAACCGATGCCGAAACCAACTAAACTACGTCCGATTGACTCCAAATTTTGCACACATGTCATATTCAACCCTACGGACCTACTCCAACTTCCGGAATTGGGACCGACCCTGATATCAAAAAGTCCACTACCGGTCAAAATCTCCAAAACTTTGACTTTCGCCATTTCAAGCCTAAATGAGCTACAGACCTCCAAAACACTATCCGGACATGCCCATAAGTCCAAAATCACCTTATAGAGCTAACGGAACTCCATTCTAGAGTCGGCTTCACACAGTTTCGACTGTGGTCCAAATCCTAAGGGTTAAACCTCTATTTAGGGACTAAGTATTCCAAAACACTCCAAAAACTAAAACGAACCCTCCCGATAGGACACAATAGCAGAAATAGGTATGAGAGAAGCAGTTAATAGGGGATCGGGGCTATAACTCTCGAAACGACCGGCCGGATCATTACAACGTCGCAACGATATAGCGTTTGGGCTGAAAGGAGCCCTCAAACCACATCAAACAATGCTAAATTCACGAATCATCCCCCGATTCAAACTTAAAGAACTTGAAACTTCCAATTCCGACAACCGATGCCGAAACCAACCAAACCACGTCCGATTGACTCCAAATTTTGCACACATGTCACATTCAACCCTACGGAGCTACTCCAACTTCCGGAATTGGGACCGACCCCGATATCAAAAAGTCCACTATCGGTCAAAATCTCCAAACCTTTGACTTTCTCCATTTCAAGCCTAAATGAGCTACAGACCTCCAAAACACTATCCGGACATGCCCATAAGTCCAAAATCACCTAACGGAACCGACGGAACTCCATTCCAGAGTCGGCTTCACACAGTTTCGACTGTGGTCCAAATCCTAAGGGTTAAACCTCTATTTAGGGACTAAGTATTCCAAAACACTCCAAAAACTAAAACGAACCCTCCCGACAGGACACAATAGCAGAAATAAGTATAAGAGAAGCAGTTAATAAGGGATCGGGGCTATAACTCTCGAAACGACCGGCCGGGTCATTACGACATCGCAACGATATAGCGCTTGGGCTGAAAGGAGCCCTCAAACAACATCAAATAATGCTAAATTCACGAATCATCCCCCGATTCAAACTTAAAGAACTTGAAACTTCCAATTCCGACAACCGATGCCGAAACCAACCAAAACATGTCCGATTGACTCCAAATTTTGTACACATGTCATATTCAACCCTACGGACCTACTCCAACTATCAGAATTGGGACCGACTCCGATATCAAAAAGTCCACTATCGGTCAAAATCTCCAAACCTTTGACTTTCTCCATTTCAAGCCTAAATGAGCTACAGACCTCCAAAACACTATCCGGACATGCCCATAAGTCCAAAATCACCTAACGGAACCGACGGAACTCCATTCCAGAGTCGGCTTCACATAGTTCCGACTGTGGTCCAAATCCTAAGGCTTAAACCTCTATTTAGGGACTAAGTATTCCAAAACACTCCAAAAACCAAAACGAACCCTCCCGGCAAGACACAATAGCAGAAATAGGTATGAGAGAAGCAGTTAATAATGGATCGAGGCTATAACTCTCGAAATGACCGGCCGGGTCATTACGACATCGCAACGATATAGCGCTTGGGCTGAAAGGAGCCCTCAAACAACATCAAATAATGCTAAATTCACGAATCATCCCTCGATTCAAACTTAAAGAACTTGAAACTTCCAATTCCGACAACCGATGCCGAAACCAACTAAACTACGTCCGATTGACTCCACATTTTGCACACATGTCATATTCAACCCTACGGACCTACTCCAACTTCCGGAATTGGGACCGACCCCGATATCAAAAAGTCCACTACCGGTCAAAATCTCCAAAACTTTGACTTTCGCCATTTCAAGCCTAAATGAGCTACAGACCTCCAAAACACTATACGGACATGCCCATAAGTCCAAAATCACCTTACAGAGCTAACGGAACTCCATTCTAGAGTCGGCTTCACATAGTTCCGACTGTGGTCCAAATCCTAAGGCTGAAACCTCTATTTAGGGACTAAGTATTTCAAAACACTCCAAAAACCAAAACGAACCCTCCCGGCAAGACACAATAGCAGAAATAGGTATGAGAGAAGCAGTTAATAAGGGATCGGGGCTATAACTCTCGAAACGACCGGCCGGGTTATTACGACGTCGCAACGATATAGCGCTTGGGCTAAAAGGAGCCCTCAAACAACATCAAACAACGCTAAATTTACGAATCATCCCCCGATTTAAACTTAAAGAACTTGAAACTTCCAATTCCGACAACCGATGCCAAAACCAACCAAACCACGTCCGATTGACTCCAAATTTTGCACACATGTCATATTCAACCCTACGGACCTACTCCAACTTTCAGATTAGGACCGACCCCGATATCAAAAAGTCCACTACCGGTCAAAATCTCCAAAACTTTGACTTTCGCCATTTCAAGATTAAATGAGCTACAGACCTCCAAAACACTATCCGGACATGCCCATAAGTCCAAAATTACCTTACGGAGCTAACAGAACTCCATTCCAGAGTCGGCTTCACATAGTTCTGACTGATGTCCAAATCCTAAGGCTTAAACCTCCATTTAGGGACTAAGTATTCCAAAACACTCCAAAAACCAAAACGAACCCTCCTGGCAAGACACAATAGCAGAAATAGGTATGAGAGAAGCAGTTAATAAGGGATCGAGGCTATAACTCTCGAAACGACCGGCCGGGTCATTACGACGTCGCAACGATATAGCGCTTAGGCTGAAACGAGCCCTCAAACAACATCAAACAATGCTAAATTCACGAATCATCCCCCGATTAAAACTTAAAGAACTTGAAACTTCCAATTCTGACAACCGATGCCGAAACCAACCAAACCTCGTCCGATTGACTCCAAATTTTGCACACATGTCATATTCAGCCCTATGGACCTACTCTAACTTTCAGAATTGGGGCCGACCCCGATATCAAAAAGTCCACTACCGGTCAGAATCTCCAAAACTTTGACTTTCGCCATTTCAAGCCTAAATGAGCTACAGACCTCCAAAACACTATTCGGATATGCCCATAAGTCCAAAATCACCTTACGGAGCTAACAGAACTCCATTCCAGAGTCGGATTCGCTTAGTTCCGACTGAGGTCCAAATGCTAAGGCTTAAACCTCCATTTAGGGACTAAGTATCCCAAAACACTCCAAAAACCAATACGAACCCTCCCGGCAAGACACAATAGCAGAAATAGGTATGGGAGAAGCAGTTAATAGGGGATCGGGGTTATAACTCTCGAAACGACCGACCGGGTCATTACAACGTCACAACGATATAGCGCTTGGGCTGAAAGGAGCCCTCAAACCACATCAAACAACGCTAAATTCACGAATCATCCCCCGATTCAAACTTAAAGAACTTGAAACTTCCAATTCTGACAACC